>NW_016843222.1:0-2066 GCF_001698545.2 Rhinopithecus bieti | reverse complement strand
CATCTTTATTATGAATAAAATGCCATAGTTCTTGGTTACATTGAGAATGATGCTGGCCGGGTGTGGTGGCTCACACCTGTAATCCCAGCACTTTGGGAGGCCGAGGTGGATGGATCATGAGGTCAAGAGATTGAGACCATCCTGGCCAACATGGTAAAACACTGTCTCTACTAAAAATACAAAAAATTAGCTGGGTGTGGTGGTGCGCACCTGTAGTCCCAGCTACCTGGGAGGCTGAGGCAGGAGAATCACTTGAACGCAGGAGAATCACTTGAACCCAAGAGGCAGAAGTTGCAGTGAGCCAAGATCGCACCACTGCACTCCAGCCTGGTGACAGAGTGAGACTGTGTCCAAAAAAAAAAAAAAGAATGATGCAACAGAAAAGAATGCCTCATCTCTGGTTTGGTTTATTTGGTATTTGCGTTAATACTCTGACTCTCTAAAACCTTAGGAAATAAATCATTCAGGATATTGGAGCTTTTGGATAGATAAAGGTCTAAGAATTTAATTTCAAAGTTTTATTTGAAACCTTCTTTATGGAAAACTTTCCTGGATGGATTAATAATTTTATTTCAAGTTCTTCTTAAATTTCTTCTTAAACAGATGCCATTACAAGTGAATTCAACGTTTTCTTGCACAATTAAATAATTCTTTATAATTTTACATGATTGTTCTATTGATACACAGTGCTATATATTTTAAATAGGCTTATGTTTATCTTTTGAACTCCTACATCTGTTCTGCATTTTTTCCTATTTCTTTCATCGTAATCAGGCTTATAGACTTAACCTGCCTCGAGGAGAACATATGAACACCTCCTTAAAGCTGTTACTGAAAATCTGACGTGAGAAGATTAATACACATCTTAAAATTACTGTTAAGGCCATTTTAGGCCTCTGTAGGCCGACCTGGCACATGCATTTGCCAGCTTGCCCTTCTATGCTTTTCCAGTCACCTGCACCAAATTCCACATGAAACACCTGGAGATGTTATAAAGCATTTCCTGTAATTTTTTCCTGTAATCATTGAAAACACCAGTAACAGATGTTTTCCCCTTGTGCAGAGGAGGAAGCAAGTTCAGGGAGCTGAGGTGACTTGCCTGAGATCTGACAGCAACTAGAAATCTGAGCTCTCTGGACCATGTCCACGCTGGAAGGCTTTCAGGAAAAGCCTGTGCCAGGCATTTTCATTGACTGACCTAAGCTGTGAGAAAGTACCTGGAAGAATGGTTGGTTGGCTTTGTCGTTTATTCTTGTTTTATTTATTTCCAATATTTATTTCCAAAACATGTAGTGATAATCTGGCTGCTTTACACCAGAGAGTTGTTTTTTCCTTTCTTTTCTTTTCTTTTCCTTTTTTCTTTCTCTTTTCTCTTTCTTTTTCTTTTCCTTTTCTTTTCTTTTTTTTTTTTTGAGACGGAGTCTCACTCTGTCGCCCAGGCTGAACTGCAGCGGCATGATCTCAACTCACTATAACCTCTGCCTCCCGGGTTCAAGCAATTCTCCTGCCTTGGCCTCCAGAGTAGCTGAGACTACAGGTGCATGCTGCCACACTGGGTTAATTTTTTGTATTTTGGTACAGACGGGTTTCACCATGTTGCCCAGGCTGGTCATGAACTCCTGAGCTGAGGCAATCTGCCTGCCTCAGCCTCCCAAAGTGCTGGGATGACAGGCCTGAGCCACCGTGCCTGGCCACCAGAGAGTTTTTGAGAGCAGTTTGTTTTGCCTTCTCAAGCAGGTCAGGGAAAGGAGGGCAAGAGATGCGCAGTAGTATGCAATTTGGATAGGAGCCTATTATGCTGCCATGTCTATGCATTTCTCTGTCTACTTGTGTCATCTTCCTCTTTTCCTTATGGATTTGTAATTTCCTACTGATATAAGAACAAGTGATATCAACCTCTTTCTGACTATAAATTGCAAATTTCCTTTTCTCAGTTTCATTTGCAAACTCCTACATCTCTTCTGCTTTTTTTTTCTATTTCTTTAGGAATAGAAGAGTAGCAAATCCTAATTTGTGTGTGTGTGTGTTTTATTTAATTTTATTTATTTATTTATTTATTTATTTAT
>NW_016843221.1:0-1419 GCF_001698545.2 Rhinopithecus bieti | reverse complement strand
TTTCTGTGCATTTATGTGTATATATGGGTGGATATATACATATGTACATAAGTATGTGTGTCGTATTTGTGTATGTGTGTATATATAAATGTATATATGTTTGTGTATATATATATGTGTGTATACACATATATGTAAGTTTAAACAAAAGCAATTACAACTATTAAGACTTTGCACCAGGCATGGTTGCTCACACCTGTAATCCCAGCACTCTGGGAGACCAAGGCAGGTGGATCACTTGAGGTCAGGAGTTTGAGACCAGCCTGGTCAACATGGTGAAACCTCGTCTCTACTAAAATACAAAAAATTAGCCAGGTGTGATGGCAGGTACCTGTAATCTCAGCTACTTGGGAGGCTGAAGCAGGAGAATCGCTTGGACTGGGAGGCGGAGGTTGCAGTGAGCCAAGACTGTGCCACTGTACATTGGCCTGGGCAACAGAGTGAGACTCTGTTTCAAAAAAAAAAAAAAAAAAAAAAGCCAGGCGCGGTGGCTCACCCCTGTAATCCCAGCACTTCGGGAAGCTGAGGTGGGCGGATCACAAGGTCAGGAGATCGAGACCACGGTCAAACCCTGTCTCTACTAAAAATACAAGAAATTAGCCGGGTGCGGTGGTGGGCGCCTGTAGTCCCAGCTACTCAGGAGGCTGAGGCAGGAGAATGGTGTGATCCCGGGAGGCAGAGCTTGCAGTGAGCAAGACTCTGTCTCAAAATAAATAAATAAAATTAAAAGAAAAGACTTAGATGTGCTTCACATTTGCTTTTCTTGGAGAGAAGAAAGTCTTTTAAGACGAGTACCAAAACTAGAACAGAAAAGGAAATACAGCTACATATGACTTCATAAGAATACCTTTCGTATGGCAAAAAATAACTACAAAAAACTAAAAGGACACATTTCAATTGGGGAAAATTTTTTTTAACACATATCAAAGGGCCACGTTATTTCATTAATAAAATGAATATGCAAATGACTAAGAAAAGTAATAATTCAATGGAAAATGGGCTGAGGACTGGAAAGTCAGTACCTTGAAAAAGATATACTAGCATTCAATAAATCTATGAAGAGATTCTCTCAGTTTTACTAATGTTCGGTAATACAAATTGAAATTTTTTTTTTTTTTTTTTTTTTTTTTTTTTTGAGACGGAGTTTCGCTCTGTCACCTAGGCTGGAGTGCAGTGGCTGTATCTCAGCTCACTGCAAGCTCCGCCTCCCAGGTTTACGCCATTCTCCTGCCTCAGCCTCCTGAGTAGCTGGGACTACAGGCGCCCGCCACCTCGCCTGGCTAGTTTTTTGTATTTTTTTAGTAGAGACAGGGTTTCACCGTGCTAGCCAGGATGGTCTCAATCTCCTGACCTCGTGATCCACCCACCTCGGCCTCCCAAAGTGCTGGGATTACAGACGTGAGCCACCACGCCCGGCCG
>NW_016843220.1:0-940 GCF_001698545.2 Rhinopithecus bieti | reverse complement strand
ATAGCAGATGAAAAGGGAGTTTTCTGAAATGAGTAGTAACATATTCAGGTTCTTGTCCTAGGTATATTTTCGGATCATAAATATACCAAGCATGAAACTCAGTTATTGACACTGCATTTCTTACAATGGTGCCCTGTTTGGAAGTGGAACAAGGAAGGATGCCTGGCAGTGCCCTCAGGGTGGGAAGAGACTTGCTTAGAGGGAGTGAATTCTAGAGAAAATTCTATCTTGAATAGAGCTTGTTTGGCGCTGCATTCAAAGTGTTGCTGCACGGTACTTTCCCAAAAGAGAATTAATGTATCTGTCTCTGTTTTCCTACTTGATCATCTCAGGTGAAAACATACTCAATTTCCTATCCTGACTACTAATAACTCATACATCTTCATTTCCTTCTTTCTTCCTTGTCGTGAGCTGTTCCTTCAACAGTGCCCTAGAATCTAGAGAGAATCCCAGGGCCTCTCCTTTGAGATATTGATCTATAATTGCCTTTTCTCCAATACCTATTTAATCTTTCTATTAGGTCTTTCTTCTCACAGCATGTGTGACAGGCATTATTGGCTGCCTACCAACAACCTTCATTTCCCTCTTTCTTTTTGGCTGATTTTACCATTTCTCCACAGTAAAGGCTCAAAGTGTTAGGATACCCTATCTACCAGCCTTTCATGTAATACAGGGAAAGGCTGAGGAAAAGGCTGCCAAGTCTTTTGCAAAAGTCTGTTCTCACTAATAAGAGAACGGCATGTGATGAATAATTCCCCCTTTTTTTGCTTCCTCCCTGCTTTGGATACTAACTTGTGAGGACAGGAAGCTTGGAGCTACAATAGCCATCCTGCAATCATGATGGTGAAACATGGAGGGAATTCTGAAGAATGGTGTCAAAAGAGCCCAGGGACCTCGATGACATCACTGAGCTACTGAAAAACTCTAGGTTCAACTATCT
>NW_016843219.1:0-485 GCF_001698545.2 Rhinopithecus bieti | reverse complement strand
CACAAAAGTGATATTTCGGAGCGCATTGAGGACTATAGCAAATAGGGAAATATACTGCAATAAAACAGAGAAAGAAGCATTCCAAGAATCTGCTCTCTGATATCTGCATTCACTTTACAGAATTTATGCTTTCTCTATGTTGTCCAGTTTGGAAATTCTCTCTTTGAAGAATCTGTGAAGGGATATTTAGTGACGCCCGGAGGCTTGTGGTGAGCAAGGAAACATATTACGATGAAATCTGCAGAGAAACTTTCCGAGCAACTGCTTTGCGATGTGTGTATTCGTCTCATAGATTTAAACCGTTCTTTAGATTGAGCAGATTGAAATCACTGTTTTTGAGGAATCTGAGGAAGAACATTTGGGAATGATCCTTAGAACATCGAGAAAGAAATATCCTCAGGTAAAATCCAGAAGGAAGCTTTCTGTGAAACTACTCTGTGTCGTCTTAATTTCTCTCGCTTAGTTAAGCCTCTCCTTACTGATTT
>NW_016843218.1:0-481 GCF_001698545.2 Rhinopithecus bieti | reverse complement strand
CACTTCAGGATATTATCCAGGAGAACTTCCCCAACCTACCAAGACAGGCCAACATTCAAATTCAGGAAATATAGAGAACACCACTAAAATACTCCTTGAGAAGAGCAACCCCAAGATACGTAATAGTCAGATTCACCAAACTTGAAACGAAGGAAAATTGTTAGGGGAGCCAGAGATAAAGGTCAAGTTTCCTACAAAAGGAAGCCCATCAGACTAACAGCATATCTCTCTGCAGAAATCCTATAGGCCAGAAGAGACTGGGGGCCACTATTCAACATTCTTGAAGAAAAGAATTTTCAACCCAGAATTTCGTATCAGCCTAGCTAAGCTTCATAAGCTAAGGATAAATAAAATATTTTACAGTCAAGCAAATGCTGAGGCATTTTGTCACCACCAGGCCTGCCTTATAGGAGCTCCTGAAGGAAGTACTAAATATGGAAAGGAAAACCCATCCAGCCACTGCAAAACATACCAAAATATA
>NW_016843217.1:0-1420 GCF_001698545.2 Rhinopithecus bieti | reverse complement strand
CAGCTTCATCCATGTCCCTGCAAAGGACATAGTCTCATTCCTTTTATGGCTGCATAGTATTTGATGGTGTATATGTACCACATTTTCTGTATCCAGTCTATCATTGGTGAACATCTGGATTGGTTGCAAGTCTTTGCTATTGTGAATAGTGTTGCAATAATCATACCTGTGCAGGTATCTTTATAATAGAATGATTTATATTCCTTTGGGTATGTTCCCAGGAATGAGATTGCTGGGTCAAATGGTATTTCTGGCTTTAGATCCTTGATAAATTGCCACCCTGCCTTCCACAGTGGTTGAACTAATTTACATTTCCACCAACAGTGTAAAGCATTTCTATTTCTCTGCAGCCTCGCCAGCATCTGTTGTTTCTTGACTTTTTAATAATTGCCATTCTGACTGGTGTGAGATAGTATCTCATTGTGGTTTTAATTCACATTTATCTAATGATCAGTCATGTTGAGCTTTTTTTCATATGTTTGTTGGCTGCGTAGATATCTTCTTTTGAGAAGCGTCTCTTCATATCCTTTGACTACTTTTTGATGAGGTTTTTTTTTTCTTGTAAATTTATTAAGTTCCTTGTCAATTTTGGATATTAGACCTTTGTCAGATGAGTAGATTGCAAAAATTTTCTCCCATTCTGTAGGTTGTCTGTTTGCTCTGATAATAGTTTCTTTTGCTGTGCAGAAGCTCTTTAGTTTAATTAGATCCCATTTGTTAACTTTAGCTTTTGTTGCAACTGCTTTTGGCACTTTCATCATAAAATCTTTGCCCATGCCTAATTCCTGAATGGTATTGCCTGTATTTTCTTCTAAGGTTTTTATGGTTTTGGGTTTTACGTTTAAGTCATTAATCCATCTTGAGTTAATTTTTGTATAAGGTATAAGGAAGGGGTGCAGTTTCAGTTTTCTGTATAGGGCTAGCCAGTTTTCCCAGCACCATTTATTAAATAGAGAATATATTCCCCATTGCTTGCTTTTGTCAAGTTTGTGAAAGATCAGAAGGTTGAAGATGTGCAGTCTTATTTTTGGGATCTCTTCTGTTCTATTGGTCTATGTGTCCATTTTGGTACTAGTACCACGCTGTTTTGGTTACTGCAGCCTTGTAGCATAGTTTGAAGAAAACTTTCTTAACATTATGCTTAATGGTGAAAGACTAAATGCTTTTCCCTAGGAATAAGAACAAGGCAAGGACATCTGCTCTCACCACTCATATTTAACATTGTCCTAGAAATCCTAGCCAATACAATAAGGCAAGATAAAGAAATAAAAGCCTTTCAGATTGATAAAGGAAGGAAATAAAACATTTTCTATTCATAGATGACATGATTGTTTGTAGACGATTCAATAAATTGTATGCAAAATTTCCAAAAACTAATATGTTATCTTATAAACATAATAGGATAAAAAATCTTTTTACA
>NW_016843216.1:0-470 GCF_001698545.2 Rhinopithecus bieti | reverse complement strand
CCCCTTCCCCTCCCCTTCCCTTCTTTTCTTTCATTTTTGAAACAGGGTCTTGCCCTTTTACCCAGGCTGGAGTGCAGTGGTGCAACCTCTGCCTCCAGGTTCAAGCGATTCTTCTACTTCAGCCTCCCGAGTAGCTGGGATTACAGGCACGCGCCACCACAGCCTGGCTGATTTTTGTATTTTTAGTAGAGATGGGGTTTTACCATATTGGTCAGGCTGGTCTCAAACTCTCGGCCTCAGGTGATCTGCCCGCCTTGGCCTCCCAAAGTGCTGGGATTACAGGCGGGAGCTACCAATGCCTGGCCATATGTCCAGATCTTTTTTGTTTTGAGACAAGGTCTCACTCTGTCACCAAGGCTGGATTGCAGCTTCAACCTGCTGGCTCAAGTGGTCCTCCTGCCTCAGCCTCCCAGGTACATGGAATTACAGGCACACACCACCAACCCCTGCTAATTAAAAAAATTTTTTTC
>NW_016843215.1:0-1699 GCF_001698545.2 Rhinopithecus bieti | reverse complement strand
GGAAGGAAGGAAAAGAGAGGTGATGGAGAAAGAAAGAAAGAAAGAGAGAGGGGGGAGGGAAGGAGGAAGGAAGGAAGGGAGGGAGGAAGGAAGGAAGGAAGGAAGGAAGGAAGGAAGGAAGGAAAAGAGAGAGTGATGGAGAAAGAAAGAAAGAGAGAGAGAAAGAAAGAAAGAAAGAAAGAAAGAAAGAAAAAGAGAAAAGAGAGAAGAAAGAAGGAGAAAGAAAAAGAAGAAAGAAAGAGAAAGGGAGGGAGGGAGGGAGGAAGGAAGGAAGGAAGGAAGGAAGGAAGGAAGGAAAAAAGGAAAGGCAGAGACAGAAAGAGAGGAAGGAATACATCTATTTTTATTTATAATAGAGATTATATTCAATACTATTTCCATGTGCAATTTATTATCAGTTTTAATATCAGTTTAGCTACAATCTTTTCTTATATTAGTTGATTCTCTTTTCATTTTATACTTGTGTACTTGAATTCATTTTCTCCAACAGTCTATGTTTCCTTGCATTTTGTCAAAAGCACAAAGTAAGTATTCTGAAATATATTGTGTTCAACAGTAAAAAACATTTTCAAAACTAAAACATACTTAACCCTGAAAATGAATTCTGCTTTCTGTATAGCAAATATTTCTTTAACAGTTTGCAAGCTTCTTTCTTTCCAGTTAACTATGTTTGTTTGTTTGTTTGTTTGCTTTTAATGAGTAGAGTTCTCTTTTACCTGGTATTTATACAAAAGTGTTAACATTTTGGGATCCTTGCGTCTGGAATTTTACTTATCTGTTAAAATTTTATTCATCAATGATAATCATGAGAACATGTGACATACTTCACTTTTCCTTTTATGTGATTCAGCCAGAGTCTCCTCTACTCAACTTCCACAGTATTTAGCTGCATTCTCAATAAGAATACTATTTTCCAGTCTTTATCAGTTTCCTTCAATGTGATCACATCTGCTACATGTCTAGCAGAAAGTCCTAAACTTCTTAGCATGTGAATGGCACTCTGTCTCTGTTTCTAACGCTGAGGCAAGATCAGACCTTTGGGAAATTAGAAAAAAAATAACTGAAGCTGTCATCTTACCCAGACATCTTTCCTATTTTGTTTACCCTAATTTCGTTTCTAAACTTTTAATTTTGTTACTATACTTTTCCCAGATGACAAACATGTGTGAGTAATATATCACAGAAATCGATTCTGTGAACATTAAGATATTTCAGTGGATAGTAATAACTATTAGGTTTTCTACCATTGGATCAGTTCTAGAATAAAATAATTCAAAATATAAACTTTAGTCTTATTATCATTATAACTTTTACATTACTTAATTATTAGGTTGGTGCAAAAGTAATTGGAAATTGTTGGACACAGATTTAATGGCAAAACCGGAATTACTTTTGCTGTAGAATTTAATGAGGTCCCACTAGTCAATTTTGTTTTGTTGCAATTGCCTTTGAGGAATTAGCTATAGTATTTTTTTCCCCACAGCTAATATCCAGTGTGGTTTTCCTAGGTTTACATCTAGGATTCTTATAGTTTGAGGTCTTACATTTAAATATTTAATCTGTCTTGAATTAATTTGTATATATGGTAATATATAGAAATTAACTAATAAGGAAAATACAGCAGTAATTTTGCACTTTAAAATGTTGGGAAAATTTCTCAGAAAATTGAATGGACTGAAGATTTTAAAGTTCCACATGT
>NW_016843214.1:0-700 GCF_001698545.2 Rhinopithecus bieti | reverse complement strand
ATCACGAGGTCAGGAGATCGAGACCATCCTGGCTAACACAGTGAAAACCCGTCTCTACTAAAAAATACAAAAAACTAACTGGGCGAGGTGGCGGGCGCCTGTACTCCCAGCTACTCGGGAGGCTGAGGCAGGAGAATGGCGTGAACCCGGGAGGCGGAGCTTGCAGTGAGCTGAGATCTGGCCACTGCACTCCAGCCTGGGCCACAGAGCGAGACTCCGTCTCAAAAAAAATAAAAATAAAAAAAAAGTAAGAAATTAATTTAGGCTAGGTATGGTGGCTCACACCTGTAATCCCAGCACTTTGGGAGGCTGAGGTGGGCGGGTAGATCACCCAAGGTCAGGAGTTTGAGACCAGCCTGACCAACATGGTGAAACCCCATCTCTACTAAAAATACAAAAATTAGCTGGGCATGGTGGCAGGCCTCTGTAATCCCAGCTACTCAGGAGGCTGAGGCAGGAGAATCGCTTGAACCCAGGAGGCGGAAGTTGCAGTGAGCCGAGATTATGCCGCCACGTTCTAGCCTGGATGACAGAGCAAGACTCCATCTCAACAAAAAAGGAAAAAGAAAAAAAAAAAGGAAAAGAAAGAAATTAATTTAAAAGCCACCTACCTAAATGGTGACAAAATTCCAGTTTTCTCTTGAGTATCACTGTGGGCTCATGGATTTCACAGATTCCGTATTCCCAGGAGCCACAGTCA
>NW_016843213.1:0-1420 GCF_001698545.2 Rhinopithecus bieti | reverse complement strand
TCTGCCAGGTATTGGTATCAGGATATTGCTGGCCTCATAAAATGAGTTAGGGAGGATTACCTCTTTTTCTATCGATTGGAATAGTTTCAGAAGGAGTGGTACCAGCTCCTCTTTGTACCTCTGGTAGAATTCACCTGTGAATCTGTCTGGTCCTGGACTTTTTTTGGTTGGTAGGCTATTAATTACTGCCTCAATTGCAGAACTTGTTATTGGTCTATTCAGAGATTCAAATTCTTACTGGTTTAGACTTCTCAGAGTGTATATGTCTAGGAATTTCTCCATTTCTTTTATATTTTCTAGTTTATTTGTGTAGAGATGTTTATGGTATTCTCTCATAGTAATTTGTATTTTTGTGGGATCATTGGTGATATTCCCTATATCGTTTTTATTGCATCTATTTGATTCTTCTCTCTTTTCTTCGTTATTAATCTAGCTCGTGGTCTATCTATTTTGTTGATTGTTTCAAAAAACCAGCTCCTGGATTCATTGATTTTAAAGGATTTTCATGTCTCTATCTCCTTCAGTTCTGCTCTGATCTTAATTATTTCTTGTCTTCTGCTAGCTTTTGTGTTTGTTTGCCATTGCTCCTGTCGTTCTTTTAATTTCAATTTTAGGGTGTCAATTTTAGATGTTTCCTGTTTTCTCTTGTGGGCATTTAGTGCTATAAATTTTCCTGTACACACTGCATTCAGTGTGTCCCAGAGATTCTGATACATTGTATCTTCATCCTCATTGGTTTCAAAGAACATCTTTTTTTCTGCCTTCATTTATTTACTTACCCAGTAGTCATTAGGGAGCAAGTTGTTCAGTTTCCAAGTAGTCGTGCGGTTTTGAGTGATTTTCTTAATCCTGACTTCTAATTTGATTGCACTGTGGTCTTCAAGACTGCTATGATTTCCATTCTTTTGCATTTGCTGAGGAGTGCTTTCCTTCCAATTATGTGGTCAATTTTAGAATAAGAGTGATGTGGTGATGAGAAGAATGTATATTCTCTCTATTTTTGGTAGAAAGTTCTGTAGATGTCTATTAGGTCCACTTGGTCCAGAGCTGAGCTCAAGTCCTGAACATCTTTCTTAATTCTGTCTCATTGATATGTCTAATATTGACAGTGAGGTCTTAACGTCTCTCACTGTTATTGTATGGGAGTCTAAGTCTCTTTGTAGATTTCTATGAACTTGCTTTATGAATCTGGGTGGTCCTGTGTTGGGTGCATATATATTTAAGATAGTTAGCTCTCCTTGCTGCATTGATCCCTTTACCATTACATAATGGCCTTCTTTGTCTCTTTTGATCTTTGTTGGTTTAAAGTTTGTTTTATCAGAGACCAGGATTGCAACTCCAGCTATTTTTTTGCTTTCCATTTGCTTCCTCCATCCCTTTATTTTGAGCTTATGTGTGTCTTTGCATGTGAGATGGGTCT
>NW_016843212.1:0-993 GCF_001698545.2 Rhinopithecus bieti | reverse complement strand
AAAAAAAAAAAAGGATTGCGATCAAGATATTTCCTATAATTTATAGAACAATAATTTAGGATATAATACAATTTAGTTGAGACTGAATTGAGTGACTAAATTCTGCCAGATATTTTACTAAAACGATTATGCCTAATTCTTATAATGGCATTTTGAATTAATTACTATCACCTTTACCATTTTGAAAATAGAGAATATGTGTATCAGAGTTTAAGTAACTTGTCAAGGTTTCACATTTGAGAAGAATTAGGACTTATCAAAGCATACTATATGAAACATATTTTCTTGTTTACTTTTTTTTTTAATACTCAAATATAGGCAGTAATCCTTTCGCTCTTTCCAATATACCATTCATGTAGAAATCCCTTCACCTTCTTCATTACAGAAATAATGTCCCTAAACACAGCACATACTTTGAAATTAACAACTCAAGGTCATAAGAAGTGTCACACATTCAGCCATCATTCAGTTATTCAACAATGAGACAGTATTCAAACGTCATTAATGTATAAAGGAAGCAACAAGATTTATGGTAGTACTCACTGTGAAAAAATACTGAATAGTACTGAAAATAAATGTTGATTGTTCTCAAGAAATTGAGAGATTATTATGAACTGAAATATTGCTGTGGAAATCTCAGATCTGCACCAAATCCGAAAGACCTAAACATTTCAAAGATAAAGCAAAGATAGAGTCGATGAGTTAGTACCCTTAGTGTTACTGATTTGTTTGTTTTTACAATGCCCGGGTAATAATAAAAGAAGTTTAGATGAGGAACAAAAAGGCATTGGAATTTCATTACTATTTCTGATTGTGGGGAGAAACTAAGATGTAGGTTGAGGTCCGAGTATTCTCTTGTGATGATCTTTGGTCAAATTTATTTCAGGAAACAAAACTATATAGCTATGCATATTGAAATGGAAGATTAAGAATAATGCCTTGATGCACATGGGAATCTTTTATGCTCCAAAAAATAGGTTAATAAATGATTTC
>NW_016843211.1:0-224 GCF_001698545.2 Rhinopithecus bieti | reverse complement strand
CGGATCATGAGGTCAGGAGATCGAGACCATCCTGGCTAACACGGTGAAACCCCGTCTCTACTAAAATACAAAAAACTAGCCGGCCGAGGTGGCGGGTGCCTGTAGTCCCAGCTACTCCGGAGGCTGAGGCAGGAGAATGGCGTAAACCTGGGAGGCGGAGCTTGCAGTGAGCTGAGATCCGGCTACTGCCCTCCAGCTCGGGGGACAGAGCAAGACTCCATCTC
>NW_016843210.1:0-1240 GCF_001698545.2 Rhinopithecus bieti | reverse complement strand
CTCGAAGGGCAAGCGCCGAGGGGGCGCGGGCGCCGCCGGAAGCTGGGGCGGGGCGCCCAGCGGGATGCGGTGAAGGGCGAGCGGCGCGGCGGCTGCGATGAGTGCCTCTGCGGCCACCGGGGTCTTCGTGCTGTCCCTCTCGGCCATCCCGGTCACCTATGTCTTCAACCACCTGGCTGCCCAGCACGAGTGAGTGAGCGGAGGCGGCGGGGGTCGCGCCGAGGGGCGGCGGGAGTTGGTTCGGCGCGGCGGGAGCTTCGCAACTTTTCCGAGGGGGCTGGGATCGTCCGCCGCGAGACAGAGAGGGGCGTCCCAGGGGTCGCACGGGCCCGGTCGTGGAGCCAGGCCCTGAAGTGCCCAGGCTGGCGCATTTCGGGATGTGGTGCCAGAACCGCGCCAGGTGCCCGGGGACACAGGGGTCAATACCCCTGCCCTGGAGGGGCCCAGGGGCCGGTGGGGAGCGGAACAAACACGGACACTATGAGCCTGGCCGTGTCAGCTCGTGTGTGCCTTGTTCTTTTTGCACCTCACGGGAACGTTTCCATGTATGGACTTTCGCATACTTATCATTTCTTATTAATTTTAGAAACTGTTGTGAATGACTAGCAGAAATAGACCGGAACCAACAGGCAGAGACGTGGGTTCTAGGCCTGGCTTTGGCACTGACGGTGTGGTCTGGCCTCGGTCTTCCTGTCAAGTGGTCTTTGTGTGCGTCCTATTGTAAGGTTCCACGGAGACCTTTTTGTGAAGGGGCGTTGTGAATGGAGAAATGCTTCCCAGTGCCTGAGCTGGGGTAGGATGGGGACCGGCAGCAGAGGCAGAACACTTCAATGCGAAGGAAATGGGTGAGGCCGACGGAGGGGGACAGGGCTTGGGTTCGAAGCCCTGCCTCCCACTCCACTGCAGGGATCACTGACTAACCAACTTGCAGCGGGCAGCTGAAGGCTTGAGGGTGGCCGGGTGTTGGGATAGACGCCAGCCTCTGTGCCTGCTGAAGTTGGTTGCTGTCTGGAGGGAGGAGGAAGTAACCTATGTTTCTCAGCTGTTGGTGCGAAGGAAATTGCATCAGTCTGTAGGCTGCAAACCCCCTTCAGCTGGTCAAGCCTTGGAGTGTCTGTACATAGGGTGGTAACTTCCTCTTCTCTAGCTGCTGGGCCGCCTGATCTAGGCAGCACCCACACTGAGTGCTCACCAGGCACCAGCAGTGTCTGCCCTTGGTCTGACCCAGTCTCTGGAGGCG
>NW_016843209.1:0-993 GCF_001698545.2 Rhinopithecus bieti | reverse complement strand
TGTTTTATTATATACCTTCTTTTCATTTTTTAAATCATGTTAATATGCTATTTAAAATATATATATTAAAAATACACATGTGGGTATACACAAATATGTATGTGTTCATTTTGCTCCCTCAAACTCCACTCTTCTGTTTCATTCTTTATATTCATATCCCATGCATCAGATATTATGGATGTGAGGGAGACCAATTAATAGTAATCATCTATACTGGGCCTTGAATTATTATAGAATGAAGACAAAACACTGTACAGATGGGAGACCAAAATAAAAGGCTAGTTTGGAGGATATGACTTCAATCAGCAGGCAAATTTTCTTCCTAATTTAAAAAAAATCCTGAAATAAATATATTCACCTCCATTGTCTCAAGTAGAGCATAACTGAGGCAGGTATTGTCCTGTACTGGAGTAACACACACAATATTTAACCCCCCAAATAACATGGCACCTACTAATCTAAACGCTCCTCAGCTGCAAACCGCAAGTACAGCCTTAGGGTGTATGTACCTGTGCATGCAGGGCCTGGTTCTGTACTTAGCTAGGGAGTTGCACGAGAGATGCCTGCTGTCATTTGGGGACGGCTACCTCATAAGGAGAAAGGAACCCACGCCCAGGGTCTCCTTGCAGCTCACCAATCACATAAGTCATTTTACCTCTCAAGCGGAGGAGTGAAGAAGGGAATAGAGACAGACCAGGAATGTTACCCTCACCACAAATAGAGGAGGAAACATCATAGAGAAGATTCCTCCAGAAGAATAGACAAAAATATAAAATTATTAAAAGTCATATTAAGTGCTTTTAAGAAAATAAACAAGGTACTATGATAAATACCAAGAGTGGAAAGAACTTATACACACTTAGGTTATTTTCAAAATAAGAGTAAAATTCTTTGGTATCGATCTGCAAGAAAAATTATATATACATATATGTACATACACACACACAACAGAAATGTAGAAAGCTTAGGATATATACCTGCAATTTTGAGGGA
>NW_016843208.1:0-1710 GCF_001698545.2 Rhinopithecus bieti | reverse complement strand
CTTTATGCATTTACAAATATATGGGTTGGAATAGGAACTCATATTTAAAAGGGAAGCAGAGCATAAAAGTTTAAAATATTTCCAGCCTGGTGATTTCATAGGAAAGAAAACCCATTTTCTGAGGAGAAACTCAAGCCAGCTGCAGAAATTTGCATAAGTAATGAGGAGCCAATGTTAATCGCCAAGACAATGGGAAAAATATCTCCATGGCTTGTCAGAGGTCTTCACGACAGCCCCTCTCATCATGAGTCAGAAAGTCTATGAGAAAAAAAAAATGGTTTCATGGGCCTGGTCCAGGGCCTTGCTGCTTTCTGCAGTCTCAAGACTTGGTGCCCTGTGTTCCAGCTATGGCCAAAAAAGGGTAATGTAGAGCCCAGGCCATTGCTTCACAGGGTACAAGCCTTAAGCATTGTTGGCTTGCACGCGGTGTTGGGCCTGTGGGTGCACAGAACTCAAGAATTGAAGTTTGGGAACGTCTGCTTAGATTTCAGAGGATGTATTAAAACTTCTGGATGTCCAGGCAGAGGTCTACTGCAGGAATGGAGTGCTCATAGATAACCTCTGCTAGGGCAGTGCAGAAAAGAAATATGGGGTGCAAGCCCCCACATAGAGTCCCCACTGGGGCACTGTCTAGTGGAGCTGTGAGAAGAGGGACAGTGTCCTTTAGACCCCAGAATGTTAGATCCACCAACAGCTTTCACTGTGTGCCTGGAAAAGCCATAGACACTCAGTGACAACCCATGAAAGCAGCAGGGAGGGGAATTGTACCCTGCAAAGCCACAGGGGCGGAGCTGCCCAAGATCATGGGAGCCCATGTCTTGCATCAGCATGACCTGGATGTGAGACATGGAGTCAAAGGAGATCATTTTGGAGCTTTAAGATTTGACCGCCCCACTGGATTTCAGACTTGCACGGGACTTTCAACCCCTTCATTTTGGCCAATTTATCCCATTTGGAATGGGTATATTTACCCAATGCCTGTACTCCCATTGTATCTAGAAGTAATTAACTTGCTTTTGATTTTATAGGCTCATAGGTGGAAGAAACTTGACTTGTCTCAGATAAAACTTTGGACTGTGGACTCTTGAGTTAACAATGAAATAAGTTAAGACTTTGTGGGACTGTTGGAAAGGCATTATTGGTTTTGAAATGTGAGGACATGAGATTTGGGAGGGGCCAGGTGTGGTATGATATGGTTTGGCTCTGTCCCCACCCAAATCTCATCTTGAATTTTAGCTCCCATAATTCCCATGTGTCATGGGAGAGAACTGGTAGGAGGTAATTGAATAATGGGGGGTCGGTCTCTTCCATGCTGTTCTCATGATAGTGAGTAAGTCTCATGAGATCTGATGGTTTTATAAAGGGAAGTTTCCCTACACAAGCTCTCTTGCCTGACAGCATGTTAGACATGACTTTGCTCCTCATTTGCCTTTCATCATGATTGTGAGCCCTCCCAGCCATGTAAAACTGTGAGTCAATTGACAGTCTTTCCTTTTTAAATTACCCAGTCTCAGGTATGCCTATATTAGCAGCATGAGAACAAACTAATATACTAGAAATGTATCCATTTCATCCAGTTCTTTTAGTGTACATAGAGTTTTAAAAGTAATCTCTGAGGATCTTTTGTATTCCTGTGGGATCAGTTGTAATGTCATCTTTGTCATTTCCAATTATGCTTATTTGAATCTTCTCTCTCTTTGTCTTTATTAA
>NW_016843207.1:0-471 GCF_001698545.2 Rhinopithecus bieti | reverse complement strand
AAAATAACCAGCTAACATCATAATGACAGGATCAAGTTCACACACAACAATATTAACTGGTTGCCTTTTTCTTCCCTCTAGTATTACTGATACTTAATAAATAATTTATAATATTATATGTGTATATACACACTCATACATATAAATCCAAGCCTGAAATTTATATATAGACACACACACATGCACATATGTGTGCTATATGTGTATACATATATATGTATATGTGATATACATGTATACCATATATCATGCTTATATGTTATATATGTATACATGTAACATATAGTATATATGTATACATGTATCTATACATGTATAACATATAATATAGTATGTATGTTATATGTGTTATGTTCATATATACACACATATACAAGTATATATATACTATATATAGTAGTACTATATATACTACTATATATACTGCTACTATATATACTACTATATATACTATATATAGTATATATGGTG
>NW_016843206.1:0-318 GCF_001698545.2 Rhinopithecus bieti | reverse complement strand
GTCTCTAAAAAAAAAAAAAAAAAATGTAGGGATGCCGGGCGCGGAGGCTCACGCCTTTAATCCCAGCACTTTGGGAGGCCAAGGTGGGTGGATCACCTGAGGTCAGGAGTTCGAGACCAGCCTGACCAACATGGAGAAACCCCATCTCTACTAAAAATACAAAATTAGCCGGGCGTGGTGACTCATACCTGTAATCCCAGCTACTTGGGAGGCTGAGGCAGGAGAATTGCTTGAACCCGGGAGGCGGAGGTTGCAGCGAGCCAAGATGGTGCCACTCACTCCACCCTGGGCAACAAGAGCAAAACTCCGTCAAAAAAA
>NW_016843205.1:0-1238 GCF_001698545.2 Rhinopithecus bieti | reverse complement strand
CTTTAGTATCTGATTTAAGCACTTTTATTACTTTTTAAGCCAATTAATTAGAGCTCTTTTATATAATTTTAATAGTAAAACTTTGTTTACACAACACATAAACATACCAATGCATTAGGCATGCTGATAGAAGCACGTCTTATAGATTCACAAAGACCTCTTTTTTTCCCTTTTTTAAAATCTTACCCTAGGCAGTTGTCAGCTTAATAGCCTTAAATTTGCGTATTAAAGGAAACAACTCAGGTGAAAATAAGATAGCAAAAGTTGCATCATAAGGTAGAAAAGAAAGTCTGGTGGGCTAGAGGGAAATTAAAACAAATTTAATTGCCAAATGAACATACAATTATAGAAGTCTTTTATAAAGGCCTTCAAATATATACACATACACACATACACACACACAAAGATGCTATAGTTTTCACTTCAGTACTTTAGCCATAAGATAAATGCAAATTTCCCAGCTTACAAAAAAAAAAAAAAAAAAAATAGTGCTAAGTCCAAACAGTGGTTTTTATCTCAGTAGAAAAGCAACAGCAGATTTAAAGCAGGCAGAAAAGAAAATAGAGAAAAGGGAAACATAGGAACTTTTAGTGTAGAGGTGACATAAAACCTACAGATGATCAAAAGTGGGTCATTTCCCTTGTTTTCTCCTCTTTGTTTGTTTCCTGCTTTTTTTTTTTTTTTTTTTTCTTAAAAGGAAGAACTGAGCTATGGCTTATGGTTTTCATGTGGTGGATTGATATGTGCTTCTTGTGGGCAAGGCTCCACAGTGTGTCACCACTGAGTCATTTACACTTTCTTAGTGTCTCAGTTTCTCTCTCCAAATGTCCAAGACCTCTGAGAGGACTCAAAATGTCAGGTGATCAGAACTTATATGCATTTGCTGGATGATTCACTTCTTAAAATCAATTTTTGTTGGGAATTTCCCTACAGGATCACTGCATGTAGTGGGGGATCAATACCCCAGACCTTCCTACAAGGTCTCTGGTCACCCAGGGGTGCATTTTGGCTGGGAGGAGCAAGTGCCCTTTCTCTTCAGCAGTGAGAAAACTCAGTCTCTCATTAACCCATGAAAACAACAGTTGAGTTCCTCATGCAAATGCTTACAGACAAACCAAATTAAGGTTAAATTTGGAAGAAAAAGCAATAGAGAAGACCCTTTAGAATGCATCTCTGAACTAGAATTGGAATTCTTAAACAACAACTTCCTAAAAGAGAAAAGAAAAGGGGGGGCAGAG
>NW_016843204.1:0-4578 GCF_001698545.2 Rhinopithecus bieti | reverse complement strand
GACCAACCACTCCTGAGGACCTGCCCCTTGCTGCCTTTCATTGCACCTACTGTTTCTATCATTGATAAAGGAAAGATGCCACGTGCACCACTCTAGTTAACATTTAAGGTCAAGGTTCTGGGGAAATGAGTCCCACAACACTGGTAGGAAGAAGGTCTACTCCATGACAGGGCTGCCACAGTACGGTAGCAGACAGGACTTTTCATCAATGACAGCCTTTGGAAACCATGGGGAGAAAGTGTCCTGCATAACCAAGTGGAGGCAAAAACCAGTGAAGCATGGATTAGACAATGAAATGATTCAAGTGAAACAACAAAACAATTCAAGGGAGGGGGGACATAAAGGCCCAGTCATTCACAGTACTGCAAAGTGATTAATCTAAAATGCAAATTTGATGACATCAGATCCTGTTTAAAATCTCTGCCTTTTCTCCATTCTCACACACCCTCTCCTAGCAGACATAATGAACTACTGCTAGGATAATTGCAGTAGTCTTCTGACTGTCACCAGTCTCACCTCACTGCACTCCTCCACTTCCCCACTGCTTTCACAACAATCCGTGTAAACCTCCAAACTCTTTGGGGCCCTTCTTACCTCTAGCAATGTTCCCCGACTTCCTATACCCTTGGGGCAAAAGTCTACACACATTATAGGCCTTATAACAGCCTCCATCCATTCATTCATTCATTTAACAAATACTTATCAAGTGCCAACTCCATCCCAGACTACTGTTAAGAGTGGTAGGGAACAGTAAACCAAAGACCAAAAGTCCCTGACTTTAGGAAGTTACATGCTACAGGCAAAATTTAGCACCCTCTGTGTTCAGCTCTTCTGCATTCAGTGGTGTGGGCACAAGCTTTTACCAGCTCATGGAGACCAAGGGTGCACATCTCTTCCCAACACTGCATTCAGTGATACTGCTTTGGTAACTTGAAATCAACCTGGATGGGAATATTTACACCATGGAAATCAGAAGAAGTTACTACAAATAAGCAGACACTAGGCTTTTTCTTTTTCAAGAACAGATTGTTAAACATTTACCAGCATACTTTTGTACCTGAGTCCATGCTGCTCTCTGTGCCTAGAAATCTCTTCTTCTTGTCATCTGCCTGATGAATACCTACCTTCAAGACTTAATTCAACTATCAAAGCAGTTTTGGACCCAAAAGGGAGAGCACACTCCTCCTCCCTCTGAGCTGCCTCTGTACCGTGCGCACACCCAGAACACCTTCTGCACTTACCTAGTCATGTGACTGTCACTCCACTGTACTGTAGATTTCTTGGTGCCAGGGATGAGTCAGACGTGACTCATCAATATCCCCAGCCCCTGGTATAGTGCCTGACTCAGTTTCTGGACCACTCTAAAATAAATTCCTGTTGAATACATTTGGAGCCAGGAAAAAAATATGTATCTTATTTTAACAGCTGTCATCAGACTTCATTTTAGGAAAGGAATCAAGTATGAGGTGAAATGAGCCCAAATTGTGGAAATGACCGTGGGATATTTAGGTATAGTAATATGTAACACTGAGATTTCCTTTTCTGAGCTAAAATTATTCCATACCTACAAGATATATTCACAATGTGAATGCCTTACGTAAATGGTTGCTCTGGTGAATGTTAAGAAAAATGGCTGAGTTCTATAACTGAGTTAATGGGGTGCAGAACAGGGAAGAGAAGACATGAGCAACAAGCATGGTGATCCCTTAACTGAATTTCCTCAGAATAAGGAGGCTGGAGCCAGAAGTGATCACAATTAATAAGCCCCCCAGGAATTTATGAAAATCTTGTGAAGCTCTAGATACTTCAGAATCCTTGGACTAGAGCTTTAAATTCATCTCATCTAGACATGAAAAAACAGCGTGGCCTAATTTGACAGCTTAATCAGGAAGAAGTGGGTAAGATGGATGGATGGATGGATGGATGGATGGATGGATGGATGGATGGATGAAAGGAAGGGTAGATGAATGGATAGATGGATCTCTGAAAGCAGAGGTTGTGAATGGCTTAGTAGTGGAGGTGGCAAGTGAGATTACATTAGACCATTCCTGCATTGATATAAAGAAGTATCTAGGGCTGGGTAACTTACAGATATAAGAGATTTACTTGGCTCATGGTTCTGCAGGCTTTACAGGAAGCATGACGCTGGCATTTGCTTCTGCTGAGGGCCTCACAAATCTTTTTTTTTTTTGAGACAGAGTCTTACTCTGTCGCCCAGGCTGGAGTGCAGTGGCCGGATCTCAGCTCACTGCAAGCTCCGTCTCCCAGGTTCACGTCATTCTCCTGCCTCAGCCTCTGGAGTAGCTGGGACTACAGGCGCCCGCCACCTCGCCCAGCTAGTTTTTGTATTTTCTAATAGAGACGGGGTTTCACCGTGTTAGCCAGGATGGTCTCGATCTCCTGACCTCGTGAGCCACCCGTCTCGGCCTCCCAAAGTGCTGGGATTACAGGCTTGTGCCACCGCGCCTGGCCACAAATTTTACAATAATGGTAGAAGGTGACAGGGAGCCAGCATGTCACATGGCAAGAGAGAGAGGGAGAAGGCATCACACTCTTTTAAACACCAGATCTCACGTGAACTACCAGAGCAAGAACTCACTCATCATCAGGGGATGGGGCTAAAACGGTCAGGAGGGATCCACTCCCATGACACAAACATCTCCCAGTAGGCCCCATCTACAATACTGGGGATTACATTTCAACATGAGATTTGGAGGGGACAGATATCTAAGCCATATCATTTCATCTCTGGCCCCCAAATATCATGTCCCTCTCACATTACAAAATACAATCATACCATTCTAGTAGTTCCCCAAAGTCTTAAATATTTCCAGCATCAAGTCCAAAGTCCTAAGTCTCATCAGAGACTCATTCTCCTTCCACCATGAGCCTGTAAAATCAAAGACAAGTTATTTGCTTCCAAGATACAATGGTGGTACAAGCACTGGGTAAACATTCCCATTCCAAAAGAAAGAAATTCACCAAAAGAAAAGGGCAATAGGCACCACACAAGTCTAAAACCAAGCAGGACAGTCATCACATTTTAAAGCTCCAAAATAATCTCCTTTGACTTCACGTCCCACACCCTGGTATGAGGGGTGGGCTCCCAAGACCTTGGGCAAACCCACCCCTGTGGCTTTGCAGGGTAGAGCACACATGGCTGTTCTCAAGGGTTGGAGTAGAGTGCTTGTGGCTTTTCCAAGCAAAGTTTGCAAGCTTCCAGTCTACCATTCTGGAAGGCAGTGGCCCCCTTCCCATAGATCCACTAGGCAGTGTCCCAGTGGGGACTCTGTGTAGAGGCTCCAATCCCACATTTCCCCCTGCTATTGCCCTAGTAGAGTTTCTCTGTTGGGGCTCCACCCTGCAACAGGCTTCTGCCTGGGCACCCAAGCTCTTCCATAATTCTCTGAAATCTAGGTGGAACCCTCATTCATGCTTACATTCTGAGCATCTGAAGACTTAACATCATGTGACAACTGCCAAGGCATGGCTTGCACCCTCTAGAGCTGCAGTCCAAGCTGTACCCTGGCCCCTTTGAGTGATGGCTGAAGCCAGAGTGGCCAGGATGCAGGGAGCAGTGTGGCAGCACAGGGAAGCAAGGCCCTGGGCCTGGCCCCCTAAGCCACTTTTCTCCGAGGCCTCTGGGACTATGATGGAAGGGACTGCCCCAATACTTCTAAAGTGCCTTCAAGGCCTTTTTCCCATTGTCTTAGATATTAACACTTGGCTCCCTTTAGGTCAGGCTAATCTCCCTAGCAAGTGGTTACTCCACAGCCTGCTTTAACTTCTCTCCTGAAAATGATTTCGTATCCTGCTATGTGGCCTGTGTATTTGTCTGTTTTCATGCTGCTGATAGAGACACACCCGGGACTGAGTGATCTATACAGGAAAAAGGATTTAATGGCCTTGCAGTTCCACATGGCTGGGGAGGCCTCACAATCATGGTGGAAGGCAAGGAGGAGCAAGTTTTGTCTTACATGGCTGGTAGCAGGCAAAGAGAGAGAGAACTCTTCTTTATAAAATGATCAGGTTTTGTGAGACTTATTCATTATCACAAGAACAGCACAAGAAAGACTTCCCCCCATGATTCAGTTATCTCACACTGGGTCTCTCTCACAACACATGGGAATTCAAGATGAGATTTGGGTGAGGACACAGCCTAACCATGTCAGCTAGCATGAAAATTTTCCAAACTCTTACACTCTCCTTCCCTTTTAAATATAAGGTCCAGTTTCAGGTCATTTCTTTGCTCGCACATATAAGCATTGGTTGTTTGAAGCAACTAGGTCACTTCTTGAACACTTTGCTGCTTAGAAATTTCTACTGCCAGATACCCTAGGTCATCACTCTTAAGTTGAAACTTCCACAGAGCCTTAGGGCCTGGACAAAATGCAGCCAAGCTCTTTACTAAAGCATAACATGGGTGACTTTACTACAGTTCCTCATAACTTCATTTCCATCTGAGACCTCATCAACCTGGACTTCAATATCTCTATCAGCATTTTGGTCGCAACCATTTAACCAGTCTATGTCCGGAGCCGTGAGGCCCGGAAATTGCCACGGCCTCTTGCTTAAGCT
>NW_016843202.1:0-1102 GCF_001698545.2 Rhinopithecus bieti | reverse complement strand
CACCGGGTGAGCCAGGATGGTCTCGATCTCCTGACCTCGTGATCCGCCCGTCTCGGCCTCCCAAAGTGCTGGGATTACAGGCTTGAGCCACCACGCCCGGCCCGAGTCCATATTTTTTAAAAAGCTATTCTGACCTTGGACCTTATTGTAACTGAATTTCCTTAATTTGCTGACATTTAGAGAAAAAAAACAATTTTTCACTTTGATGTGAATGAGTCTTGAGGAAGAAGTCATTTGTTTTTTGTGTGTTTGTTTGGGGTTTTGAATTTTTTTTTCTCTTGGAAATGCAAACTATGACTTGGCTGAATAATGGAAAATATGGAAAGTAGTGAGACTCATTTCATGGTATATAACCATATGAAAGCAGAATGTAGGCATGGAAGGATCCATAACTGATAAAAAAAAATACACTAGAGAAAATTATCTCTGTGACTTTGACTCAGTCATCTAGCATCCTTTGGCTTTTATTCTCTCTGCGGTGAGCATAGGGCCTGGTCTAAGGTAAAAAGCAAGTGAGAGACTTGCCTTGAACACAAAATTTAAGGGACACCAAATATCCAGCATTCAAAACAAATGACATTTTAATGCAATACATTTTTTTCTTTTTTTTTTTTAATCATACTTTAAGTTCTAGGGTACATGTGCACAATGTGCAGGTTTGTTACTTAGGTATACATGTGCCATGTTGGTTTACTGGACCCATCAACTCGTCATTTACATTAGTTATTTCTCCTAACTCTATCCCTCACCCAGCTTCCCAACCCCCAATAGGCCCCAGTGTGTGATGGTCCCCTCCCTGTGTCCATGTGTTCTCATTGTTCAACTCTCACTTATGAGTGAGAACATGAGGTGTTTGGTTTTCTGTCCTTGTGATATTTTGCTGAGAATGATGGTTTCCAGCTTCATCCATGTTCCTGCAAAGGACATGAGCTCATCCGTTTTCATGGCTGCATAGTATTCCATGGTGTGTATGTGCCACATTGCCTTTATCCAGTCTATCATTGATGGACATTTGGGTTGGTTCCCAGCCTTTGCTATTGTGAATAATGGAAAAATAAATATACTTGTGCATGTGTCTTTATAGTAGCATGATTTATAATCC
>NW_016843201.1:0-1239 GCF_001698545.2 Rhinopithecus bieti | reverse complement strand
TGTCGCCCAGGCTGCAGTGCAGTGGCAATCTCGGCTCACTGCAAGCTCCGCCTCCCAGGTTCATGCCATTCTCCTGCCTCAGCCTCCCAAATAGCTAGCACTACAGGCACCTGCCACCACTCCTGGCTAGTTTTTTTGTATTTTTACTAGAGACAGGGTTTCATCATGTTAGCTAAGATGGTCGCTATTTCCTGACCTCATGATCTGCTCGCCTCCACCTCCCAAAATGCTGGGATTACAGGGGTGAGCCACCACGCCTGGCTGTGATTGCCCTTTTTTGCATTATGACATTTTTTTTTGTAAGAATCTACTGCTGAACAGCTAATTTCCTTTTTCTCTATTGTAATTTTATGACCATCTTTGTATATATATCTTGATGAGTATCTTTGATAATCTGATTCTTATTCCCATCACCTCAATAATTATTATTCTATACTGTTTTTCTATTTGATAGGCAAAAGACCAGTATCTTCTTGTTTTAATTTGCATTGACTTTATTATAATGCTGCTTTTGATTATCTTTTTATAACTTTAATTGGCCATTCATATCCCTAGCCTGATTTTTCTATTTATACATTTATCTTCTTATTAATTTATACTAACTCTTCATATAATAAAATTGATAATTATTTTACTTCCATAATGTCTATATTTTCAACCTACAGTCCTCTTTATTTTGATTTGTATGATATTTTCTGGTTTTAATTTTTTCTTTGGTTTAATATATAACTTGTGATTTCATCTTTTATGATTAAAAAAGGCTCCTCCAACCCGAGTTTGATAAAAGTTCATCTATATTTTTTCTAATTCATTTATAATTTCAATTTTTATATGTGACTCAATCTACTTATATTAAGCTTATTACAGGACATAAAGTAAGCATTTTGTCAAATTATTTATCTTTTGTCACAGCATTATTCTTCACCTGCTGATGATGTCTCCATTGATTTTAACTGATACCTTTATCATGAGACCTCACAAATGATTTTATTTGAACAGAGCTTCTTAAGCAAACAAAGAAAATATTCCTATCTATACTTGAGACTATTCATGGAATTTTTATATTGAATTTCATCTGTCTATTTGTCATTAGACCCATATTGTTTTAATTACTGTAGCTTTATAATATGTTTTAAATTTGGTAATGTAAGTTTTCTTATTTTTCACAAAAAAACTTTATGGCTACTCTCATTTAATTTTAACTTCAAGATCATTTTGCTTAATCTTGATGAGTTCTTT
>NW_016843200.1:0-1102 GCF_001698545.2 Rhinopithecus bieti | reverse complement strand
GGTGTGATCTCAGCTTACTGCAACCTCCGCCTCCCGGGTTAACGCTTTTCTCCTGCCTCAGCCTCCCAAGTAGCTGGGACTACAGACGCCGCCACCTCGCCCGGCTAGTTTTTGTATTTTTTAGTAGAGACGGGGTTTCACCGTGTTCACCAGGATGGTCTCGAACTCCTGACCTCGTGATCTGCCCGTCTCGGCCTCCCAAAGTGCTGGGATTACAGGCTTGAGCCACCGCGCCCGGCCTGGATCTGAGTTTTGAAGTGGGCTTTTAAATTAGATGTGGCTGATCAGTCTTAAAAAAGTGGCTGATTCACCCATGTGGAGGCCATCAGACACAATTTTGAGAATCTTATTGGAAATGTTGAGAGGAAATCATATGAGACTCGATTTTATTGTCATTGCTAAGGGAAAGCCTGCTTTGGGAATGGAACCAACACAGAGAAATACAAAGGAGACCAAAGTGGGTGGAGCTGTGCCATCTTCTGTCAATATCTTCGGCATCTCAGAGTTCCGTCAGCACAAACCATGTATGGTCCTGTGTCCATTTATTTATGTTGCTGCTTCTGCCCAGAATGTTATTCTCACTACTTTGCCTTCCTCAGGCTGAATTAACCATTTACTGTTCTCATTCATGCACCAGCTTTGTCTTATGTTGAACACAGCCCTAAAGACATTCCACAGTAGGTAGTTATTTTTGTTTCTCCATACCTTTCCCACACCCAGTGAAAAAAAATCTCCTTGAAGGTAGGAGAGCAACATTTACGTATATGTGTGTGTGTGTGTGTGTGTGCATGTGCATATATATATGCACATATATATATATGCACACGCACACACAGATTTATTCCTACATAAAATTATACAAGCATAAATATATGTTATAAATATATACTTAATATATATAATTTTATATACAGGTATATATACATACCTTTATAATTTATACCTATATAATGTTACTATATGTCACCTATATAATACTATACTATAATGTCACCTAAACGTTACTATATAATTTATACCTATATAATGTTACCTATATAA
Organism: Rhinopithecus bieti; assembly: GCF_001698545.2. Classification (NCBI taxonomy): domain Eukaryota; kingdom Metazoa; phylum Chordata; class Mammalia; order Primates; family Cercopithecidae; genus Rhinopithecus; species Rhinopithecus bieti. The sequence goes on along the minus strand of NW_016843200.1, from coordinate 61 downwards.
TTATACCTATATAATATAAATTATATATGTATATAATAATTTATACATACAATATAAATTA
>NW_016843199.1:0-1098 GCF_001698545.2 Rhinopithecus bieti | reverse complement strand
CATTTTGAGTCTTTGAGTTCTTACTGATACCACTTTATACCCACTCCTCTCAAACTCCAAGTATGTTTAATAAATCAAAATTTCATCTATTAAATATGAAATGTCATATATAAATGAAAAAGAAAATAATGGTCTTTTTTTCTAAGGAATCTTAGAGACTACATTTAAGATACTGCATAAACTTGTAAACTTGTTGACAGGTTAAATTCTTTTTTAGGAAAATATACTGTAACTTTTATCAACAGATATATGATTTTAGCATATATTATTTAATAGAAAATGATTTAAGTAAATTGTCATATAATTTGATATATAGTTCATAGAGTTTTACTAGACGTGAGATCTATTTTCATTTTAACATTTAAAGGGTTAATTTTTAGTTTGGGTCAATAAAGAGTTAATCTCTATGACCTTAGATTAAGAGGAAAATATGAGTGAAAGTTTTGTTTCTTTTTTCATGGTTCATATAGGCACCATTGATGAATAACAGTTACATTTATTTACAATGAATCAAGGGAAACATGTCAATAAAATAAAACAGGCCCCTCTGAACACTTACCTTGACTCTGACAAAGATTATATGTAATAAAAATTTATAGCCTTCAGTAAAAGAGTTAGAACTCTGTATAAGACGATGGAAGTTAAACATTGTAGGCATGCAAATAACTAAATTTCAAGGAAAATGTAATGAAATCAATGTTTTTATAATGAAGAAGGTATTCGGTTTTCTATTAAAAGACTATCATTACAAATTGAACTACCTACAGGAGAATTGGTTTGAAATGTTAACATGTACAGTACTTAAATACTAACAGCACATAGATCCTAAAAATGTTTACAATTGAAATGCAGTTGCTTTGTGGTTCTATATCTCCATATATATATCTTCATAAGTTTTATGAGATAGGATTTTGCAGACTATGTTACCAAATGAGAATAGATTAGATATGGCCAGTAATAGTTTCAAAAAGAGCAAATAATTTCTCTGAAAGAAATACTGTTTTCTACTTTCAGAAGAAACAGTTTAACATTAACACCAAAATATGTGTGTGTGTGTATATATATAATTTATAGATGTATATATAATTTATGTATTAT
>NW_016843198.1:0-1430 GCF_001698545.2 Rhinopithecus bieti | reverse complement strand
TGCATCATGACCAAAGTGGGGTTTATTCTAAGAATGCAAGGCTGGTTTGAGATCCAAAAGCCAATGAAGGCTGGGTGCAGTGGCTCATGACTGTAATTCTAGCACTTTGGGAGGCCAAGACAGGGGATCACTTCAGCCCAGGAGTTCAAGAACAGCCTGGGCAACATAGTGAACCACTGTCTTGACCAAAAAAAAAACCCCAAAAATCCAGCTGTGCTGGTACTTGCCTATAGTCCTTGGTACTTGGGAGGCTGAAGTGGAAGGATCACTTGAGCCAGGGAGGTCAAAACTGCAGTAAGTCATGATTGTACTACTGCACTCCAGCCTGGGTGACAGAGTGAGAAGTTGTCTCTTAAAAACAAACAAACAAAAAAAAAAACAAAACCAATCAATATAATTTACCATATTAACAAACCAAAAAGAAAAAACACATGATCTTCTCAATAGATGAAGAAAATGCATTTAGCAAAACTCAACAACAATTTCTGATAAAAACTCTAAGCAAATTACTATTAGAACATCCTGAACTTGATAAAGGGTATCCAAAAAAATTACAGTTACCATTATACCTACTAGCAAAAACCTAAATGCTTTCTTCCTAACATCAGGAACAGATAAGGATGTTTACTTTCACCACTGCTATTCAATATGGCATTGGAGTTTACAGCCAGTGCAATTAGACAAGAAAAAGAAATAAAGGGCATTCAGACTGAAAAGGAAGAAGTAAAATTGTTATTATTTGAAGACAACATGATCATTATGGAAAATCCAAATGAATTTGCAAAACAAGTAGATACTAGAAGTGACAAGTGATTAAAAGTAGGTTTAACAAGGTTATAGGATACAAGGTCAAAATACAAAATTCAACTGTATTTTCATACACTATTGAAGAACAATTTGAAACTGGAAAAAATTTAAAACCCACACATACGATTGCATAAAAAATTAAATACTTAATGATGACTGAAAACTACAAAATATTGCTAAAAGAAATTAAACAAGACCTAAATGGAGAAACACACTTTGTTCATGGATTGGAAGACTCAATATTAAGATGTCGACTGTCCCCAAATTGATTTATATATTCAATGCAATCCCAACCAAAATCCCAATAGGTTTTTTGTAAAAATTGACAAATTGATTATTAAATTCAAATGGAAATACGAAGTACCTAGAATAGCCAAAACAACTTTTACAAAAGAAGAACAAAATTGAAGAACTTTCATAACATGATTCCAAGGCACTATAAAACTACAGCAATCAAGACAGTATGGAATTGGCATTAAGACAGACAAATAGATAAGTGGAAATATGGTGGATCCCAGAAATAAACCCACATATATATATAAACAACTGAAGCTTTCATAAACTTTAAAGGCAATTCTACTTTTTTCAACAAATTTTACTGAAACAATTGGATATCCATATCC
>NW_016843197.1:0-480 GCF_001698545.2 Rhinopithecus bieti | reverse complement strand
CAAATCATAGAAAACTCCGTTTATTATTTCTACTTGGATACAGACAAAACTTTCAAAGATAAATTTGTTTTCTCTTACTTGCCTGGAAAAGAGGTTGTTACTGTGAGTGCCTTCATTTATTAAATTAATTAATTATATTTAACATTGCTTATTTATTTTATGTTTTATAAACTTATTGAGATGAACATAACATAATATAAAATTGACAGTCTTAATGTGAACAACTCACTGGCATTTATTTACCTTCACAAAGTGGTACAACCACCACTTCTGTCTAGTTCCAAAACATTTTCCTGAATGCCTTTTATTTTATTTTATTTATTTATTTTTTGAGACGGAGTCTCGCTCTGTCGCCCAGGCTGGAGTGCCATGGCACAATCTTGGCTCTCTGCAAGCTCCGCCTCCCAGGTTCACACCATTCTCCTGCCTCAGCCTCCCTAGTAGCTGGGACTACAGGTGCCCGCCACCACGCCCGGCTAA
>NW_016843196.1:0-1034 GCF_001698545.2 Rhinopithecus bieti | reverse complement strand
AAAAAAAAAAAAAAAAAAAAAAATTCATTATTCAAAGAATGCATGCACAGGGTGACCTGGATGGAGTTGGGGCAGGTCAGGGAAGGTGTCCCATCATTTTTATGCTCCAATCTGCTCAGCTTCACCTGTGTCTTGCTCCAGCTCTGCGTGGGTTCTGCCTGATTTCATGCAGGTGCAACCTGACAGGACATTGCTTCCTGCCTGTACCTCACGTTTCTGTTTTCTGTTCTGGTGCTGGCCTGTTGATGCTACCAGGAGGCCTTCTCAGTGCCTATGTCCACACATACACAGCCTGGAAATGCAGTGGAGTTCACATCCCATAGGTGAGCCTTTGAGCAATGGGAGAAAGGAGCCAGAGGGTAATATTTTCCCTTTGCTCTCCTCTGAAGGAGGCTCCCAAGACAGAGTCTATTAGACTCCTGGGGGACGTGGTCCTGTAGATGAAGCAATCAGTTGCATTGGGAGATGGCCCATGCATCCTCGCATTGGCTGGTCCTCCTTCTCTCCTTTTCTCCCTGTGTATTCCTCTCTCCTGCTCCCTGCGTTTGTCTTCCCTATTGAAACAGTAGCCAGCAGCACTTTGCCTTGGGCTTCACTTACTAGGGAACCCAGAAGAACGCAGCAGCTTCTTTCAGAATATGATATTTGAGCTGAGACCTGTCAGATGAGTGAGTTAGGCAAACAAAACAAAACAAAAACAAATACAAAAAAAAAAAAAAAAGAGAGAGAGAGAAAAAAAAATGGTGAAGGGGCCTGGGCGCAGTGGTTCGCGTCTGTAATCCCAGCACTTTGGGAGGCCGAGGCGGGCAGATCACCTGAGGTCTGGAGTTCGAAACCAGCCTGGCCAACATGGTGAAATTCCGTCTCTACTAAAAATACAAAAATTAGCCAGGTTTGGTGGTGCGTGCCTATAATCCCAGCTACTTGGGAGGCTGAGGCAGGAGAGTCACTTGAACCTGGGAGGCGGAGGTTGAGCCAAGATCACGTCACTGTACTCCAGCCTGACCACAGAGCAAGACTCCATCTCAAAAAAA
>NW_016843195.1:0-1432 GCF_001698545.2 Rhinopithecus bieti | reverse complement strand
ACAAAATTATGTATTATAAAATTAATTATGGTGCAAGTAACATATTTTATTTGAGTCATATAAACTCATGCTTGAAATATTACACGTGGCTAAAATTTTCTCTTGGAAATTTAGGAACGGGAAATGCAAGTCAGTAAGATATAATAAAAGAAGAAATATACTAAGCAAAACAAGATAATATTTTAGATATCTGTTATCTAAAATAATCATAGGTCTTTTAAACAAAAACACCTAAAAGACAACTAAGTATGAAGGTAAGAAAACACTTTGTACGTCATTTATTGACAGGTAAAAGTGCATAAGCTTTGACATTTATTGACAGAAAGAGGAATATAAACTTCACGAGAGTAAACATTTTGTCTGGTTTGTTCACTGATGCATTTCGTAGCACCCGGAACACTGTTTGGCACTCATTCAACAGGTATGTGTTGAATAAAAGGAAAGTATATTTTCCTAAGGAAACATCATCTTCCTACCTCTTTCACTCTCTTCCTTTTCTCTTTCAGTTCTTGCATATTGGATTTATTTTATCCCCACCACCTCTTTTTTTGAGACAGAGTCTTGCTCTGTTGCCAGACTGGAGTGCAGTGGTGTGATCTCAGCTCACTGCAACCTCCACCTCCCAGGTTCAAGCGATTTTCCTGCCTCAGCCTCCCGAGTAGCTGGGACTACAGGCGCGCGTCACCACACCCAGCTAATTTTTTATATTTTTAGTAGAGACAGGGTTTCACCATGTTGGCCAGGATGATCTTGATCTCTTGACCTCGTGATCCACCCACCTCGGCCTCCCAAAGTGTTAGGATTACAGGCGTGAGCTACCGCGCCCAGCCTATTTTTACTTTTTTATCTGTGGGCCTCTTCCCTTCATCTTCCTTCTAGATAATTATTCTTCACTCTTCACTATGCAGTTTTATAGTCATTACCTTAGGGGAATCTTCCCTGATCCAAAAAACCAAGGTAGATTTTGCCCCTTTTTTTCTCCCATATCATTTTGATTTCCCTTTTAGTAAAATTCATCACTTTGGTAATAATTGTTTTAAAGCTTGTGCTCCTCAACTAGACTATAAGGTCTATTAAAGAATGCACTATATCTAACCTATTTTCTCTTCAACCTTAGGACCATATACCTGGAATGTAGTGAGTTTTCAACAACTATGTGATAGCTAAATAAAGGAAGGGTGGAAGGAACAAAGGGAGAAAGGAAAGTAGGGGTGGAGGGAAGGGAAGAAGAGAGGGAGGGAAAGGGGGAGGGAGGAAGGGACAGAGGGAGGACGGGAATGAGGGAGGAAGAGACATATTCATCTTTCTATATTCTTGTGAAGGCTTATTCTGATGTTGCTTTTGTTTGCAAAGATAGCTATTATAATGCAGTGGACCAAATAACTAGTCCACTATAGAAATAACTGACATAGAAATAATTACTAGGGTCCCA
>NW_016843194.1:0-1034 GCF_001698545.2 Rhinopithecus bieti | reverse complement strand
ACCTCAGCCTCCCAAAGTGCTGGGATTACAGGTGTGAGCCACAGCACCTGGTCTAAGCATCTTAAATGTACTTAAAAATCTTTGTTGTACTAGTCTATCACTTTGCTTTCTTCTAGAATTAATTCATCTTCTTTTTTTTTTTTTTGAGATAGGGTCTCACTCTGTTGCCCAGGATGGAGTGCAGTGGCACAATTATGGCTCACTGCAGCCTCAACCTCCTGGGCTCAAGCGATCCTCCTATCTCAGCCTCCTGAGTAGTTGGGACTACAGGCATGTACCACCATGCCTGGCTGATATTTTTTAAATTATTTTTTGTAAAGATGGCACCTCACTACATTGCCCTGGCTAGTTTCAAACTCCTAGGCTCAAGCAGTCCTCCCACCTTGGCCTCCCAAAGTGATAGGATTACAGGTATGAGCCACTGTTCCCAGCCTAATTCGTTTTCTGATGTTTAACTTGGGTGGGGGTGCCATCCCATTTCTTCATGTATTTTGGATCCTGGTTTGGAGACAAATTTTGCAGGGGATGTTTTGCATGTGTATATTTTCTGTTATTCTTGCGTGTGTGTATTTTCTATTTTCCTCTCTTTTTAAATTCATTCTCTCTCAGGTGGTTTTATGGCTGCTCCCAGCCATACCCAGGGGCTTAGAGTTTAGAGCTACATCTGTTGGTAGTGTGCAGCTCCTACATTGAGTGATACAGAGATATCGCTCATTTCATTGCCAGGCAGTATCTAGATTGGTTCAGGTCCTGGTTTTGAGGCTGTGATGCTCTCTTTCCCAGCTGCGCATCTTTGCCTCTTCCCCTGGCTCTATGCATTAGGACCATAGCTGCGTATAAGCTGTAGATCCCTGCAGCAAAATGTTTCTTTTCATGTTGCTTTTAAGTGTAAGTGTGTATGTGTATGTGTCTCTCTCTAGGTGTGTTTTTGTGGGGCTCTGGGCCACCACCTTGTAAGGAGAATTTTAATCCCTGTTACTACAGCAGGAGCTGAAAGCCCACAAATTTAGCCCCACTTACAACTCACGAAGTCC
>NW_016843193.1:0-316 GCF_001698545.2 Rhinopithecus bieti | reverse complement strand
TCCTGAGTAACTGGGACTAGAGGCACCCGCCACCACCCTGGCTAATTTTTTTTTTTTTTTGAGACGGGGCTCGCTCTTTTGCCTTGGCTGGGGGGGAGGGGAATGGTCTCGGCTCACTGCAAACTCCACCTTCCAGGTTCACACCATTCTCCCACCTCAGCCTCCTGAGTAACTGGGACTAGAGGCACCCGCCACCACCCTGGCTAATTTTTTTTTTTTTTTAGACGGAGTCTCGCTCTGTTGCCTAGGCTGGGGTGCCGGGACATGATCTCGGCTCACTGCAAACTCCACCTCCCAGGTTCACACCATTCTCCTG
>NW_016843192.1:0-1029 GCF_001698545.2 Rhinopithecus bieti | reverse complement strand
ATATGAGTTTAGTCAAAATCTTAGCAATATAACTAATATTTTTAATTGTATTTTATAGAGTAGATTTTAATTGAATTTGTGTAAATAATTATGTTGTTATAAAATAATACAAATAGTTTTGAATTTTTTAAGAAATTAAGTAGGAAGAAAAGCAAATGTTTTTTATCTTTGTTTATAAAAGTATATTTTATTAAATTATTAACATTATTATTTTTGAGACAGGGTCTCACTCTGTCACCAAGGCTGGAGTACAGTGGCACGATCAAGCTCACTGCAGCCTCAATCTCCCAGGCTCAAGCGATCCGTCCACCTTAGCCTCCTGAGTAGCTGGCACCACAGGGCACGTGCCACCATGCCCGGCTAGTTTTTTTTTTTATTTTTAGTAGAGACGAGGTCTCACTATTTTGCTCAGGCTATTACCGTAAACTATAGATAGCATATGAGAGAAAATTTTCTTTATTTTTATTTTTTCTTTTATAGAAATGGGGTCTCACTTTGTTGCCCAGGCTGGAGTGCAGTGATGCATTCATAGCTCCATTGCAGCCTCTGAACTCCTAAACTCAAGCAATCCTCCTGCCTCAGCCTCCCAAGTGGGGACTACAGGCATACGCCACCACACCTGACACATTTAAAAAAATTGGTTGTAGAGATGGGGGTCTCACTTTGTTGCCTAGGCTGGTGGTCTCCAACACCTGGCTTCAAGTAACACTCCTGCCTTGACCTCCCAAAATGTTGGGATTACAGGTGTGAGCCACCAGGTCCAGTTGAAAATTGTTTAATGGAAAAGGAAATAGTACTTAAAGCACTACTTAAAGAAGTAACAGGCCGGGCGCGGTGGCTCAAGCCTGTAATCCCAGCACTTTGGGAGGCCGAGACGGGCGGATCACGAGGTCAGGAGATCGAGACCATCCTGGCTAACACGGTGAAACCCCGTCTCTACTAAAAATACAAAAAAAAAAAGTTAGCCGGGTGCCGTGGCGGGCGCGCCTGTAGTCCCAGCTACTCGGGAGGCTGAGGCAGGAGAATGGC
>NW_016843191.1:0-316 GCF_001698545.2 Rhinopithecus bieti | reverse complement strand
CAAGAGAATTGCTTGAACCTGGGAGGCGGAGGTTGCAGTGAGCCTACATCGCACCACTGCACTCCAGCCTGGGCGACAGAGCAAGACTCTGTTTTCCAAAAAAAAAAAAAAAAGAAAGAAAAGAAAAAAATGTATTTGGAATCTCGTGTACTCAATATTGAGAGCAATGACTAAGCCCTGGTTTTCACAGTCAACAATTCCTCTAATTCATCAGACGCTCTCATTCCATTCAGTTTCATCCTATCTCAGTTTCTCTCTGTATAGATTTGGCACACACAAACTTCTTCACAAGAATGTTAAAAGAAATGTATATAAA
>NW_016843190.1:0-319 GCF_001698545.2 Rhinopithecus bieti | reverse complement strand
ACTTACTAATTATTTCTGGAATTTTTCATTTAATTTTTTTGAACTGTGGTTGACTGTGGGTAACTAAAACCATGGAAAGCAAAACCATGGGCCCAGGGGTTAGGAGAGGTGGGGATGGGACCACTGTATTATTTAGTAGTAGTATTTTCTTACCAAATTTTACCTGACAAAGTTTAGGAATACCACCATCTAGATTTTAATCATAGATTTTCAGTTAAAGTGTCATGGTTGACATATGAGACAAAATGAGTTTATTTTCTAAATTTGTTAGAACCTGTTTATTATAGAGAGTTTTAGGCTTCTTTGAAAGCTGTTCTAG
>NW_016843189.1:0-773 GCF_001698545.2 Rhinopithecus bieti | reverse complement strand
CTCTCAAATTAAATGTCATTCATTTAATTTAGTCAACAAATATCTGAGCACTCACCCTGTGCCACTCATTGAGTTAAGAGCTGAGAATGCAAAACGCAAAGATGAAGTAGGATCTTCCTCTTTTGATTCCACGTTTAACTTTCTCCTGGCACTGACCACTTCCTGCTTCACAGGAGGGTTCTCTATCTTCTCTACCTGAACACAGCCAATCCCACTGCTAATATGTAATCCCTTAAAAAGGAGACAATGAATCTTCTCGATTATGGGACTGCTCATAGAACAGTATCTGTCGTAACATAAAGGAGCACAAGAATTCAACAATCTTTAGTATGACAGGGATGGAGAGAAGTGAAGCCCGACTGTGAGAGGGAGTTAATACAGCTCCACAAGGGCGACCTTGTCGTGGGTCTCAAAGTTTGGGTAGGATGTGAATGGGCCAGAGGGACAGAAAAGAAGAGAAAGATCATGATGAGCAATGGATTCCTCTTTGGAGGAACACAGAGATACAAGCTTCTAAAGAGCATAGGCCTTGTATTGGAGAAGGGAGAAATAGTTGGATGAGAAGGCTAAAGCCAGGTTATCTGGGGCTATCTTCTTTCCCTCATACCTTTCCAAATGAGAAGCAACTGAAATCATAGGACCTCCTTTGCTTTTGTATTGGGTGAATGTTTCTCGGTCTTGGTGTGATTCTCATTGCCTACATAATTAAAGCTTATTGAAGTGTTCCCTTGGCAAATTTAGAGAAATATATCCTTTATGCTAACATGTTCATG
>NW_016843188.1:0-398 GCF_001698545.2 Rhinopithecus bieti | reverse complement strand
CATTGACCTTAATCTGCACTACACAGTAGAGGGACATCATAGTTATAGAACATTTCAGCCAACAGCCGCATGATGAACATTCTTTTCGTCAGTACATGGATCATTCAAAGATAGACTATATATTAGGTTACAAAAGAAGTCTTAAAACATTCAAAAGACAAACATAAAGCATCTTCTCTGATCACAATGAAATAAAACTAGAAATCAAAAACAAGAGGCATTTTGGAAACTATACAAACACATGGAAACTAAACTATATGTTCCTGAATGACCACCGGTCATGGGTCATAAGGAAATTAAGACTTTTCTTGAAACAAATGATAATGAAACCATGACATACCAAAACCTATGGGATACAGTGAAAGCAGTAGTAAGAGGGAAGTTTATAGCTATAAGTG
>NW_016843187.1:0-1421 GCF_001698545.2 Rhinopithecus bieti | reverse complement strand
GCTTTTTAAAAAGGCAGTATTTCCAATGATAAATTGGCATTTGTTTTGCGATTGACTCTTCCTTGTTTCTTAACTAATTTCTTGAAATAGAAATCAGTTTTCCTCATAAGAATGCATTTAATGTGCACATATTTTTTTTCTTTGATTTCCAATATTTACAAATTCTCAAAGCAAAAATTATGTAACAGGTAAATATCTGGCCTTTTTGCATAAAGTATTTTGATAGTTTAACATTTACATATCTTGTTTGATAAATACTAAGCTAATATTCCAGAGTATCTCCATATTTTTTAATGCAAAGTGAACATTCTTTGCTGAAAAATAAATATCACTGACATCCTAGGACAATTTAAATTACTTCAATGTCAATTCTATAAGCTTTAATTTAAGACTGAAGCTTAGGTTGCTCACGGTGTAAATTTTTTCACAAAGGTAATTAGTATAATTAATTATTCAATAATTGAAATGCAGGTTAACAAACTTCCATATATAAAAGCTAAAAAAAGTCATTCATTCAAACTGTGAACTCTAAGCCTATAAAACTCTTCAAAGAACCCCAAGATATCAAGCAATCTTTTATTTGCTAAACCTACCCCCCACCTTCACTCTTATTCATACTTAAATACTCAGTATGCTCACAGCTTGGAAAAAAGCTAGAGAGCCTTAATGGATCACTGATTTTCACTAAAGAGGTAGGTGCATATCCCTTATAAATGAATTCAAAACTATTTTTGTTTTAGCATTAATAGTTTTCATCAAATGAAAACAAGCTTCTTAGTGTAGGAGAGTAAAGTCTTGAATAGGGCACTTATTAGCATACCTTTTATTTTAAACTCAAGGACAAACATTCTAAAACAATATCTATTACATTGGAACAATGGTGCAGTTTTTTTTCCATTTTCTAATATTCCAGCAGTGGATTTCTTTTGAGCAAAGGGTAACGTAATCAAAGTACAAAGCGAAGGACTCAGTAAAAACAGCAGGAACACATAAAATCAATTTAAGGAAAACAATATTTAATCTTGTCATAGTTTAAAGCTAATGGAGTGAATGTGGTTTAGCCTTTCATTTTTCATGCGGTATATATTCTCAGTTTTGGTGTTATGCCATTGAAAGTGTATTTCTGATTAAAGCTAATGAGTTGCAGATTTAAATTTTGATCTCGCCAACACAGAGATAATATATTTAAAGATGTCTATACTTTTTCGGTAGAGTTATAATCAACAGCAAGAATAATTTTCGATGTCATGGCATACTTTCTCAAGATTAAAAAATATAAAATCAGGTAGTGCTTTAGCTTTCTGTTTCTTAAGTATCTGCATAATCTCTTTTAGAAGATATACACATGGTTAAATTTGTGACTTCTTCCCTGAATAATCCTGAATGGCAAACGTTTCTATTGAATACATTTTTCCTTAGCC
>NW_016843186.1:0-693 GCF_001698545.2 Rhinopithecus bieti | reverse complement strand
TATCAAAACAGCATGGTACTGGTACCAAAACAGATATTTAGAACAATAGAACAGAACAGAGGCCTCAAAAATAATGTCACACATCTACAACCACCTGATCTTTGACAAACCTGACAAAAACAAGCAATGGGGAAAAGATTCTCTATTTAATAAATGGTGTTGGGAAAATTGGCTAGCCATATGCAGAAAACTGAAACTGGATCCCCTCCTTACACATGCAAAAATTAACTCAAGATGGATTAAATACTTAAATGTAAGACCTAAATTCATAAAAAACCCTAGAAGAAAACCCAGGTAATAACATTCAGGACATAGGCATAATCAAAGACTTCATGACTAAAACAACAAAAGTAATGACAGCAAAACCAAAATTGACAAATAAGATGTAATTAAACTAAAGAACTTCTGCACAGCAAAAAAATTATCATGAGAGTGAACAGACAACCCACAAAATGGGAGAAAATTTTTGCAATCTATCCATCTGACAATGGGCTAATATCCAGAATCTACAAGAAACTTAAACAAATTTAAAAGAAAAAAAAACCTCATCAAAATTGGGCAAAGGACATGAACAGACACTTCTCAAAAAAAGACATGTATGCAGCCAACAAACATATGAAATAAAACTCATCACCACTTGTCATTAGAGAAATGCAAATCAAAACCACAATGAGATACCATCTCACATCCGTT
>NW_016843185.1:0-992 GCF_001698545.2 Rhinopithecus bieti | reverse complement strand
AAAGCACTAACCTGCTCTTTAACAAAATTATAAAAGTTAAAAAGAGTCTATACAAACCTTACCTTATGGTCTGACATTAAAAAATGAACAAATATGTCTACAAAGTTTTATTAAAACTAGGTTTACACTAATAGCACACTAATATAAAGGTGAACTTTAGTTGATCTGGTATAAAAATCATACAGGAAGCATTGTCAAATACAAAATGGTGTTTGGCTTCTTTGGTCTAAAAATAGGTGCTAAAGGAAATTTATCAGTAGAAAGGCACCAAGGACTATAAAGTCCACTGCTGATGTCCCCACATTTAAAACAAAAGGTCAATTTCTTATAAATTATGTACTTGGTTTATCTTCCACTTTCCTTTCCCTCAAAACTAAGTCTTTTAGCACATGTACTATGCCTAGAATTTCTGGTAAACCAGCACCAGCCTGAGGATCACATTTTCATAAAATGTTGAAAAGAAAGGAAACTCGAACCAGCCTAGGAAGGACCTGACCTTGTGCTGCACTGAGACTGCTGTTCATACAACGAAAAAAGGATGGACTCATCACACCTGAGTCAGGAAAGCACCACTCCCTCCAGAGTCATGGGGCATAGTCCCTGGGGAAAACCCTACCTAACTAAAGCTAAGAAAATTTTAACTCTTTCATCTATTCTATTACTCTTTCTTCTTTCCTCTCTCTATTGCTGACCTTCTAGTTATTAACATGACCAAGTCAATTTTGCCTCAAACTACTGCATTTAATGCTTACCTCGTTATATATTGTGGGGATTTGCCAAGTCAAAGACAGCTCTCTACTTCAGAAAATTACCTCTGTCCCTTCTGACTGTCAGGCTGGGCATTAGTAAATTAGGACTATTTAATCCAGGGAAATTTTGGTAAAGACTCCAGTATCAACTAGGAGTCTTGCTCCCCAATGTAGAGCTTTTATGCCATAGTTGGTCCAACATTCTGTGGGCCACTAAAGAGCAAGGATGGACTGTCCCAACCA
>NW_016843184.1:0-1175 GCF_001698545.2 Rhinopithecus bieti | reverse complement strand
AAGCTGGAAGGAAACTTAGAGCTATCTTTTAGTCCAAACCCTTTGTTTTACAGAGAGGAAAACTGAGGCCCTAAGTGTTACATTTTTACACAAGAACAGAACACAGTAGCAGAGATGGAAACTCCATCTCTCTCAGTGCTGCGGTGATATCTTAATTTTACGTATCCGTTTAGCTGGGCCACAGTGCCCAGATATGTGGTGGGGTTTTTTAATAGAAAAAAAAATGAACCCATTGACTTTTCAGAGCAGTATGTGGTTAAACATTATTCTGGATGTCTCTGTGAGGATATTTTTGGATAAGATTAATATTTAAATCAGTGGATTTCAAGCAAAGCAGATTGACCCTCCGCAATGCGAGTGGGCCCCGTCCAGTCCGCTGAAGGCCTGAAACAAAGAGGCAGTGCTCCCTGGAGAAAGAGGAAGCTCTCCAGCCTGCTTAGCTCACGCTGCAGGTTTTGGACCAGCCCTGGAGAAAGAGGAAGCACTCCAGCCTGCTTAGCTCACGCTGCAGATTTTGGACCAGCCAGCCTCCATAATCTATGCGAACCAATTCCTCAGAAACATCTCTTTCTCTATATACCTGTCCTTGAGAATCCTAACATATCTGCCTTTTCTTTTTCTGACCAATTGTGACTTTCAAATAAACATCACTTGGCCAGGTGTGGTGGCTCACGCCTGTAATTCCAGCACTGTGGAAGGCCGAGGCAGGCGGATCACCTGCGGTCGGGAGTTTGAGACCAGCCTGATCAACATGGAGAAACCCCATCTCTACTAAAATTCCAAAAAAGAAAAAAAAAATTAGCCAGGCGTGGTGGTGCATGCCTGTAATCCCAGCTACTCGGGAGGCTGAGGCAGGAGAATCGCTTGAACCCAGGAGGTGGAGTTTGCAGTGAGCCAAGATTGTGCCATTGCACTCCAGCCTGGGCAACAGAGCAAGACTCCACTCAAAAAAAAAAAAGAAAGAAAGAAAAGAAAAAACTGAATTTCCATTGTTCCCAAGGTGAACAAATTCATGAATATGAAATGCTACTATATGTAGGTTTGTTACCTCCGTTACTGGGACTCTGTAGACTGAATATTTCTTGAAAAAAATTATTCTTGGTCAGGCACTGTAGCTCACGTCTGTAATCCCAGCACTTTGGGAAGCCAAGGCAGGCGGATCATGAGGTCAGGAG
>NW_016843183.1:0-470 GCF_001698545.2 Rhinopithecus bieti | reverse complement strand
CAGTTTCTCACAAAGCTTCTTTCTAGTTTTTGCCTGAGGATATATCTTTTGTCACCCTAAGCGTCAATGCACTCCAAAGTATCCCATTGCAGATACCAAGAAAACAATGTTAGCAAACTGTTCAATGAAAAGAACAGTGTAACTTTGTGACATGAATTGACTCATCACAAAGCAGTTTCTCAGAAATTTTCTTTCTACTTGTATCTGAGGATATTTCCTTTTTCACTATAGACCTTAATGTGCTCACATATATCCCTTTGCAGAATCCATGAAAACAGTGTTAGCACTGCTCCATGAAAAGACATGTGTAACTCTGTGAGATGGATGCACACATCACAAAGAAGTTTCTTAGAAATCTTCTTTCTAGTATTTATTTATCTGAGGATATTTCCTTTGTCACCATAGGCATCAAGGCAATCCAAAATGTCCCTTCTCAGATACCACAAAACAGTGCAACCAAATTTCTCCAT
>NW_016843182.1:0-1099 GCF_001698545.2 Rhinopithecus bieti | reverse complement strand
GAAAAAAGAAATAAAAGAAAAAGCTCTTGGTCTCTCTGAGGTCAGGCCAAGGCACATATTATCTAGTGTATGAATGTGGAAAATACAGGCTGTGGAGTCATACACCATTTACTAGGTGAATGTAATTTTGTTGAGCCATAACTATAACGTCATGATAATTATGCCTGGCTTGTCATAGGGAGGATTCTGGCAAGTTTCTGGTGGATAGTAGGAACTCAAGCTTTTTTGTCTATTGATGTGTACTACTATTTCCATTTATTCATCATTTTGAATATACAATCCATAACAAAATAATTAAATAATAGCTAATATTAATTGAGTGTTAATTATACGCCACGCACTACATGAAACATTTAATATACATTATTTCATTTATTCTTTACAAAACTCTACCAGGGTGGTATTATTATTCTCTTCATTTGACAGAAAAGGGAACTGAGATGTGGTGAGCAGCCAAATGCTCTTAAGGTCCCTAAGCCTAGACTCTTTCAAGCATATTTGGCACCATGCTAGCTTGGTGAAGGTTAAAATGATGTAAGAGACACGGTCTTGGAAAAAATCTTTTCATAATCTTGAAGGCAAGCAAGCCCATGCAAACAAATAACCAAGATGAAGACATACCCAGAATTTCCAAGGCGTACACATGGAACATCACAGACTTTCAGAGGAAGAAGAGGCCACTTTCAGGTTCAATGGTCAGGGCAGATTTCATGAAGAAAGTGCTTCTTAAATTAAAGTAACATTGAAAGATATACAGGGTCCTGTTAGAAAGGGATTGAATGAGTTACCACATGGAAAGTATAAAGCTCTTAAATAGAGTGAAAGGCGCGGTGGCTCACGCCTGTAATCCTAGCACTTTGGGAGGCCGAGGCGGGCAGATCACAAAGTCAAGAGATCGAGACCATCCTAGCTAACATGGTGAAACCCCGTCTCTACTAAAACACAAAAAATTAGCCAGGTGTGGTGGCACGTGCCTGTAGTACCAGCTACTTGGGAGGCTGAGACAGGAAAATGGCGTGAACCTGGTAGGTGGAGCTTGCAGTGAGCCGAGATCGCACCACTGCACTCTAGCCTGGGCGACAGTGCGAGACTCTCAAAA
>NW_016843181.1:0-1422 GCF_001698545.2 Rhinopithecus bieti | reverse complement strand
ATAGGTAAATAGGAAGAATAATTTCTGGCATTCTATAGCCCTGTAGGGTGATTACAGTTAATAAAAGTTTACTCTGTATTTTCAAATAGCTAGAAGAGAGGATTTTGAATGTTTTCAACCTGAAAAAATAAATATTAGCTGTTTGAGGTGATAGATATGCTAATTATCCTGATTTGATCATTACACATTGTATACAGGTTTGGAAATGTCACACTGTGACCCATAAATATGTACAATGATTATGTGGCAATTAAAAAAAGAAAAGAAACAAGTGAAAAATGTCTTGGATTGTCTTGCAGAATGTCTGAGGTGCAATAAAGAGTGTTCCTCTGCCAAGCCAGATACGTGAATCAAGAACTAAGAAGCAATCAAACATAACTTGCTCTTTATATGGAAGTCAAGATATACACTATTTCAGTAAGATCTCATGTTTTCACCTACCAAGTTTGGGTTATTCATTCAGCTAATACTTATTTATTGAACCCTGACTGCCATATGCCAGTCACTAGGCCAGATAGAAAGGATAGAGTATTAAGAGATTCATTTCTGCCATCATAGAGCTTTTTACCAAATAAACTGTTAAATTTATATCCCCATGATTTCTTGTTTATGTATTTTTATTTTGAGAGGTTTATATCATGCTGTGGACTGTAAATATGTGTTCCCTTGTTAAATTGTAAAGCGACTAGGAGAGATGTATGCATTGCCACTGTTTTCAATACTCACTTTATATCCACTCTTCCTTATAGTAACAGAAAATCTGTTTAAAAGAGCTTTGCCAACTGATTCCCAACACTTAGCCAAGTTGTTATGATCAAATAAAGATAGGCATTTTCAGCATAGAGGTTGCTTTTTCAATTAAAATCAGTGATGATTATTTTAACATACACTTCTCTTTCGAGAGATTTCTCAAATACAGCATGTGTTGCCAAATAAAGTGTGTCTACCTATTGGTTAGGTACAATGTTGAGCATATAGAAAAAGAAAAGGTAAAATGCTTCACCCAGGTAAGAAAACGAAGAGGTGTATCTATTTATTGCTCCATATCCTTTGACTTACAGAACTTGTTATTGTGATCTCCAGAAAGGACTGTGGTGGTG
Organism: Rhinopithecus bieti; assembly: GCF_001698545.2. Lineage (NCBI taxonomy): Eukaryota > Metazoa > Chordata > Mammalia > Primates > Cercopithecidae > Rhinopithecus > Rhinopithecus bieti. Next base: position 322 of record NW_016843181.1, on the reverse strand, counting down.
ACTTGTCAGGCCTCTCTCTGGTGATGCACTTGCAACCCTAAGGCTTCGGTGGGACCATTTAAAAGTAGCGAGTTTACCACATACTCTTACTATCCAGATTGAAAAGGTGGATACCAGGAAAAAGAAGGCCCCAGGTTCCTCTTCGGGTCATAACTGAAGATCAAACAGAAAACTGATACATGAATGCCTTCACTGGAATGTTGGTCTCATTTGTGAAATTGAAATCTCTGATGAAATTTTATCAGAGATTTATTCATACAGTATAACTTGTATTTATTTATAAATTATATATTATTCATTTCAAAATGCTTACTACATTTCT
>NW_016843180.1:0-1444 GCF_001698545.2 Rhinopithecus bieti | reverse complement strand
TAATGCCCGGCTTTTTTTCACCACTTTTCAAGACATGGTGTTATTATTTATTTATTTATTTATTTATTTATTTATTTATTTATTTTGAGATGGAGTTTCACTTTTGTTGCCCAGGCTGGAGTGCAATGGCGCAACCTCGGCTCACCGCAACCTCCGCCTCCTGGGTTCAAACATTCTCCTGCCTCAGCCTCCCAAGTAGCTAGGACTACAGGCACGTGCCACCACACCTGGCTAATTTTATATTTTTAGTAGAGATGGGGTTTTACCATGTTGGTCAGGCTGATCTTGAAGTCCTGACCTCAGGCAATCCACCCGTCTTGGCCTTCCAAAGTGCTAGGATTACAGGCATGAGCCACTGTGCCCGGTTATAGTGTTATAATTTAAAACAAGGGCAAATTCATAAGTAATTGCATCTCCCCAGCTGTCTCTCTGTCACAGGTCTTTACTTTTCTTTGATTAGAGCCCAGTTAAGTCATTTCTTCCACTTCTTACTCAGTACAAAGCCCTCCCTAAAAATTTGAGTTTCATTATCTAATTACATGTCATGGGGATGTGACTGAGAAACTCATCTCAGGTCACCTTATTAAGGCCTTTGAAAATAAAGAAGAGCTATAGCTGAAGTCATGAAGTTTGTGACAAAGCAGGATATTCATGACAGCAACACTCCCCATCTCTAAATACCCCCGTTTCTAAGTTTGCACTTAAAAAAGGAAATTTTAGATTTTCTTTTAAAATGTAAACTTATTCTCAACCTTGACTGAAAAGTATCATAAGCAAAGATGTAAGAGCATTTGTTTAGATAGCACCATGACAAAAAAAGAAATCTGACCTTGTGATGGCCAAACTAAGTTTCCATATCTTAAATGCCCTACAAATTCTCTATCTTTCCAGAGCATTAAAATAATCGAATTTATGCCCCGGATGAGAGAGATGGCCATAAAGTGAAAGTGCTGTGTGAAATGTCAGGCCTCAGGGGGCTGCCTGTCTTTTGTGGTGTATTAGTTTTATCATGTTAACAAATCACCTAGTACTTACTCCAGGTCGGTGATATTGTCTGAGAGGAATTTCACATCCATAGAATTTAAGAGAATTTGGAGCTCTAACAACCTTCCTGGCTATATGTCTAAAGTAAAATGAGTGAGTTTTCAGGAGCTGAAAACATCTTTGGCAATGAATATAACCCTGATGAAAGATTAAAGTCTACCTAAAAAAATGTTGGCCCCATACCCACAGACTTCATAACTACTCCAAGAACTTCTGTCAAAACTCCAGCTCAGCAAGCTGGCTCTGCTCACCCTCTCAAAGCCATGTATTTATCCCTTGATACAGAATGCTAGGGAGCTCTCCATGGTAGATTTGTGGACTCCTACCCACTTAAGACTGAATGAAATATCATCAAGATTACTAAGACTTATGCCTTGACAGTTGCAATAGTTCTTTTTTT
>NW_016843179.1:0-485 GCF_001698545.2 Rhinopithecus bieti | reverse complement strand
ATTTGGGTGGGTGAATTCTTCTTACAGAGGTACACTGGCGTTTTCATTGAGCAGTTTGATAACACTACTTTGGAGGGATCTGCAATAGGATATTTTGGAGTGCATTGAAGGCTATGGTGACAAATGAAATACCTTCAGATGAAAACCAAAGAGAAACTTTCTGAGAAACTGCTTTGTGATGTGTGAACTCATCTCACAGAGTTACACTGTTCTTTTCATTGAGCAGTTTGCTAACACTGTTTACTTGGAATCTGCAATGGGATATTTTGGAATGCATTCAAGCTTAGGGTGACAAAGGAAATATCTTCATATAAAAAATAGAAAGAAGGTTTCTGAGAAACAGCTTTGTGATGTGTTAATTCATCTCAGAGAGTTACACGATACTTGAATACAATACTTGAATACGATACATGAATGAGTTTGTTAACAGTGTTTTTGGGGAATCAGACAAAGGATATTTTGAATCACATTGAAACGTATGATAA
>NW_016843178.1:6325-7924 GCF_001698545.2 Rhinopithecus bieti | reverse complement strand
CCCTGCAAGGGACATAAACTCATCTTTTTTATGGCTGCATAGTATTCCATGGTGTGTATGTGCCACATTTTCTTTATCCAGTCTGTTATTGATGGGCATTTGGGTTGGTTCCAAGTCTTTGCCTTTTGAACAGTACCACAATAAACATACATGTGCATGTGTCTTTAGAGTAGAATGATTTATAATTATTTGGATATATATCCAATAATGGGATTGCTGGGTCAAATGGTATTTCTAGTTTTAGAGCATTGAGGAATCGCCATGCTGTCTTCCACAATGGTTGAACTAATTTACACTCCCACCAATGTGTAAAAGTGTTCCTATTTCTCCATATCCTCTCCAGCATCTGTTGTTTCCTGACTTTTAATGATCACCGTTCTAACCGGCATGAGATGGTATCTCATTGTGATTTTGATTTGCATTTCTCTAATGACCTGCGATGATGAGCTTTTTTTCATATGTTTGTTGGCTGCATCAATGTCTTCTTTTGAGAAGTGTCTGTTCATATCCTTTGCCCAATTTTGATGGGGTTCTGTTTTTTTTCATGTAAATTTGTTTAAGTTCTTCATAGATTCTGGATATTAGCCCTTTGTCAGATGTACAGATTGCAAAATTTTCTCCCATTCTGTAGGTTGCCTATTCATTCTGATGATAGTTTCTTTTGCTCTGCAGAAGCTCTTTAGTTTAATTAGATCCCATTTGACAATTTTGGCATTTGTTGCCATTGCTTTTGATGCTTTAGTCCTGAAGTCTTTGGCCATGCCTATGTCCTGAATGGTATTGCCTAGGTTTTCTTCTGGGGTTTTATGGTTTAAGATCGTATGTTTAAATCTTTATTCCATCTTGAGTTGATTTTGTATAAGGTGTAAGGAAGGGGTCCAGTTTCAGTTTTCTACGTATGGCTAGCCAGTTTTCCCAACACCATTTATTAAAAGGAATCCTTTCCCCATTGCTTGTTTTCTTAGGTTTGTCAAAGATGAGATGGTTGTAGATGTGTGGTGCTATTTCTGAGGTTTCTGTTCTGTTCCATTGGTCTATATATTGGTTTTGGTACCAGTACCATGCTGTTTTGGTTACTGTAGACTTGTAGTATAGTTTGAAGTCAGGTAGTGTGATGCCCCAGTTTTGTTCTTTTGCTTAGGATTGTCTCAACTATCCAGGCTCTTTTTTGGTTCAATATGAAATTTAAAGTAGTTTTTTTCCCAATTCTGTGAAGGAAGTCATGGTAGCTTGATGAGGATAGCATTGAATCTGTAAATTACTTTGGGCAGTATGGCCATTTTCACAATATTGATTCTTTCTCTCCATGAGCATGGAATGTTTTTCTATTTGTTTGTGTCCTCTCTCATTTCCTTGAGCAGTGGTTTGTAGTTCTCCTTGAAGAAGTGCTTCACATCCCTTGTAAATTGTATTCCTAGGTATTTTATTCTCTTAGTAGCAATTGTGAATGTGAGTTCACTCATGATTTGGGTCTCTGTTTGTCTATCATTGGTGTATAGTCACGTGATTTTTGCACATTGATTTTGTATCCTGAGACTTTGCTGAAGTTGCTTATCAGCTTAAGGAGATTTGGGGCTGAGACGATGGGGTTTTCTAAAT
>NW_016843178.1:0-5977 GCF_001698545.2 Rhinopithecus bieti | reverse complement strand
TGGTGAGAAAGGGTATCCTTGTCTTGTGCAGGTTTTCTTTCTTTCTTTCTTTCTTTTTTTTTTTTGAGACGGAGTCTTGCTCTGTCACCCAGGCTGGAGTGCAGTGGCCGGATCTCAGCTCACTGCAAGCTCTGCCTCCCAGGTTCACACCATTCTCCTGCCTCAGCCTCCCGAGTAGCTGGGACTACAGGTGCCCGCCACCTTGCCTGGCTAGTTTTTTGTATTTTTCAGTAGAGACGGGGTTTCACCATGTTTGCCAGGATGGTCTCGATCTCCTGACCTCGTGATCCGCCCATCTCGGCCTCCCAAAGTGCTGGGATTGCAGGCTTGAGCCACCGCACCCGGCCATTGTGCAGATTTTCAAAGGGAATGCTTCCTTTTTTGGCCAATTCATTATGATATTGGCTGTGGGTTTATCACAAATAGCTCTTATTATTTTGAGATACGTTTCATTGATACCTAGTTTATTGAGAGTTTTCAGCATGAAGGGTTGTTGAATTTTGTTGAAGGCCTTTTCTGCATCTATTGAGATAATCATGTGGTTTTTGTCATTGGTTCTGTTAATGTGATGAATTACATTTATTGATTTGCATATATTCAACCAGCTTTGCATCCCAGGGATGAAATTGTTTGGAATAGCTTCAGAAGAAATGGTACCAGCTCCTCTTTGTACCTCTTTTAGAATTCGGCTGTGAACCCATCTGGTCCTGGACTCTTTTTGGTTGGTAGGCTATTAATTACTGTCTCAATTTCAGAACTTGTTATTGGTCTATTCAGGGATTCAACTTCTTCTTGGTTTAGTCTTGGGGTGGGGCAGTGTACGTGTTCAGGAATTTATCCATTTCTTCTAGATTTTCTAGCTCATTTGCATAGAGGTGTTTATAGTATTCTATGATGGTAGTTTGTATTTCTGTAGAATCAGTGGTGAGATCACTTTTATCATTTTTTTATTGCATCTGTTTGATTCCTCTCTTTTTTTTTCTTTATTAGTCTGGCTAGTGGTCTATCTATTTTGTTGATCTTTTCAAAAAACCAACTACTGGATTCATTGATTTTTTGAAGGGTTTTTTGTGTCTCTATCTGCTTCAGTTGTGCTCTGATCTTATTTATTTCTTGTCTACTGCTAATTTCTTAATGTATTGGCTCTTGCTTCTCTCATTCTTTTAATTTCGATGTTAGGGTGTGAATTTTAGATCTTTTCTGCTTTCTCTTGTGGGTAGTTAGTGCTATAAATTTCCCTCTAAACCCTGTTTTAAATGTGTCCCAGAGATTCTGGTACATGTGTCATTGTTTTCATTGGTTTCAAATAACTTATTTATTTCTGCCTTCATTTAGTTATTTACCCAGTAGTCATTCAGGAGCAGGTTGTTCAGTTTCCATGTAGTTGTGCAGTTTTGAGAACCTTTAATCCTGAGTTCTAATTTGATTGCAATGTGGTCTGAGAGACTGTTTGTTATGATGTCTGTACTTTTGCCTTTGCTGAGGAGTGTTTTACTTCCAATTATGTGGTCAATTTTAGAATAAGTGTGATGTGGTGCTGAGAAGAACGTATATTCTGTTGATTTTGGGTGGAGAGTTCTGTAGATGTCTATGAGGTCCACTTGGTCCAGAGTTGAATTCAAGTCCTGAATATCTTTGCTAATTTTCTGTCTCATTTTCCTGTCTAATATTGACAGTGGGCTGTTAAAGTCTCCCACTATTATTGTGTGGGAATCAAAGTCTCTCTGTAGGTCTCTAAGAACTTGCTTTATGAATCTGGGCACTCCTGTTTTGGGTGCATATGTATTTAGAATAGTTAGCTCTTCTTGTGGCATTGATCCCTTTACCATTATGTAATGCTCTTCTTTGTCTCTTTTGATCTTTGTTGGTGTAAAGTCTTTTTTATTAGAGACCAGGGTTACGACCCCTGCTTTTTTGTGTGTGTTTGTTTTGTTTGTTTGTTTGTTTTGTTTTTGCTTTCCATTTGCTTGGTAAATATTCTCCCATCCTATTATTTTGAGCCTATCTGTGTCTTTGTATATGAGATGGGTCTCCTGAATACAGCACACCAATGGGTCTTGACTCTTTATCCAATTTACCAGTCTGTGTCTTTTAATTGGGGCATTTACCCCATTATGTTTAAGGTTAATATTGTTATGTGTGAATTTCATCCTGTCACTATGATGCTAGCTGGTTGTTTTGCCCGTTAGTTGATGCAGTTTCTTCATAGTATCGATGGTCTTTACAATTTGGTATGTTTTTGCAGTTGCGGGTACCAGTTGTTCCTTTCTATGTTTAGTGCTTCCTTCAGGAGCTCTTGTAAGGCAGGCCTGGTGTTGACAAAATCTCTCAATATTTGCTTGTCTGTAAAGGATTTTATTTCTCCTTCACTTATGAAGCTTAGCTTGGCTGGCTATGAAATTCTGGATTGAAAATTCTTTTCTTTAAGAATGTTGAATATTGGCCCCCACTCTTTTGCGGTTTGTAGGGTTTCTGCAGAGAGATCGGCTGTTAGTCTGATGGGCTTCCCTTTGTGGGTGACCCGACCTTTCTCTCTGGCTGCCCTTAAGATTCTTTCCTTCATTTCAACCTTGGTGAATCTGATGATTATGTGTGTCTTGGGGTTGCTCTTCTTGAGGGGTATCTTTGTGGTGATCTCTGTATTTCCTGAATTTGAATATTGGCCAGTCTTTGTAGGTTGGGGAAGTTCTCCTACTAATATTTTGAAGAGTATTTTCCAACTTAGTTTCATTCTCTCTAGTACACCAATCAAATGTAGGTTTGGTCTTTTGACATAGTCCCTTATCTCTTGGAGGCTTTTGTTTCTTTTCATTCTTTTTTCTCTAATCTTGTCTTCTTCCTTTATTTCATTGAGTTGATCTTCAGTATCTGATATCCTTTCTTCCACTTGATCAATTTGGCTATTGATACTTGTGTATGCTTCAAGAAGTTGTTGTGCTGTGTTTTTCAGCTCCATCAGGGCATTATATTCTTCTCTAAACCAGTTATTCTAGTTAGCAATTCATCTATCCTTTTTTCAAGGTTCTTAGCTCCCTTGCATTGGGTTAGAACATGCTTTTTAGCTTGGAGGAGTTTGTTATTACCCACCTTGTGAAGCCTACTTCTGTCAATTCATCAAGCTCATTCTCCATCCAGTTTTGTTCCCTTGCTGGCAAGGAGTTGTGATCCTTTGGAGGAGAAGAGGTGTTCTTGTTTTTGCAATTTTCAGGTTTTTTGCACTAGTATCTCCCCACCTTCATGGCTTTATCTACCTTTGGTCTTTGACTTTGGTGGCCTTCAGATGGGGTCTCTGAGTGGACATCCTTTTTGTTGATGTTGATTTTATTCCCTTGTTAGTTTTCCTTCTAACAATTAGGCCCCTCTGCTGCCAGTCTGCTGGAGTTTGCTGGAGGTCCACTCCAGACCCTCTTTGCCTGGGTATCACCAGTGGAGGCTGCAGAACAGCAAAGATTGCTGTCTGTTCCTTCCTCTGGAAGCTTCGTCCCAGAGAGGCACCCACCAGATGCCAGCTAGAGCTCTCCTATATGAGGTATCTGTCGACCCCTGCTGGGAGGTGTCTCCCAGTCAGGAGGCATGGAGGTCAGGGACCCACTTGAGGAGGCAGTCTATCCCTTAGCAGAGCTCTAGCACTGTGCTGGGAGAGCCGGTGCTCTCTTCAGACCTGGTAGGGAGGAAAGTTTAAGTCTGCTGATGCTGCACCCACAGCTGCCCCTTTCCCCAGGTGCTCTGTCACAGGGAGATGGGAGTTTTATCTATAAGCACCTGACTGGGGCTGCTGCCTTTCTTTCAGAGATGCCCTGCCCAGAAAGGAAGAATCCAGAGAGGCTGTCTGGCTACAGCAGCTTTGCCAAGCTGTGGTGGGCTCCACCCAGTTCAAACTTCCTGGTGACTTTGTTTATGGTGTGAGGGTAAAACTACCTACTCAAGCCTCAATAATGGTGGATGCCCCTTTCCCCAACCAAGCTCAAGCATCCCAGGTTGACTTCAGACTGCTGTGCTGGCAGCAAGAATTTCAAGCCAGTGGATCTTAGCTTGCTGGGCTCCATGGTGGTGGAATCCAGTGAGCTAGACCACTTGGCTCCCTGGCTTCAGCCGTGTTTCCAAGGGACTGAACAGTTCTGTCTTGCTGGCATTCCAAGCACCACTGGGATATGAAAAGAAACTCCTGCAGCTAGCTCGGTGTCTGCCCAAAATGCTGCCCAGTTTTGTGCTTGAATCCCAGGGCCCTGATGGCATAGGCACTGGAGGGAATCTCCTGGTCTGTTTGTTGCAAAGACTGTGGGAAAAGTGTAGTATCTGGGCTGGAATGTACTGTTTCTCTGGCACAGTCCCTCACAGCTTCCCTTGGCTAGGGGAGGGAGTTTCTCAACCCCTTGCATGTCCCAGGTGAGGCAAAGCCCCACCCTGCTTCTGCTCACCCTCTGTGGGTTGCACCCACTCTCTAACCAGTCCCAATGTGATAAACTGGGTACCTCAGTTGGAAACGCAGAAATCACCTGCTTTCTGCATTGATCTCACTGGGAGCTGCAGACCAGAGCTTTTCCTGTTTGGCCATCTTGCCAGCCACCCTTCCATGGTTTTTTAAAAGTTCCCCTCTGCTGGGTGCAGTGGTTCATGTCTACAATAACAGCACTGAGGTAGGCCAAAGCTAGGCCAAAGCAGGAGGATCGCTTGTGCCCATGTGTTCAAGACCAGCCTGGGCAACATAGACCCCATCTCTAATTTAGAAATAAAAATAAATAAATGTTCCCTTCTATTCCTCTTTGGCTATAAATTTTTATTATGAATGGATGCTAAATTTAATGAAATGCTTCTTCTGCATCATCTGAAATAAAGATCTGAAATGAAGATCACAAGCTTTTTCTCCTTTAATCTATTAATGTGGTGATTTACATTAATTGTTTTTCTAATGTTAAACCAACCCTAGTTTCCCAGAATAACCCAGCTTGGTGATGATATATTATCCTTTTAATATATTGCCGGATTCTGTCTGGTAGTATTTTGTGTAGAAAGTTTGTATTTGTGCAATGTTGGCCTATAATTTTCTTTATTCATGCTATCCTTGTCAGAGTCTGTTATCAAGGTTATGACAGCTCAGAAATGAGTTAGAATGGCACCTCTTACTTTATTTTCTAAAAAGTTTGTATAAGATTGAAATGATTTTTTCCTTGAATATTGGGTTGCACTTTCCAGAGAAGCGATCTGGGCCTAAAATTTTGTTTGTGGGAAACTTTTTCATTACTAATTCAAATTTTACAATGATTATAAGAGTTTCAGTCAGTTTTCACTTTAAATAACTTTACTAATATATCACTTACATGCCACAAAACTCACCCACTTCGCATGTACAATTCAATATTTTTTACTACATTTACTGAGTTGTGCAACCATAACCACAACCCTGTTTTGCAGCCCAGATTTAGTGTTTTTATTTAATTTTTTCCCAAGAATGTGCGTTTTTTGTTTTTGTTTTTGTCTTTCATTTTTTGACAGAGTCTCGTTCTGTTGCCCAGGCTGGAGTGCAGTGGTGTGATCTTGGCTCACTGCAACTTCTGCCTCCTGGCTCCAAGTGATTCTTCTGCCTCAGCCTTTGGAGTAGCCGGCACTACAGGCATATACGCCACCACACCCAGGTAATTTTTGTATTTTTAGTAGAGACAGGGTTTCACCGTGTCGGCCAGGCTGGTCTCGAAATCCTAACCTCAGGTGTTCCACCTGCCTTGGCCTCCCAAAGTGCCAGGATTATGGGCTTGAGCCAAATATGGCTATTTCTTTCTTTCGTTTTTTTTTTTTTTTTTTTTTGAGTTTTGGTTTTTTAATTTTTTTTTTATTATTATTATGCTTTAAGTTCTAGGGTACATGTGCACAACGTGCAGGTTTGTTACATATGTATACATGTGCCATGTTGATGCACTGCACCCATTAACTCGTCCTTTACATTAGGTATGTCTCCTAATGCTATCCCTCCCCCCTCCCC
>NW_016843177.1:0-479 GCF_001698545.2 Rhinopithecus bieti | reverse complement strand
ATGTTGCCTTTCTGCAATATACCCCACCATGGATGATGTATGTCCTTTTAAGTACTATTACGTTTTATTTGCTCACCCTTAGTTTGGAATTTTGTGTCTAAGTTCAGGGGTGATTTTGGCTTGTATTTTGGCTTGATCTTGTAGTTTTCTTTCTTCTAAATTCCCTGTCCGATGTTATCAGTTTTGTATCAATCTTCTAATTAGAGTTCCTAATAAGGGTTAATACAGATTGGTTTATATATTAAATATATATGATGTATAATACAATGTATAATATATAATTTAAAATATAATGTATAATAAGGGTTAATACAGATAGGTTTATACATCTATTTTTCCTAATAAGTGTTAATACAGATTGGCTTATACATCAAGTAGATAATAATATTTTATCTATTTTGGTTGATGACAGCTGCTTATTCCACAAGCATTCTAATTGATTTGGTTATACCATCTTTCTCCTGTTTTACTTAGTGTAT
>NW_016843176.1:0-485 GCF_001698545.2 Rhinopithecus bieti | reverse complement strand
CTACAAACAATTTGTGCAGTTAATGCAAGCAACACAGGGTCCTGAGGCGACATTCATCCTCAGCTTAGGAAGATGATGGGATTAAGAGATTGAGGTAAAGACAGGCATAGGAAATCATACGAGTACTGATTGGGGAAGTGATAAGTGTGCATGAAATCTTCACAATTTATGTTCAGAGATTGCAGTAAAGACAGGTGTAAGAAATTATAAAAATATTAATAAATGTCCATGAAATCTTCACAATTTATGTTCTTCTGCCATGGCTTCAGCCGGTCCCTCCGTTCAGGGTTCCTGACTTCCCGCAACACAAAGAATTACTAAAGCATTAATCAGTTCAACTGATATTCACCAATTTCTGAATTTACTCTAGTTTACTTTGGCTTTCTGGAGGCATTTATTTAATTTACTCTTAAATAATATCTTACTCAGTTGGGTACTTCCATGGGTTCTTTGAAGATTGCTCAGAAAGAGGCAAAAGGAATGAA
>NW_016843175.1:0-1447 GCF_001698545.2 Rhinopithecus bieti | reverse complement strand
GCTCAAAGATGCCCAAGTGATGGAGGGCTCAAAGATGCCCAAGTGATGGAGGGCTCAAAGATGCCCAAGTGATGGAGGGCTCAAAGATGTCCGTTTCATGGATAGATAGTTCTAGTTGTCGTTCTACCTGTTCCTTTCAAAATGTCCATGTTTTATTCAAACAACCATTCATTCCATGTTTTTGAACATCTCCTGGGTGAGAAGAACAGTATGAAGAACTGAGATTTACAGATGACACGGCCACCGTCGCTCTCATGGTTGCATATGGAGGAGGGGAATAGACAAGCAGAGATGTTATTCTCCTACAGCATTTTCACAGGGTGCTCTCATTGCACCAGATACATACGCTGCAGAAAAGAGAGTGATTACCTCTCCACAAGAAGGGAAGGCGAAGCAGTCAGAGTAGGTTTCACAAAAGAGTGAAGAGTGATTAAAGCTCACTGAGTGGTAGAAGAAATGGGTGAGATACACTCAGCATGAAGTTAATGGTGGTGACAGCCACATTAGATTCGCCCATGCTTTGAAAACTATCGATGCCAATAGAAATTCCCCACACCTACAGAATGAGCGAGCGCTTTATTAGTGTCTTAAACTAGAGCTATACTTACAATGGGATTAAAAGAAATAACTTATTCTTTACTTTTAAAAGCATGAGGCCAGGCACAGTGGCTCACGCCTATAATCCCAGCACTTTGGGAGTCCGAGGCGGGTGGATCACCTGAGGTCAGGAGTTCAAGACCAGCCTGGCCAACATGGTGAAACCCTGTCTCTACTAAAATACAAAATTAACTGGGTGTGGTGGTAGGTGCCTGTAATCCCAGCTACTCAGGAGGTTGAGGCAGGAGAATTGCTTGAACCCGGGAGGTGGAGGTTGCAGTGAGCCAAGATCTGCACTCCAGCCTGGGTGACAGAGTGAGACTCTGTCTCAAAAAATAAAATAAAATAAAATAAAAGCATGGGCCTTTTAAAGGGGAATATCAGTATTTTTTCTTCTATCCAGTTTTCCAAACCTCCATCAATTTCTTACCCTAGTAGCTGAAAATGAGCTCATTTACGAGATAATTTTTTACTTCCTCTGCAGATATTTTCAGAGGTATTAGGAGCAAACACATGGATACACAGAAACCACCACCAGTTGTACCACATAGAAATAGATTCTATAAAAAGTAGCTCAAGTCAACCACACACTGGTCTGGTAGCCTGTGACTAAATAGTGCTGATCACTGTATTTGCTGCATGTGGGAATGCAGAAAAGAAGATAAGTCCACAGCTTGTCATAACATTTGCAACCTTCAAAATGAGGTGAACCTAGAAAATGGGCTAATCAAATATGGGTGTGACTGCGTATGTTTATTGTGGCACTATTCACAATAGCAAAGACTTGGAACCAACCCAAATGTCCATCAATGACAGACTGGATTAAGAAAATGTGGCACATATACACCAT
>NW_016843174.1:0-1031 GCF_001698545.2 Rhinopithecus bieti | reverse complement strand
TTAATTGCTTGAAACCTATCACTGTGCTTGGAGAGAAAACAATACATTTGAAAATAGAAGTAAGTTAATTTTACTAAAAGAAATAGCCTTGATATATTACAAAGTGTATTTAGACAGACAAATATTAAATGCATGGTTTGTTGTCTTTTTGCTCATAGTGAAGATTTCCTTTCTTGTAAGGGTCCCCAAAAACCATTATCTTGGTTTCTCAGAATACAAAGTAACAGATCACTTGGACTCGGGAAGGGAAACAACACACCGGGGCATATTATGGGGAGGGGGGAAGGGGAAGGGATGACATTGGGAGTTATACCTGATGTAAATGACGAGTTGATGGGTGCTGACGAGTTGATGGGTGCAGCACACCAACATGGCACAAGTATACATATGTAACAAACCTGCACATTATGCACATGTACCCTAGAACTTAAAATATAATAAAAAAAAATTAAAAAGTACAAAAAAAAAAAAACAAAACAGTTGACTAGTGTGTGTAACAGAACAATTTTATTCATATGGTATGAAAGAACCAGTCTTTTAGTATGTGGATGTCGCAAAGTGTCGGGGGGAAATTCAGCGATCTTCTCACTTTCTACTTTTTTCTAATCTATTAAAATTCTTCCAGATTGCCTATTGCAACTACAGCTGTGAGCCTGTGTTTGTCACTAGACCAAAGTGTAAATAGACTTTACCATTGAGCATATACATGGAGAATGAGTAAAGATTCATTCCCACCTTGCCCAGAACAGTACACAGACATAACAGTTTTATTTGATGCTATCAAGGCTAGTGGGAAATGTCTAAATGTCAAGCCAATTTCTATCAATGAGTACTAAACAACTGCGTTTTGAATTAGGATTAAGTTTGCTATTGAAGAGAAATATTGATTGAGATCCTGATGCTATACAATTTTAATCTTTAGCTTAAGCATTTTTTAACCATATTTGCATATACAAATGAAAATCTACAGTTAAATATTAATATTTAACCTGGAGATTTATTTTATATATCCCTTACTTAAAAATATTGAC
>NW_016843172.1:0-468 GCF_001698545.2 Rhinopithecus bieti | reverse complement strand
TCTCATTGCGGTTTAGATTTCTATTTCCTTCGTAACTAGTGATGTTGAGCATTTTGAGATGAAGATGGAAGACCCATAACTCTTTTCTTACCCCAATTTGGCCTTTTATGTCAGCTCTTCGGCACCCATTTCACCTGTGGTTTTAACACGAGCCTGCAAAAGAGAAGTATTTGGGGCTTAACTTATATGATAAAGAGAGTCATCAATGTTGCTTCCACAAGACACAAACATATTTGGGTATTTCTTCCATGAATAAAGGAGTTTACATTTGCGCTTAGTGGAAGAGGCCCAAAATGCTGCTCCTCATCCTCCAATGCACAGCAAAAGCTCCTCACAAAAGAAATTGTACGAGAACAAAATGTCAAAACCCAGGGATCAGAAATGCTGTTAGTAAGCTTTATAATCTAGTGGAAGAATGCTAGCCTGAAGCCCAATGCCATGCATTACACAAGTATATTCTCAAAGAAT
>NW_016843171.1:0-1421 GCF_001698545.2 Rhinopithecus bieti | reverse complement strand
TTTCCTTTGTCACCATAGGCTTCAATGCAATCCAAAACATCCCCTTTCAGATTCCCCAAAGACAGTGCTGCCAAAGTGATCCATGAAAAGAATCATGTAACTCTGTGACATGAATTAACACATCACAAAGCAGTTCCTCAGAAAGCTTCTTTCTACTTTTTCTATGAGGACGTTTCCTATGTCACCAAATTTTCAATGACTCCAAAATATCCCTTTTAATGTTCCAAGAAAACAGTGTTAGCAAACTGCTCAATGAAAAAAACAGTGTAACACTGTGAGAGGAACTCACACAACACAAAACAGTTTCTCGGACAGATTCTTTTTCATTTATCTATGAGGATATAGGTTTTGTCACCATAGGCTTCAATGCACTCCCAAATATTCTATAGCAGATTGTATGATAAGAGTGTTATCAAATTGCCAAATGAAAATAACAGTGTAACTCTGTGAGATGAACTCAGTCATCACAAAGCAGTTTCTCAGAAAGCTTCCTTTTGATTTATCTATGAGTATAATTCCTTTGTTATCATAAACTTCAATGCACTATGAAATATCAGAGTGCAGATACCAAGAAAACAGTGTAAGCAAACTGCTCAATTGAAAGTGCAGTGTAACTCTGTGAGTTGAATTCACACATCACAAAGCAGTTAATCAGAAAGCTTCTTTTTGGTATTTCTCTGGGGAAATATTTCTCTTTGTCACCATAACCTTCAATGCACTCAGAAATATCCTTTTGCAGACACCGCGGAAACAGTATAATCAAACAGCTCAAAGAAAAGAATGCTGTAGCTCTGTGAGACAAATTCATCTACCACAAATCAGTTTCTAAGAAAGCTTCTTGAGCTACTCGGGAGGCTGAGACAGGAGAATGGTGTAAACCCAGGAGGCGGAGCTTGTAACGAGCTGAGATCTGGCCACTTCACTCCAGCCTGGGTGACAGAGCAAGACTCTGTCTCAAAAAAAAAAAGAAAAAGTCACTTTCATAGAAATCCCACGTTCACAGTGTGGCATCCAAGGCCCTTCATAATCTGTCCCTTTCCTATCTTAGAAGTTTCATTTTCCGAGGAGGTGGAGGAAGATGGTCGAATAGGAACAGCTCCAGTCTCCAACTCCCAGCGCGAGCGACACAGAACACCGGTGATTTCTGCATTTTCAACTGAGGTACTGGGTTCATATCACTAGGGAGTGCCGGACAATCAGTGCTGGTCAGCTGCTGCAGCCCGACCAGCGAGAGCGGAAGCAGGGCGAGGCATTGCCTCACCTGGGAAGCACAAGGGGGAAGAGAAACCCGTTTCCTAGCCAGGGGAACTGAGAGACACAACACTTGGAAAATCAGGTAACTACCACCCCAATACTGTGCTTTAAGCAAAGGGGCACACCAGGAGATTATATCCCACACCTGGCTGGGAGGGTCCCATGCC
>NW_016843170.1:0-513 GCF_001698545.2 Rhinopithecus bieti | reverse complement strand
CCATCTTTTTTTTTTTTTTTTTTTGGACGGGATCTCGCTCTGTCACCCAGGCTGGAGTGCAGTGGTACCATCTTGGTTCACTGCAAGCTCCGCCTCCCTGGTTCACACCATTCTCCTGCCTCAGCCTCCCAAGTAGCTGGGACTACAGGCGCCTGCCACCACACTTGGATAATTTTTTGCATTTTTAGTAGAGCCGGGGTTTCACCATGTTAGCCAGGATGGTCTCAAACTCCTGACCTCGTGATCTGCCTGCCTCGGCCTCCCAAAGTGCTGGGGTTACAGGCATGAGCCACCATGCCCAGCTGACTCCATCTTATAGAGGAGGAAACTCCAGGTCAGACAGAGGGAGCTGTGTAAACTGGGACTGGAACCTAGTCTTGTGGAATCCCTCACATCTCTTAGAGCAAGCTTGTCCAGCTTGTGGTCCATGGGCTGCATGTGGACCAGGACAGCTTTGAATGAAGCCCAACACAAATTTGTAAACTTTCTTAAAACATTATGAAATTTATGGAC
>NW_016843169.1:0-700 GCF_001698545.2 Rhinopithecus bieti | reverse complement strand
TTCCCCCACAGGCCACAAAGGGCTCCTAAATGTCCTTTCACAGACTCTACAAAAAGAGTGTTTCCAACCTGCTGAATCAAAAAACGTTTTGACTCTATGAGATAAATACACACATCACAAAGCAGTTTCACAGGCAGCTTCTTTCTAGTTTTTATCTAGGGATATTCAGTTTTCAACCACAGGCCTCAATGTGGTCCCAAAGGACTCTTAGCAGATTCTACAAAAAGAGTGTTTCCAATGAGCTGAATCAATGGAAAGGCTTAACTCTGTGACATGAATCCACACATCAGAAAACAGACTCACAGGTAGCTTCTTTCTAGTTTTTATCTGAGGATATTCAGTTTTTTCCCAATAGGCCTCAATGGGCTCCCAAATGTCCCCACACAGATTCTCCAAAAAGAGTATTTCCATCCTGCTGAATCAAAAGAAAGTTTTAACTCTGTGAGATGAATACACACATCACAAAGCAGTTTCACAGATAGCTTCTTTCTCGTTTTTCTGTGAGGATATTCGTTTTTTCCCCAAATGCCACAATGGGCTCTGAAAAGTCCCTTCTCAGAGTCTACAAAAAGAGTATTTCCAACCTGCTGTATCCAAAGAAAGGTCTATCCCTGGGAGAAGAATTCACACATCTCCAAGCTGTTTCACAGGTCGCTTCTTTCTAGGTTTTATCTGGGGAAATTTTGTTTCTCCTCTTACA
>NW_016843168.1:0-468 GCF_001698545.2 Rhinopithecus bieti | reverse complement strand
GTTGAGGCTGATGGTGGAAAAGTAAATATGCACAGATAAAAACTAGAAAGGAGCTTTCCTGGAAATGTCTTTGTTATGGGTGAATTCATCTCCCTGAGGTAAACCATTCTTTTCATTGAGCAGTTTGGTCACACTGTTTTTTGAAATCTACAAAGTGATATTCGGAGTGCAGAGAAGCCTTTGGTGAAAAGGAAATACCCTCAGACAAAACTAGAAAGAAGCTTTCTGAGAGGCTGTTTTTTGATTGGCGAATTCATCTCACAGAGTTAAATCTTTCTTTTCATTGAGCAGTGTTAGCACTCTTTTTGTGGAAAGCACAAGATTATTTGGGAGCGGATAGAGACCAATGTTGAAAAAGGAATTATCTTCAGGTAAAACAAGAGAGAAAGTTTCTGACAACTCCTTTGTGATGTGTGCATTCATGTCATAGAGTTAAAGCTTTCTGTGGAGAGAGCAGTTTGGCATCTA
>NW_016843167.1:0-1101 GCF_001698545.2 Rhinopithecus bieti | reverse complement strand
ACTTGCACGTTACGCACATATACCCTAGAACTTAAAGTATAATAAAAAAAAGAAAATTTAAACATTTATAAACATATTGATAAATTTTACCAAATTGCTTTTTGGTTTGTTTACAGTCCTACCAGTTGTGTATGAAAGTGTTAATCTTGGGGTAGGCTAGCATTAATATTTAGAAACAAGATTGACGTGGCCAACATGGCAAAACCTCATCTCTACTGAGAATACAAAAATTAGCTGGGCATGGTGGTGCATGTCTGTAATCCCAGCTACTCGGGAGGCTGAGGCACAAGAATCACTTGAACCTGGGAGGCAGAGGTTGCAGTGAGCCGAGATCGTGCCACTGCACCCTAGCCTGGACAACAGAGTGAGACCCTGACTTAAGAAACAAAACAAAACAAAACAAAACAGTTAAGTGTCTTGATAAGAGCCCCTCAGTAGTAAACCACCTCCTATTATTCATGAATGATTCTCAACTTTATTTGGCTTCTGGAAGTATTCCACAGAGGAATAGCAAAAAAAGCAAAAAAATTCTAAACAGAAGAGTTGGAATAACTATTTTTCATCACCACTTGTATGTCTAATAAGTGTGTCCACATATATTAACATCAGTCTTATCACTAACAGATAACAAATGTTAGTATTTGGTTTACTTCCAATTTTCTGTTTTATTTTTAAATAGTATACACCATTATCTAGAGATAATTTTCTATCTTGTCTTTGTCTTTTAGCAGTATGGGTTAAGATGTAATATAAAAAAAAAGATAATTTTAGACCAATATCCCTGATGAACATTGATGCAAAAATACTCAATAAAATACTGGCAAACTGAATCCAGCAGCACATCAAAAGCTTATCCACCATGATCAAGTGGGCTTCATCCCTGGGATGCAAGGCTGGTTCAACATTCACAAATCAATAAATGTAATCCAGCATATGAACAGAACCAAAGACAAAAACCACATGATTATTTCAATAGATGCAGAAAAGGCCTTTGACAAAATTCAACAGCCCTTTATCCTAAACACTCTCAATAAATTCAGTATTGATAGAATGTATCTCAAAATAATGAGAGCTATTTATGACAAACCCACAGCCAATCTT
>NW_016843166.1:0-1240 GCF_001698545.2 Rhinopithecus bieti | reverse complement strand
TCAACAACCATTTTAATTTACTGATTAGGAAATCAAAGCCACAAAAAAGTTAAAAGGTGCCCCCAAGATAATATGGGAAGCTGTATAGTAATAGAGCAAAGGCTAGAATACGGATTCTTGGTGTTCTTACTGCCTCATCATCTAAACTTGTTTCTCAGTTTTTCAAATTGCAGATGGATGCAAAATAACAAATACCTATTTGGAAGCTGGATAGTTATGCCTCCTTTTATTAGGAGAAAAACCCAAGTATAGTAAGACCAAATATGTAAGAATTAGTTCTGCTCAATGAGATCACCTACATAATATACAGACAGCTTACCTTAATGAGAATTTGTTCACTAGTCGTTGGAGAGGTCTCTCTTCTTTTCACATCTAGTAAGTGAACGAGAGAATGGACCGTCAGTCCATACAAAATGACACAGCAAAAAACCACATCTCTTTCTTACCAAATTAGTACTTAAATATGTCCCTGGTGTGGGGGGCGTGTGCGTGTGTGTGTGTGTGTGTGTGTGTGTGTGTATTGTGTATTTTAATCTGGAAATGATCAGAATGGAACTTAGAACATTACAGTGAAGTCCTAATAAGGGAAAAGGAGTCAGGCTGGTGGGATCAGAGGACAGAAAAAAGAAAAAGTAGATCAGCCAGAAGTCTGGTTTTCTTCATGGTCCAGGACATATAGCCCTCCTACACAAATAATTCACAATTTTTCTGCACCTAGCTATCACCAGACACCTTGGCTGATAGAAAAATGCAATTCAGCTCACTGTTACCTTGGCGTTATCATTACAGTATGCAGTCTTCTCTGGCATAAGTACCATTCCATAAAATCTCCAGCAAGCTTTTGTCTCTTTGCTGTCAGCTCCTCTCTTTCTGGTCTTCCCACTGCTTTCTTGCAACATATTTTCCTACTTTCTCTAATAAATCTCCCTTTCCTTACCTACAACTGTATTGGTAAATTCCTTTACCACCCCCATCACCCATCTCAGATAGTCGCTACCCACGATAATTATCTTAAAATTCAAAGGGATTGCTCAACATAAACTAATGCCAAAGGAAAGTGCTGTGATTTTTTTTTCTCACAGAGATCAATGGGAATATATATATATTCCCATATATTCCCATCAATGGGAATATATATATATAAAACAAAAACCTAGGTAGGATAAAATATAAAATAAAAGTTTACCACTATGTTTCAAAATAGAAGTTATTAAATAACAGAGCCAAAATGCTGTAAGAG
>NW_016843165.1:0-1035 GCF_001698545.2 Rhinopithecus bieti | reverse complement strand
TTAAATAAGGGTACATTGTGAGAGATTTAACTTTGATATCTGATCCCTTCCTATTGTCTTCTCCAGTCCCTCTACATAATCTTTTTCAAAAATAATTTTTTTTAGTATCTCTATATCATTGAACTTCCATTAATCTAATCCTAATGCATCGATTACCTATATCCACTGTCCCCTTTCTCAAATGTAGCATATCATATCAGTGTCTCCTCCCCTCCCTTTCTCCCTTCCTTTCTTTCCTCTGTTCCTTCCTCTTTTCCTTTCCTCCTCTCTCCCTCCATCTATTTATTCTTTTCTTCTTTTTCTTTCTGTGTTTCTCTCAATATTATATTGTTGGATTCACTCCTTAATAGAAAAGAAATCTTCATTTCAGTTTCAAACTCTGCATAGCACTCCATTGTGTGTATGTATCACACTTTATTCAATCGATTACTTATTAATGGAATTTGAGTTGCAACCAGTTTGTTGATATTACAAATAATGTTGAAATTAATAGCTTTGCACATGACTTTTCATATATTTGGTAGTGTATTTTGGGGCTGTCTCTCAGAAGTGGCATTCTTGGTTCAATAGGAAAATGCATATATGAAATTTTGCTAGATATTGTCAAACTCTTCTTCATCTAGTTTATAGCATTATAACTCAATATCAGTAATATGTCAGTGATTATAGCACCAATAGGCTTTGTTGTAAAACTTTTGGTGTTTTACCAATCAGTAAAGTGAAAAATGATATGTAAGGATAGTTCTACTTTGCGTTTCTTTTAATATAGGCAAGGTTGATCATCTTTTCATGTTTTAGGGCTTTCTATATTTATATTTCTGTGTAATTACTATTCCTATATTTGCTATTAATTCATTTTTTCTCAATTTCCAAAAGCTTTTAACATAATAGGGATATTAACTCATTGTTAGGTATACTGAGAATACATTTCCCTATCTGTCATGTATTTTGAAAAAAATTGCTTATTTTTTTGTACACATTTTTATTTTAATATTTTTCAGTATTTTATTGCTTTTGGATTTTTATTAATAGTAA
>NW_016843164.1:0-939 GCF_001698545.2 Rhinopithecus bieti | reverse complement strand
ATTATTTATTTTTTTTTTTTGAGACAGAGTCTCGCTCTGTCGCCCGGGCTGGAGTGCAGTGGCCGGATCTCAGCTCACTGCAAGCTCCGCCTCCCGGGTTTACGCCATTCTCCTGCCTCAGCCTCCCGAGTAGCTGGGACTACAGGCGCCCGCCACCTCGCCCGGCTAGTTTTTTGTATTTTTTAGTAGAGACGGGGTTTCACCGTGTTAGCCAGGATGGTCTCGATCTCCTGACCTCGTGATCCGCCCGTCTCGGCCTCCCAAAGTGCTGGGATTACAGGCTTGAGCCACCGCGCCCGGCCTGACTTTTATTTTTCAAACATAATATTAAATGGGAAACATATATTCATTCTATTTAATCTAATCCTTTACTCAGTTCTCAATTTAAAAATAAATAATTTTCAATTACACTAAAATTGTATGGATGCAATTTATGTAAAATCTTTAAAATATTATAGATGAAATTAAACTCCTGAAACATTATAGATGAAGCTAGAGTCCTTGCTGACTACCAATCACTGTCCCAGAATATATCCAGAGGTAAAAACACAGTTGTCTGTAGTTTTTCCTTATTAAATACATGAAGTGTATGCTTTTCTAGATATCTACTTATTTCTCTAGCTGATGCAGTATTGAAAAAATAGCAATTAAACAATAACTATCAAATAAAGTGAATGATATTAAAAAGTAAGCCACTCCCTTAAAAGGGATAGGTCCATTCTGTTTCCTGGATGAGTTATTTAACACTTTTAATGCTGTTTATAATTGGAAGACCATAGTAAAATAAGAAACTTTACAAAGAATATTACAAGGTTAACATATGACTGGTAAAGACAGCATGAAAAAAGAAAACTACAGAATATACACCTTACAAATATAGAGGCAATATTTTGAAAATATATTACTAAATAGAATCCATTTCAAGGATGCAAAATGGAT
>NW_016843163.1:0-1035 GCF_001698545.2 Rhinopithecus bieti | reverse complement strand
CTAGAACTAGAAATGCCATTTGATCCAACAATCCCATTACTGGGTATATATTCAAAGGAATATAAATAATTCTACTATGAAGACACACGCACATATATGCCTCCTGCAGTTATTTGCAATAGCAAAGACATAGAACCAATCCAAATGCTCATCAATGATAGACTGGATAAAGAAAACATGGTAAATATACACCATGGAACACTATGCAGCCCTAAAAAGGAATGAGATCATGTACTTTGCAGGGACATGGATGAAGTTGGAAGCTATCATCCTCAGCAAATAATGCAGGAACAGAAAACCAAACACTGCATGTTCTCACTCATAAGTGGGAGGTGAACATTGAGAACTCATGGACACAGAGAAGGGAACAACACACACCAGGGTCTGTTGGGAGGTGGGAGTGTGAGGGGAGGGAACTTAGAGGACGGGTCAATAGGTGCAGGAAATCACCATGGCACATGCATACCTATGTAACAACCTATGTAACCAACCTGCACATTCTGCACATGTATCCCATTTTTTGTTAGAATAAAGAAAAAAATTAACATTATTACATCCATGTTTCTCTCTGTATGTACTTTTAAAGTACTTGTGACATTGAGTTACAGGGCTTTGACTCCTGGGTCTAAAAAGGACACCAAGTCCTGCTAAATTTTAAACACTGACAGCAGTTAAAGCCCCATCTTCAGGCCTGGTAGAAGATGTCAATCAAAATAAATGGCATTCCTGAAACACAGGGCCAGAAATTAGAGATATTCAACTCCTCAAGGCCCAGGGACTACTGCAGAAGAGGTGGGCATGTGAGATTTTAAGGGCCGATTTTGAGACATAAAATAAGCTCAGTTTCCCCATAAATTAATCATTAATGTCAAAGGCACACACTGATGCAAGACCAGCATATGGGCCCATGTCAGATTTAACAAGGTTTTCTTGAAGCATTAACTGACTCCTAAATAGAGGTTGTAAAGGTTATGAAAGGATTATGGAAGTTATATCTTATGGTCAAAATTAAAATTTTATAGACTACAAAATTTT
>NW_016843162.1:0-396 GCF_001698545.2 Rhinopithecus bieti | reverse complement strand
AGGCCGAGGCAGGCGGATCACAAGGTCAGGAGATCAAGACCATCCGGGCTAACACAGTGAAACCCCGTCTCTACTAAAATACAAAAAAAAATTAGCCAGGCATGGTGGCGGGCGCCTGTAGTCCCAGCTACTCAGGAGGCTGAGGCAGGAGAATGGTGTGAACCCGGGAGGCGGAGCTTGCAGTGAGCTAAGATCACACCACCGCATTCCAGCCTGGGTGACAGAGCCAGACTCCATCTCAAAAAAAAAAAAGAAAGAAAGAAATATATGTAAAGGTGCTGACTACACAGCGTCTGGCATGTAATAAGCACTTAAATTATTATTATTAAGCTCCAGAAGTCTATTACTACTAGATTCAGTATTTTAAGTAAAAGACTAATTTATTTGAAGGTGGCT
>NW_016843161.1:0-934 GCF_001698545.2 Rhinopithecus bieti | reverse complement strand
CACTCAATAGCGTAGAAAGAAGCTAAATAGGAGAGTGTGTTGGTTCTTCAATGTTTCAATTCTTCTTCCATAGAATGGCTGCAGGCAAGGGTCAAGTAAATCAGCATAGACTTGAGGATCATCTTACTGTTGATGGAGACTGCAAAAAATTCCCAGACAAAAGACCTCCAAATGAAGGCACTTAGCTTAGCAATGAAGGTGTAAGAGCATGGGCAGCCAAGCAATCTAGAGTTCGTAACTACAACTCTCTTTAGAGACAACAGTGCACTCTCTGTGCCTCACGTGGTGTGGGGAGGGCAGCTTTCTTCCATGAGTCCTATCTGGTAAAGCCTTTGCAATTGCCTGAAACATCATAGGTAAGTTTTAGCCATGATACAGACTCCATATTGAATAATGTGATATAAAGCCGTGTATACGTTGTAAAGATTTTCAGAGAAGATAGAGGGATTCAGTTTTGGACATTTCATTTTCTGAGTCTGTCAGCTTAAGCTAAAATATGATGTCATAATAAAACCCCCTAAATCTCAATAGTTTATAAAGATTAAAATTTTTTCTCATACTACACATTCATAAACTTTCTGAATTTGTCTTTTATTTCTTAGTCTACTATTGTTCCCTTCATATTAAAAGGTATTTTAATTCCAGAAGATCCCCCAAAACTCTACTTTTAGATATCATTTTGAGATTCCATAGATATTTTCTCCTTTTTGGAAAGGTACATTCAATAGATGAACTAAAATTAAACCCTGACACCTGGGTGCCATGGCAAACTCCCTATGCAGCCAACATTTCATTCTCCAGAAGCTTCCAGGATAATTGAGAAATACAACATTTTATAGAGGTAAAAACAGTAAACTGAAAGCTAGGAGAGAAGATTCTGGTTCCTACACTGAGCCCCAACATAAAATTAAATTTGGGGCCATTTTAAGACTTC
>NW_016843160.1:0-2268 GCF_001698545.2 Rhinopithecus bieti | reverse complement strand
TTTCATATGTTTGTTGGCTGCATAAATGTCTTCTTCTAAGAAGTGTTTGTTCATATCCTTCGCCCACTTTTTGATGGGGTTGTTGGGTGTTTTCTTGTAAATGTGTTTAAGTTCTTTGTAGATTCTGGATATTAGCCCTTTGCCAGATGGATAGATTGCAAACATTTTCTCTGATTCTGTAGGTTGCCTGTTCACTCTGATGACAGTTTCTTTTGCTGTGCAGAAGCTCTTTAGTTTAATGAGATTCCATTTGTCAATTTTGGCTTTTGTTGCCATTGCTTTTGGTGTTTTAGTCATGAAATCTTTGCTCCTTCCTATTTCCTGAATGGTATTGCTAGGTTTTCTTCTAGTGTTTTTATGGTTTTAGGTCTTGTGTTTAAGTCTTTAATCCATCTTGAGTTGACTTCTGTATAAGGTTAAGGAAGGGATCCAGTTTCAACTTTCTGCATATGGCTAGCCAGTTTTCCCAACACCATTTATTAAACAGGGAATCCTTTCCCCATTGCTTGCTTTTTTCAGGTTTATCAAAGATCAAATGGTTGTAGATGTGTGATGTTATTTCTGAGGTTCCTTCTGCTGGGTTTGGATTTGGTTTGTTCTTGTTTCTGTAGTCCCTTGAGGTGTGACATTAGCATGTCAATTTGGGCTCTTTCAGTCTTTTTGATGTAGGCATTTAGGCATATGAGCTTTCCTCTTAACACTGCCTTTGCTTTATCCCAGAGGTTTTGATAGGTTGTGTCACTATTGTTGTTCAGTTCAAATAATTTTTTAATTTCCATCTTGATTTCATTTTGACCCAACGATCATTCAGGAGCAAGTTATTTAATTTCCATATATTTGCATGGTTTTGTAGCTCTTTTTGGAATTGATTTCCAGTTTTATTCCACTGTGGTATAAGAGAGTGCTTGATATAATTTCAATTTTCTTAAATTTATTGTTTTAATTTTAATTTTGGAAACAGAGTCTCGCTCTGTCACCCAGGCTGGAGTGCAGTGGTGCAATCTCAACTCACTACAACCTCTGCCTCCCGGGTTCAAGCAATTATCATGCCTCAGCCTCCTGAGTAGCTGGGACTACAGGCCTTTCCTGGCTAATTTTTATATTTTTAGTAGAGATGGAGTCCCACCATGTTGGCCAGGCTGGTCTTGAACTCCTGACCTCAGGTGATCCACCCCCCTCAGCCTCCCAAAGTGCTGGGATTACAGGCATGAGCCACCACGCCTGGACCAATCTTCTTAAATTTATTGAGGCTCATTTTATGCCCTATCATATGATCTATCTTGCAGAAAGTTCCATGCGCTGTTGAATAGAATGCGTATTATCCAGTTGTTGGATAGAATGTTCTGTATGTATCTGTTAAGTCCATTTGTTCCAAGGTATAGTTTTAATCCATTGTTTATTTGCCGACTTTCTGTCTTGATGATCTGTCTAGTGCTTTCAGTGGAGTATTGCTGTCTATCTCATTTCTTATGTCTATTAGTAATTGTTTTATAAATTTGAGAGCTCCAGTGTCAGGTGCATATTTGTTTAGGATTGTGATATTTTCCTGTTGGACAAGGTCTTTTACCATTATATAATGTCCCACTTTGTCTTTTTTAACTGTCATTGCTTTAAAGTTTATTTTGCCTGATATAAGAATAGCTACCCCTGCTCACTTTTGGTGTTCATTTGTATGAAATGCCCTTTCCACCCCTTTAATTTGTTGTGAATCCTTATGTGTTAGGTGAGTCTCTTGAAGTCAGCAGATGGTTGGTGAATTATTTTTCCATTCTGCAGTCTGTATCTTTTCGGTAGAGCATTTAGGCCATTTACATGTGTTTCCAGAATTTGTTTCAAGATTTAGAGCTCCTTTTAGCAGTTCTTATAGTGGTGGTTTGATAGGGGTGAATTCTCTCAGCATTCGTTTGTCTGAAAAAGACTATCTTTCCTTCATATATGATGCTTAGTTTCACTGGATACAAAACTCTTGGCTGATAATTGTTTTATTTGAGGAGGCTGAAGATATGGCTCCAATCCCTTCTAGCTTATAGGGCTTCTACTGAGAAATCTCCTATTAATCTGATAGGTTTTCCTATATATGCTACCTGGTGCTTTTGTTCACAGCTCTTAAGATTCTTTCCTTCATCTTAACTTTAGATAACCTGATGACAATGTGCCTAAGCAATGATCTTTCTGTGATTAATTTCCCAGGTGTTCTTTGTGCTTCTTGTATTTGGATGTCTAGGTCTCTAGCAAGGCTGGGAAAGTTTTCCTCAATCATTCCCCACA
>NW_016843159.1:0-2236 GCF_001698545.2 Rhinopithecus bieti | reverse complement strand
CCTTCTCCTCCTTCTCCTCCTTCTTCTTCTTTTTTATTTTTTATTTTTATTTGAGATGGAGTCTTGCTCTGTCACCCAGGCTGGAATGCAGTGGCTCGATCTCGACTCACTGCAAGTTCCGCCTCCTGGGTTCACACCATTCTCCTGCCTCAGCCTCCTGAGTAGCTGAGACTACAGGCACCCGCCACCACGCCCGGCTAATTTTTTTTGTATTTTTAGTAGAGACGGGGTTTCACCATGTTAGCCAGGATGGTCTCTATCTCCTGACCTCATGATCCACTCACCTCAGCCTCCCAAGGTGCTAGGATTACAGGCATGAGCCACCACGCCCAGCCAGAACCTGCTTCTTTTTTTTTTTTTTTTTGCCCCCCTTCACCACAAGGTTTTTCACAGGAGCTATGGCAGCAGCAGATGCAGAAAGGGAGGTGAGTGAACTCCTTTTCTGTGTTTAGATATGTTTAGACACACAAATACTTACTGTTACGTTCTAATTACCTTTAGCATTCAGTATACTGAAATATACTGTACAGGTGTGTAACCTAGGAGCAATAGGCTATGCCATACAACCTAGGTGTGTAGTAAACTATACCATCTAGGCTTGTAGAAGTCACTCTGGGATGTTCCAACAATAACAAATTGCCTAATGATGGATTTCTCAAAACATATCACCATCATTAAGTAGTGCATGACTGTACATGTTTTTTGAGTGATTATATCTGTGTATGTGTGCATGTGCATGTGTGTGTGCGTGTGTGTGTGTGTTTTAAGGGACAAGGTCTCCTCTGTTGCCCAGGCTGGAGTGCAGTAGTGCGATCATAGCTCACTGCAGCCTCAAACTTCTGGCCTGTCTTGTCCTCCCAAAGTGCTTGGATTACAGGCGTGAACCACTGCACCCAGCCACATCTTTGTTTGGACTGCCACTAGACTCCTGACTCCATGAAATCATTTATTTATAAATCCATTAAATTGATGTCTTTGTTTTGTCTATTGCAACATATCCAGTGCCTAGTCAAGAGCCTAACACAGAGTAGCCAAATTTTATTTATGAATAAATGAGAACAAAAAATTATTTCTCATCCAGGTCTCTGGCAAATCAATATTTAGAAAACCTGTTTCTTGGGTCTTGACTAGATAGAGGGGCAATTTCAAATCTATACATTGTGACCTTGGGGAAATCATTTATTCATTGCACAGCTGCTCCCAAAAGACAGCTATGGACTTTCTATGGCTGCATTCCTATAACACTCCACTCCACTGCAATACCTTTGGATGTGAAAGTGTCTCCAGGGGAGACTTATCCTGGGTCAGTGAGGGGTGAGGACAGCAGCGCAGTCAGTGCTATGGTTTGGATGGGGTTTGTTTGTCCCCACTAAAACTCATGTTGAAATTTGATCCCCAAAGGGGCAGTGCTGGAGGTAGGCCTAGTAGGAGGTGTTTGGGTTGTGGGGACAGATCCCTCATGAATGGTTGGTACTGTGCTCACCGTAGTAAATGAGTTCTCGTTCTGGCAGGACCAGATCAGTTCTCACAGGAATAGATTGGTTTCCAAGAATAGTAGGCTGCTATAAAGCCAGGGCACCC
Organism: Rhinopithecus bieti; assembly: GCF_001698545.2. NCBI lineage: Eukaryota > Metazoa > Chordata > Mammalia > Primates > Cercopithecidae > Rhinopithecus > Rhinopithecus bieti. Next base: position 655 of record NW_016843159.1, on the reverse strand, counting down.
CTCAGGTTTCCCTCTTTGCACCTGTCTGCTTCCCCTTTGACCTTTTCTGCCATGTGATGATGTAGCATGGAAGCCCTCACCAGAAGCCAGGGCCATGCCCTGGAACTTCCCAGCCTGTGGAACCATGAGATAAATAAACCTCTTTTCCTTGTATACTACCAGCCACAGGTATTCTGTTGTGGTAACAAGAAATGGACTAAAGCAGCGTCTAAAGGTGTGGAGGGGCACACAGGCACAGGAGGCTTCTGAGGAAGCCGCTGTCCAGCCGTGCTCACCAGGAAATGACATGCACATATGCTCTGTAATCCAGCAGCTCCATTCCTGGAAGAATGCCTCCGAGAACTCTGCACAGGCCCTCAACAAGTTCATTGTGTCACCATTTTAGTAGGAAGAATCTGTATCCAATTTGAGTGTCTGTGCTTAAGGAAATGAATATATGGTATAGGCATATAATGGAAAACTATGCATCAGTCAAAAGCAATGAGTTGACTAGAGCACCATGGGTAGGTGTCAAAAACATAACGTGAGGCTAGGTGTGGTGGCTCATGGCTGTAATCTCAGCACTTTGGGAGGCTGAGGTGGGAGGATGACTTGAGCCCAGGAGTTTGAGACCAGCCTGGGCAACTTAGTGAGGCAACTGTCTCTATTTTTAAAA
>NW_016843158.1:0-397 GCF_001698545.2 Rhinopithecus bieti | reverse complement strand
GCCTGTAATCCCAGCACTTTGGGAGGCCGAGGCGGGTGGATCACGAAGTCAGGAGAACGAGACCATCCTGGCGTACACAGTGAAACCCCATCTCTACTAAAAATACAAAAAATTAGCCGGGCGTGGTGGCGGGCGCCTGTAGTCCCAGCTACTGGGGAGGCTGAGGCAGGAGAATGGCGTGAACCTGGGAGGCGGAGCTTGCAGTGAGCTGAGATCGCACCACTGCACTCCAGCCTGGGTGACAAAGCAAGACTCCGTCTCAAAAAAAAAAAATTGGCATTATTCCTTTAGTAATCTTTGTATCCTCATGGTTGATGGAAATAATACAATTTGTGCCTGGCATTCCAGTGATGCCTGGATATTGTTTGTCCTGTTCTTTCTTTCTTTCCTTCGTCTT
>NW_016843157.1:0-2208 GCF_001698545.2 Rhinopithecus bieti | reverse complement strand
AGACAGGGTCTCACTCTGTCACCCAGGCTGGAGTGCAGTGGCACAATCCCATCTAACTGCAGCCTCTACCTCCCAGGCTCAAGCAATCCCCCGACTTCAGCCTCCTGAGTAGCTGGCATGACAGGCATGTGCCACCATGCCCAGCTAATGTTTTCTCTTTTTTTTTTTTTCATTTTCTTTTGAGACAGAGTGTTGCTCTGTCACCCAGGCTGGAGTGCAGCAGTGCAATCTCAGCTCACTGCAAGCTCCTGGGTTCAAGCGATTCCCCTGCCTCAGCCTCTCGAGTAGCTCAGATTACAGGTGCCCACCACTATGCCCAGCTAATTTTCGTTTTTTTTTTTTTTTTTTTAGAAGAGATGGGGTTTCACCAAGTTGGCCAGACTAGTCTCAAATTCCTGATCTTGAGCAATCCACCCACCTCAGCCTCCCAGAGTGCTGGGATTACAGGTATGTGCCACCGTGCCTGGCCTAATTTTTAAATTTTTTTGTAGAGATGAGGTCTCACCATGTTGCCCAGGCTGGTCTCAAACTCCCAGGCTCAAGCCATCCTCCCACCTGGGCCTCCCAAAGTGCTGGGATTATAGGCGTGAGTCACTGCACCCCACCTGTTGTCATTATTTTATGTCATTTTAACAGACTTTAGTAAAGGCACCTAAATGACAGCTAACTTATCCTATAGTTAAATTAAACGTTTCTGGGGTTGGGTGCAGTGGCTCATGCCTATAATCCCAACACTTTGGGAAGCCACGGTGAGGGGATCGCTTAAGCCCAATAGTTCGAGACCAGCATAGGCAACATAGGGCGAGTCTGTCTCTACAAAAAAATAAAAATAAATAAATAAATAAAAAAAGGTTTCTGTATACATCCAGAAAAAGAAAGAAAGATAATCACATCTGTTTATCTGTCTGATAATATGTACATTTTAGGAGTATAATCAAACCAAATATTTAATCTTGATCAAAGCTAAAAGGTCTTTTTATTTTAGCAAAATGTGTAAGATATACATTTTGTAGGCTTAGTAGTCTGGAAACTATTAACTGAGCTTCAAGCACAGGTGGTTCCAGAACACTCCTTTTATCTTTTTGTCTCCTTTTAATAATCAAGACTAGATTCACAGTGATGATTTATTTAGACAAAAGGAAGCACCAGTTTCCAGAACCATCATGTCCCCAAATAAGAGGTATCTTGGGATTGTAGCTTTATGTTAAAAGTACAGATCTAGTTGGAACCTAACTACTTAACAAAACATTTTTTTCTTTTTTTTTGGAGATGGGGTCTGGCTATTTTGCCCAGGCTGGGCTTGAACTTGCTCTCTTCCTACCTCAGCCTCAAGAGTAGCTGGGATCATGGGGCACACGCCACCCTGCTGGCTTTCACCAAACTTTTATTTAATCAGGGCTATCATGTAAGTATCAAAAAGTTTCATTCCAGGCAGACTACATACAAATCTAAACAAACCGGATTTTGTCACCTATTAACATGTTTTGAAAACAAATGCAACCCAAAAACCTAAATTCCCTTATTTCTCACACAAAATGAATCTTACTAAGCTGTCACGTGTGTACTCACACACGTTACAGGCTTTAAAATAATACTCATCTTTCACCCCAAACAGTAAGGATCACAATGAGGAGGAAAAAATGGCAAAAAGGACAGCACAGCTGCATTATAGATAAAATATTCCACATTCCCCAAGAAAAAAAACCTGTGAGTTTCATCTAAATACATTTCAATTCCATACCTCAATGAGTGGTTCAGGTTACAAAACTTGCACTTTAATAACATTTTGATGGACTTGGTTTTCCCCAAACATTACAAAATACATGCTTTAAAAAGAAAAGCTTGGAGGAACACAGAAAAACATACCTCCTCCCCTAAACCCACCATATTCAAAGATAGTCATTGTTAGCTAACATTTTGGTAAATGTTCTTCTAGTTGTAGCAGGTTAATGTATGTATATATAAACAAGCAAATAAAAACATAAAAGAGCAAACACAAGCAGAAGATGGTCCACACAATATGATTAAAAGAGTATTTTAGTCAATTGACTTGTTTCCAGCAGAGTCTCACCCCTCTCCACACCCAATCTCCCCCACCCGCATTGCACCAAAAAAAAAAAAAAAAAAAGCAAGGGTTTCATTTTGTCTCTTCTGTTTACCTGGAACCCCAAACCCTCAAGGATCAGACTGATGATAGCAACATGAAAA
>NW_016843156.1:0-2105 GCF_001698545.2 Rhinopithecus bieti | reverse complement strand
CACTAATCCTGATTGTGATTCTGTGATGTGTTTTGTCAAATATCATGGCCCATTCTTAGTGATTTATTAATAACATTGAGATGTTTTGGAGTCCTGTCCCAGCAGGTTACTTTTTAAAGACTGGTTTTGTTTCCACTTGCCTAGAACGATTTCTGCTGAACAGGACTGGGGCATTCATTTTACTTTCATGTGTGCCTGAGGGTAGAGGTGGTGAGGCTTGTGTTTAATGGAAAGATCTTCTCTCTGATGAGAGAGGCAGAAGAAATCGTGGGCAGGTAAAATGGATAGGAAGTGTAATTTCAATTACTATTCAATCATAAAAAGTAGCAAACTATTAATTTTACCTTCTTTTTTTAATCCTTCAAAGTTGTGATGATAATAGGCAGTGCAGAGGTAAAAAACCTTTCTTTGCAGGGAGAAAAATGGTGAGAGGCGGGGCACGTCCCACCTGGCCCTGTGCGAGCGTTGTGCGGCTGTGAGCAGGGCATGGGTGGGAGCTGGTGTGTGGTAGGGGAGTGGTGGGCAGCAGCGTCTGGCACCTGCTGAGGCTGCAGAAGGTCAGGGGAGTGTGAGGGCATCTGAAAGGGACCTCTGGTCAGGGACTGTGCAGGCAGCCTCGGTTCTGGTCCTGGGTGTGGTGAGGATCGGCCTCAGAGAGTGGGTGTTACTACTCCCGGTCCAGAGCACCAAAAGGGACTCTCCAGGAAGGTGGGCGGGCTGGCGACTGGGAGGAGAGGGGAGTGCTCCTGTGGAGGGGGAGCTGCCCTGGGGTCCAGGCAGGGCCCGTGGGAGCAGGATGAGTCTGGGTTGTGCAAGAGGTGTGGGGCTGAGGTGCCTCCAGGATGCCCGTTCCAGGTCTCCTCTGGCGCTTGGGGCCCTCACCTCCTGCCTTGGAGCAGCTTGGAGTTCTTAGCCTTTGAACTGGGCAAGGGCTCAGCCTCCACTGAGGGACCCTTGCGCTCCCACAGCCCACCCCTAACTGAAAGAACGCACAATTGGCCACTTGGCCAAGAGAGCTGAGACCCCTGCTGACCTGTCTCCTCCCTTTCCATTGTCACGGCTGCTTGCTACATCCTGCACCCTTTCCCCATGGGCATGGCCGACCTGCTCCCTCCTGGGGAAAGGCTGGGTCCTCACTGTGGCGCTCATGTTTGGCCACGCCCTGCTATCTTCACCCCGGGCACTCCCAATTTCTTTCAGTGTGATCACAGCCAGGACCTCTGGTTGGCTCCACGGCGCTCCCTGGCCCTGTGGCTGCTGTGTGGCAGTCAATGGTTTAACATCAGTCCCTGCCGCTGGTGGACTTAATGTTTGGCAGGGAAATCTTGACTTTGAGACCTGAGTCAGAGCAGGTGCTCACCAGGCCCAGCCCTCCCTGTTCTGCGCCCTGCATGTGCTGAGCTCTTCCAGCCGCTGGCACACTGGTGGGTGGAGGTAGTTTCCTGAGGGACCTGCCTCTTGCCTGGCCATTGGCACTGCCTGCCCTGACTTCTGTCCCTGTGCGCTTCAATGCCAACCTGGTCCCCTGCACCCTCGCAGCTTGAGAAAAGGGAGCTGGCAGTTTTCTCTTCTTTAAGGTCTTCTTCAAATCAGATCTTAAACAAAACTATGTCATGATTTCTCCAGGAGTGATGCTTTCTGTATCAGATTCTAAATTTTGTCTGTTTGATGTGTTTTAGGAGTCAGCTTTCCGAAAAGTAGTGCAAGCAACCATGGTGCGCGATCGTCAGCATGGTCTCGTCGTGGAGCTGAACCGCATCCAGGTAGCGCATGGAGAGACATGTCCTGTGCTTTTCTTGTAGCCTGACAGCCTTAGAAGTGATGCTTTCATGGGTGCCTGGGCCGGGACGAGAGCGCTGGTAGCCTGCCATCCCGTGCACCCCAACTTTAAAGAGCAGGCGCCACCTTCCTTTTTGTGGGCTTCCTATATGTGATGTGCTGGGCCTTCCAGGAATGTCAGTGTGTTTCTTTATATAGAAGTAATGATTTATCTCAGATAGTCCAAAAGCACAAACACAGGTCAGCAAGAATGGGGAAAATAAAATCAGCCCTCTTCCCACTGCATGATGATAACCGCTGCTGTTACATTGGGAGGTGTGTGTCTG
>NW_016843153.1:0-1541 GCF_001698545.2 Rhinopithecus bieti | reverse complement strand
ACATTTGTCTAAATCTGAGAAATTCTCTTTCATTATTTAAGTACACTCTCCTTTTAATGACTATATTCTGTTCTCATAAGGCTACTATTAACATTTATTCTTCTATCCTCCCTATTAATTAACTTTTCTTTCATTTACTTCATCTCTATCCATTACCGATTACTTTTATGAATTTTTTTTTTTTTTTTTTTTTTTTTTTTTTTTTTTTTTTTTTTTTGAGACGGAGTCTCACTCTGTCACCCAGGCTGGACTGCAGTGGTGCAATGTTGGCTCACTGCAAGCTCCGCCTCCCGGGTTCACGCCATTCTCCTGCCTTAGCCTCCCGAGTAGCTGGGACTACAGGCGCCCACCACCACGCCTGGTTAATCGGCCTCCCAAAGTGCTGGGATTACAGGCATAAGCCACCTCATCCAGTCTACTTTTATGAATGCTTTAGACTCATTTCCTCAGGTCAGTAATTGCTTTTTCAACTCTATCCATTTTAATATCCAACCTATTTCACTGAATTATTCATTTGAGCAGTTAATGTTTTCATATCCAATCTATCCAATAGATTTTCTTTTTATTTATTTATTTGAAACAGAGTCTTATTCTTTCGCCCAGGCTGGAGTGCAGTGACTTGATCTTGCTCACTGCAGCTCTGCCTCCTGAGTCCAAGCAATTATCCTGCCTCAGCCCCTTGAGTAGCTGGGACCACAGGCGTGTGAGACTATGCCAGGTGAATTTTGTATTTTTAGTAGAGACGGGGTTTCACCATGTTGGCCAGGCTAGTCTCGAACTCCTGACCTCAGGTGAGCCACCCACGTCAGCCTCCCAAAGTGCTGGGATTACAGGCGTAAGCCACCGTGCCTGGCCTTTTTTTTTTCTTTTTTTGACAGTTTCACTATTGTTGCCCAGGCTGAAGTGCAATGGTGTGATCTCACCTCACTGCAACCTCCGCCTCCCAGGTTCAAGTGATTCTCTTGCCCCAGCCTCCTGAGTAGCTGGGGTTACAGGTGTGCACCATGACACCCAGCTAATTTTGTATTTTTAGTAGAAATGGGGTTTCACCATGTTGGCCAGGCTGGTCTCAAACTCCTGACCTCAGGGGATCCTCCCGCCTCGCTCTTCCAAAGTACTGGGATTACAGGTGTAAGCCACGGCACCTGGCCTGTGCGATTGTTTTTCTATATAACTCTTTGCTCCTGGGAAGATGTGTCAGCCCAGACACTCCACTTGAGTTTCAGGGCTTCTGGATTGATAGGTCATAGGATGTGAAGCCTCTAGAGCTGAGCTGAGCCAATTCTTCTTTCCAGCCCCTAGCCTATGAGCCTCTACAGAAGCTTACAGAATTTCTGCCTTACAGTGTGAAGGGAGTCTATGGATGAGTGATACTGGTTGTAATTGCGTAGCTCATAGGGCAGAGGGAGAGGTAGGAAAGGAATACTCAGTTACTGGCCAGCTTTGATGAGTCTGCACTTTTTCTAGGAGCTTTCCAAGCCCACTATTCCATAATGTTATCACGCCACTTTGGGCTAGCACTGGGCCAGCCCTGCCAAGTA
>NW_016843152.1:0-1241 GCF_001698545.2 Rhinopithecus bieti | reverse complement strand
ACTTAAAACTAATAATTAAAATTTTCATGGACCTTTTCAAATTTGTTTTAGAAAATAAAATATATAATATATAGCGCTATTATTTATTTTTATTTATTATACTTTGATGTATTCTTTAGTATTCCAAGGCAGAATTTTTATGGTTGCAGAATATCATTTTATAAGGACACATTATAATTTTGATATTGTTTCTATATTTTGGATTATTATAGTTATTTCAAATTTATTCTTAAAAGTAAACCACACTTTTGTGAACAACTTGTATGTAAATCCTTAGAGAAGAGTGTCATTTTGCCTTACTTAAAAATTATTAAGATCAGACATGGTAACTCATACCTGTAATCCCAACGTTTTGGGAGGCCAACGCAGGAGGATCACTTCTGGCCAGGAGTTCAAGACCAGCCTGGGCAACATAGTGAGACCCTGTCTCCACACAAAATAGTAAACTAAAAAAAAAAAAAAAAAAATTGAAAACAAACACACCTTTGTAAGGATCCTGAAACATATTGCCAAGCTACCCACCAGAAAGTTATATCAATTTCCATACAACCCTAGATAAATATATTACTTAGGATAGGCTAAAATGTAAAAAATGTAACCTAAAAGTGTTCATGGTGCAAAAGAGTAAACATTAATTGGTTGATATTCCTTTAAGTGGATTTGTGACCTCTGACTGATTATTAACCACCCGGTATCTTTCCCTTTGGACACATAAAGGAAAAAGGGATAAAATAAACAATGACTGCTTTGAAAGCTTTATTCTTTTGGCATTAACTAAACAAATGTTTACAAAGAGACTTGGATATTTCGTCCTGAGTCGCTTCCAGCCTATTATCTGTAAATAATGGAAAATGACAACAGATATTTAGGAACATCTAAAAGCTTTGCTCCAATCCACTTCCGGACACCGTTTTATTCACAGAGGACGTATCAACACCCTCTTCACCCCTGTCCAAAAAATGACAATTCAAATTTGCATCCCCCTACCTCATGCAGCTCAGCACCCAGTTTTACAGTCCTTTGCACAGAGACAGATGTGGCTCTTTGAGATAGGCATTTGTTTAAGTCGGAGGATACATCTTCTTCAAGTGCTCATTCAGCTTTTCACTCTATTGTCCAAATAATTGTGAGTTCTCTGCCACAAAAAAAAAAAAGCTTTTTAAAACATTGAAAATGTCAACACTGGGTAATATTATTAAGCTTTTACTCAGTGTTGAATGGATAAACAGCTCATTAATTAA
>NW_016843150.1:0-1542 GCF_001698545.2 Rhinopithecus bieti | reverse complement strand
CCATTCAGTCCCCAGAATACTAGGAAAGGAACTGGGTTTTCTATAAATGCTCTTGTGCCGCTCAACACACACCTCCTTCTTAGTCATCCAGACTCCAAGTTCCATGACAGTCATGCTCTTCAAGTGACTAGTTTGGTTTTGAGAACCCCAGCTTAAGGAAAAAGTAAACATTTCTTTGAAATCTAAATTTTTTTTCCATTTAAATAAGTAGCACTTCCACCTTTAAAATACCTAGAATCTGGGGAAACTTGTGATTTCTAGTTGATTTCACTTTCCTGTTAACCAAAAGCTAGTTTCATCTCTGAAGTTGAAAATGTATTGGTGTACATTCCTGGGTTAAGAGGATTTGGAGAAGATAATTGAATTGTTTTTGATCAGCAAAGGGTCTTGAATCAACAAACCACCTGTTAGCTTCTCCCGTGAGTAGCACTTAGGTGGAGTCGGCAAGTCATGGTGGTCTTGCTGTCCCCAGGGGCCACAGATTCCAGCTGCCGGGTCTCTGCACTGGAATTCAGACTTGACAAACTTGGTTTGGGAGCAATCTTTTGAAATGCTTTGTCCCACCTAGAACAAACTGCAAAAATAGTTCTGCATGTTTGAAGAAAGATTCCAGAGAGTATTCTTTCAGGAGGGTGGGGGAAATGCAGCCACATGCCTACAGCGGTCAGTTCACTCCCAAGACCGGGCTTCTGTGCTAATTTGCAAAGGTGCCGCTGCCTGATGGTCAGCCTCTGCCCTTTCACCATCCCCTCAGCTCTCAGCAGGGGCTTTGGTGACCAGTATTTGAGCATGTTTAGTGAATATCTTGCCTCTAGATGAGTGCTCATCCCATGACACTCATGGACCTCCAAGCCAGGGAGCCTTGTCCCTCTTGAGCAGCCAAACCTGCCTGCCACGGCTGCTGCCATTCCCACCAGGGATGCCCAAGACTGGACAGCTCAGCTTACCTGTGGCCAAGAGTCTGCTTTTCTGTAGACCTGAGTCTTGAAAGTCAAGATCCGAGGAGCTCTCACAGGAATTTGGCCCTCTCCTACTCAATGGCTTAATGGAAAGAAGGATGATGTGGAGAAGGTGATGGAGACACAAGGCTGGGAAGAATTGGAGCAACATTCCTACTGTTCCCTGAGCTTTCATTTCCTATCTTTGAAGGTATTAAAAAGTAAGGGATGGGCCAGGCGAGGTAGCTCATGCCTGTAATCCCAGTGCGAAGGCAGGGGGGATTGCTTGAGCCTAGGAGTTTGAGACCAGTCTAGACAACATAGCAAGACCTCTACACAAACAAAAACAAAAACATTTTTTTTTTTTTTTTTTTTTTGAGATGGAGTCTTGCTCTGTCACCCAGGCTGGAGTGCAGTGGCGCGATCTCGGCTCACTGCAAGCTCCACCTCCCTGGTTCAAGCGATTCTCCTGTATCAGCCTCCCAAGTAGCTGGGATTACAGGTGCCTGCCACCACATCTGGCTAATTTTGTTGTATTTTTAGTAGAGACAGGGCTTCACCATGTTGGCCAGTCTGGTCTTGAACTCCTGACCTCAAGTGGTCT
>NW_016843149.1:0-552 GCF_001698545.2 Rhinopithecus bieti | reverse complement strand
ATGAGAAAGAATGAAGGCTAAAAATAATTGAAAGGACTTCTAAGTAAAGGTGTCTCAGTGAAAGACGCATTTACAGCCGGGTACGGTGGCTCACACCTGTAATCCCAGCACTTTGGGAGACCGAGGCGGGCGGGTCACGAGGTCAGGAGATCCAGACCATCCTGGCTAACATGGTGAAACCCCGTCTCTACTAAAAATACAAAAAATTAGCCAGGTGTGGTGGCAGGTGCCTGTAGTCCCAGCTACTCTGCAGGCTGAGCCAGGAGAATGGCGTGAACCTGGGAGGTGGAGCTTGCAATGAGCCGAGATTGCTCCACTGCACTCCAGCCTGGGCCACAGAGCGAGACTCCATCTCAAAAAAAAAAAAAAAAAAGACATATTTACTTTTACTCCCTTTGATAGCCCAGCAAGGTGACAGTAAAGGATACTTTTAGAAGATTTGAACTACACAAGTAGAGAGAATGAAAGAAGAGACAGTAACAATAAAATTTGGAAATTGGAAAGCAAGTGAACTGATGATAAACTTCTTAGTAGACTTAAAATGTTAAATCC
>NW_016843148.1:0-1239 GCF_001698545.2 Rhinopithecus bieti | reverse complement strand
AAAAAAAAAAAAAAAAAAAAAAGAAAACTGGTTTCCTAGTTCAGCTTTCTGAATTATTTACATGTTCCACTTAGTGCAAATTCTTACACACATAGAAGTAGGGAAAAAAAAAGGCTTCACAAACAACAACTGTAAGTTATAAAGTGCTTTTAACGTTTTGGGGCTAGCCACAATGGCTCATGCCTATAATGCCAGAACTTTGAAAGGCTGAGGTAGGTGGATTGCTTGAGTCCAGAAGTTCGAGACCAGTGTGGGCAACATGGCTAAGCCCTGTCTCTACAAAAAAAAAAAAAAATTAGCTGGGCATGGTGGCGCATGCCTGTAGTTCTAGCTACTCAGGAGGCTGATCATTTGTGCCTGGGAGGCTGAGGCTGCTGTGAGCCAAGATCACACCATCTCACTCCAGCCTGGATAACAGAGTTAAGACCCGTGTCTCAAAAAAAAAACATTTTGGAAAAACTGAAGCCATCAATTCAGAAGGTGTCAGATTATATCATCAATCAAGTTTAATCACAACACTTGATCTCATTTACAGTTTCGTGTTACAAAGGCTCACAGAATTAATTCTGGAGAAAACAGTTCAAGGGCAACTACTATATCTAAGTCACTTCACATTAGCTAATATAAAATCACACTGGCAAACTATTTTAAAAATCACACATACTTTGTTAGGACCATCCCTGGAACGCAGTGTTCCTGCGTTCCAGGCTGTCTCTTCTGGTCGAATAGTTTCACACTGAGGTTCATGGTTTTGTATTCCATCTTCACTGCTTTTAACAGTCTTTTTCCCATCAAGGGATACATAGCCATTGTCAGTTTCAGTTGATTTATCAATTGAATTCTTTGCTTTCTTTGATCTAAAAATTAAAATATGCAGAAGAATGTTTGGACTTAGCTTATTTTGGATAGGTTACTGACAGCAATTACAATCTGTTAATAATTACATCAGATAGCTACTTCTCTAAATTTTAATGACCATCCTATTTGTATAATAAATAATTTAGAAATATATCTAACAGCTAAAATAAACATGTAAATTAATGTCTCCTATTTCAGCTTACTTTAAAGGTTCTGAGGTCTTACAGACAACAATTCTAGGAGACATACCCTGACTTATCAAAAAATTCTTAGTAAATCAAATGGTCTTTGAACAAAATCTAGAAACAAAATTTTGCCCATTTCTGGTTAAAATATATTTTGAAGTTTATTTAAAAAATGATCTGTCAGGTTAAGTTGCAA
>NW_016843146.1:0-1511 GCF_001698545.2 Rhinopithecus bieti | reverse complement strand
TCCATAGTGTTTTGCCTTTAACACTAGCACACAATAATCTCCAGCTGTTCAACACTGTCACATTTGGTGCAAGATCTATAACAATAGAGTATAATTTGTCTTCCGTATTTTTTAAGTGGACATACAGTCTCCATTTGTGCAGATTTTCTCTTTTTTTTGTAGTAAGTGTTCATACAAGGCTTTTGATAAATAAATCTAATTGGTCTATTCTTGCTTTCATTTTTTTTTCCAAGTGCTAGTGCAAAAATGAACCACATTTTGCAATTAGTTCCATGATTCTCATGGCATTTCTATTATTTCAGGAATGCCTCTTGTCACTGTGACTGCTAAAGGGGAAACACCTTTCCCTGAGAACTGAATGACTGCGATTAATCTTTCAACATCTCAAAATAATGCTGAATGTTCCCTCCAGTCTTTACTTCAAAACATTGATCCAATCTGTGCATGTTTACTTATTTATGTGTAAATCAAATAAACCTAGCTGCTTCTGGTCTGTGAAATCTTCAAGACTTTTTGAGTGCTGTCATCATATGCATCCAGTCTTAGAACCCAATTGATGTGAATGATTTCTGTCTTTCTGTAAATACTTTACCAGTAAAACATTATTTAAATCTGTTAGTCATGAAATGGGCTATTTAGAATGTCATAAGGGTGTAACTTTAAAAAATATTCTTCACAAAAGATCTGAAAAATACCTCTTTGATCCATTATATGTTCTCTTTGCTAGTCTGTAAAAATTACAGGGCATATTATTTTGAAAAAAAAAAAAACAGTTTTTTACGTAATAGTATTGAATTGATCTTATCTTTCCTACGGTTTACTCTTAACTATCCTTTTTGAATTTTGATATGATTGATAGTGATGAAAAAATACCAATAGTCATCTGAAAGTTAAGAATATCTCAAAATGCCTACAATGTTGTCAAGTAGGGTCAGAGTGAGAGGAGAAGTTAAACAGGAGACAAAAACCAGTCTTAGGTTACTGTGATTAAAGTATTTTACTTCTACAAATTTTATGGAAACATATCATTAGTTCAGACCATTTCCAGAGCCTTAAAAGCTGTCTTTGCAACTAAGGCATCTAGAAACTTAGGCATATTAAAGCTTGAGCCTCAGACTTTTCTTCTCATGCTTAAATAACAGAAATTCCTGTGGCCTCCTTGAGGTATAAATAATAGTCAGTAGTTAAGAGTCTAGTCAAAAACATTAATCAACCTTTCCACCTTTACTGATCCTTTTCCTCCAGGTGGGCTGATAGAAATGAGAATCCATCGGGAAAGCACCACGTAGGTTTTTCTCAATGTCACTCATCTCTCCACCCCATGCAAGCCACTACTTCTGATGCCAGTAGAACTGATGAAAGAGAGCCAGTACAGAAACAAGCAGTAGGAAAGCTCTCAGTTAACCAGCACTGTTGTGAACTGGCTTCACTGTCTCTAGACCCAGAAGATATTTAAAGCAGACTCTCTCTTTCTTTTTTCTTTTCTTTTCTTTTTTTTTTTTTTTTTTTTT
>NW_016843145.1:0-940 GCF_001698545.2 Rhinopithecus bieti | reverse complement strand
AGTTTTCAAACTTTAGCTAAGGCAGTCTGCACTTTTGTTTTGATCTGTTTTATAGATAATCCTTTAAAATTTATCATGATCTTTCCTTTAATAAAATAAGTAGAACTCAGAATAAAATAAAGTAACTGCAAGTTACAACTAGAGTGATTTAACCACCATCTGGAAAAGTGACCCTGTCAGTGACCTCCACAGTTACACTTTACTATGCTCCATGCTCTTTGATGTGGAGCTAGAACCTCACAATGGGAAGTGATTTATATGCAGAAAAATGATATGCACACATCTCTAGGGAACCATCTTCATTTATTAATTCACTATGCATGTTTCTTTAATAAGAAGTTCAATAAAATAAGTGTACAATACTTACATATTTTTTTCCAAATAATTTTTAGATGCAGATTTCAACTTTCCAATTTGTAGCAAGATTTTTTTTTAAGTGCCAGAACTTAGATTTTAATTTTAGTTGTTAAGGTATTGTTGACATCTTCAACATTGTTTTTTAAAAGTAACTTATATTTTATTATAATATTTCTCTAGCACGGTTTTTGAACTTATATTCATTTACATATTATTATTACTTCATAAAAGCCATATGCAGGTCATGTTGCAACTTTAAAAGTGTTATATATGTGGAAATATATATTTTTTAAATGGCTGCATTGAATTGGCAAACCCAGACTTTCCTGTTCTCATTTGCCAATGCCAGTCTTTGCTTTAAGCAACCAAATGTCTAAGGCTGTCAAAATTAGAACAATGACAAGGCAAATGAATCTGGATTTTCAGTTCACCCTAGACAGCAACTGCTTTTGGAAACATTTTATAGATTTCAGTGTGTAAGAATAGATCTTGAAAGATACTTTTCTTCTTTATAAGAAGTAATCCTGAAGTTGCAACTTGTCCCCAAAGAACTGATGCTTTCAATATTTCCTTTTCTATATAC
>NW_016843144.1:0-2094 GCF_001698545.2 Rhinopithecus bieti | reverse complement strand
CCTAGGCCTCCCAAAGTGCTGGGATTACAGGCGTGAGCCACCACGCCTGGCCTCATTCTTTTTTTTTTTTAAACTGTCTCTACCTCATTTCTCCCAAACTACTGTCAATATGACAGTTTTCCCAAACAAGGTTGCCCCATTTCTAAATATTCACAAGTCCATTTGCCAGGGTCTGCCAGGGCAGTGTTTATTGCTTCAAGATGTGCGCTAATATCAAGTGGCTTTGCAGCATGGGAATATGCTTGGCTGGGCCCCTCCGTTTACTGTCAAACTGATACCTTGGAATCCTGCTCTTACAAATGTTCTGTTGTGTGTTTGTTACTTGATATTTTTAGAAACACCCAAGCTAGCCCTGTAAAAACGGACTGATTCCTCTGTGATGATCCAGGTACTCATGATGCTTCAAGTCTGGTGGCCGTCACTAGTAACTAAGGTGGTGTGAGCCGAACAGAGTTCTCCCCGAGCACAGGGAGCAACTCTTGATTGTCTCTGTGGTTCAGGTGCCTGTCTCCTGCTAAGCCCAAGTCCTCCAAAGACAGGGACTGTGTCTTATCTGTCTTTACAGCCCACAAACCCAGAGTAGTGCTGGGTACATAGAGAGTGCCTCCTTGTTGAATGAAATGCAGCCTTAAGAAAAGAAAGAACTAACCAAGTGTGGTGACTCACGCCTGTAATCTCAGCATTTTGGGAGGCCGAGGCGGGCGGATCACAAGGTCAGGAGTTCGAGACCAGCCTGGCCAATATAGTGAAACTTTGTCTCTACTAAAAATAAAAAAATTCGCCGGGCGCAGTGGCTCAAGCCTGTAATCCCAGCACTTTGGGAGGCTGAGGCGGGCAGATCACGAGGTCAGGAGATCGAGACCATCCTGGCTAACACGGTGAAACCCCGTCTCTACTAAAAAAATACAAAAAACTAGCTGGACATGGTGGCGGGTGCCTGTAGTCCCAGCTACTTGGGAGGCTGAGGCAGGAGAATGGCGTGAACCCGGGAGGCGGAGCTTGCAGTGAGCTGAGATCTGGCCACTGCACTCCAGCCTGGGCGACACAGTGAGACCCCACCCCAAAAAAAAAAAAAAAAAAAATTAGCTGGACGTGGTAGCAGGTGCCTATAGTCCTTGCTACTCCTACTCGGGAGGCTGAGGCAGGAGAATCGCTTGAACCCGGGAGGCAGAGGTTGCAGTAAGCCAGGATCGAGCCACTGCACTCCAGCCTGGGCGACAGCGTGAGACTCCATCTCAAACAAAAAAAGAAAAAAAAAAAAGAAAAAAAGAACTTTTTTTCTTTTATTATAGTTAAAATACACATAACATTGACCATCTTAATCATTTTAAAGTGTACAATTCAGTAACATTAAATACACTCACAGTGTTATGCAATGTCATACCTTTTTTTTTTTTTTGAGACGGAGTCTCTTTCTGTCGCCCAGGCTGGAGTGCAGTGGTGCAATCTCGGCTCACTATAAGCTCCGTCTCCCGGGTTCACGGCATTCTCCCGGCTCAGCCTCCTGAGTAGCTGGGACTACAGGCGCCCGCCACCGCACCCGACTAATTTCTTGTATTTTTAGTAGAGATGGGGTTTCACCATTCACAGGATGGTCTCGATCTCCTGAACTTGCGATCCGCCCGCCTCGGCCTCCCAAAGTGCTGGGATTACAGGCATGAGCACCACACCCAGTCGCAATGTCATACTTTTTAATTTAAAAGAAAAAAATCTTTCTTTTTTTCTTTTAAAGGTTCAATGGCTCATGCCTGTAATCCCAACAATTTGGGAGGCCAAGGCAGGAGGATTGCCTGAGCCCAGAAGTTTGAGACCAGCCTGTGTAACACAGTGGAACCCCATCTCTACAAAAAATAAAAAATTAGCTGGGCAGGGTGGCACGTACGTGTGTTCCCAGCTACGCAGGAGGCTGAGGTGGGAGCCCAGGAGGTCAAGGCTGCAGTGAGCTGTGGTTGTTGAACCACTGCACTCCAGTCTGGAGAACAGGGTGAGACCCTGTCTCAAAAAAAAAAAGAAGAAAAAAAAAAGAAGCTCCTATAAAAAATATTTCAAAATGTTTAAAGTTTTTTTAAAAAAAAAAAAAAAAAAAAAAAAAAA
>NW_016843143.1:0-551 GCF_001698545.2 Rhinopithecus bieti | reverse complement strand
TTTATTAGCACTGTTTTGGGGAATTTGAGAAGGGATATTTGGAATTGCATTGAGGCCTACAGTGACAAAGGAAATATACTTAGATAAAAACTAGAAAGGAGCTTTCTGAGAACCCGCCTTGTGATGTGTGAATTCATCTCAGAGAGTTACAATGTTGTTTTCATTGAGCAGTTTGCGAACACTGTTTTCTTTTAATCTGCAATCGGGTCAGATATTTCAGAGTGCATTGAAGCTTATGGAGACAAAGGAAACATCCTCCTATAAAAACGAGAATGAAGTTTTCTGAGAAACCACTTTGTGATGTCTTAATTCATCTCACATAGTTACACTATTCTTATCATGTATCACTTTGGTAGCACTGTTTTTGGGGAATTTGCAATAGGATATTTGGGAGTGCATTGGAGCCTATGATGACAAAGGAAATATCCTCAGACAAAAAACAAAAAGAAACTTTCTGAGAAAGTGCTGACAGATGTGTGAATTCATCTCAGAGATGTACACCTTTCTTTTCACGGAGCAGTTTGCTAACACTATTTTCGTGGAATCTGCAA
>NW_016843142.1:0-1030 GCF_001698545.2 Rhinopithecus bieti | reverse complement strand
TATATATTTAAAATTAAATTGTTCATTTTAATAAGTGGAGTGTGAACATTACATAATTAAATCTGTCTTAACATGAGAAAGTAGAAGATTTCTTTGGAATAAAGAATATGTAAAAATCAACCTTTAATTTCTCCAGTATTTTCACTGAAGCCCACCGTATAGGTTTCTTTTTTTTTTTTTTTTTTTTTTTGAGACAGAGCCTCACTCTGTCGCCCAGGCTGGAGTGCAGTGGCATGATCTTGGCTTACTTCAACCTTTACCTGTTAGGTTGAAGGGATTCTTGTGCCTCAGCCTCCCGAGTAGCTGGGACTACAGGCGTGTGCCACCACACCTGGCTAGTTTATGTGTTTTTTGGTAGAAACGAGGTTTCACCATGTTGGCCAGGCTGGTCTTAAACTCCTGACCTCAGGTGAGCTGCCTGCCTTGGTCTCGCAAAGTACTGGGATTACAGGCCACCATGCCTGGCCAACCCATCATATAGTTTAACAGAGATTTTTATCTGTCTTTTGCTTGATCTACCAAAATTACCCAGCATTTGACTTGAAACATCAAGGAGCTATACCCTAAACTTCTAGGAGCCAGGTTAATGATGATAAAAATAGCACCTAATCACTTTATATGTATTTATGTTCTAGACCAGAGAGTCTCAAATTTGGGACTCATCCTTGGACGTTTTGTTACAATATGATTGCTGGACCCCAACCCTGACCCCAGAGTTTTGATTCAGTAAGTCTAGGGTGGTGTCTTAAATTTGCATCTCTAACAGTTCCCAGTTGATGTTTTTTTATTTTTTTATTTTTTATTTTTATTTTTATTTTTTATTATTATACTTTAAGTTCTAGGGTACATGTGCATAACGTGCAGGTTTGTTACATATGTATACTTGTGCCATGTTGGTGTGCTGCACCCATCAACTCGTCATTTACAACAGGTATAACTCCCAATGCAATCCCTCCCCGCTCCTCCTTCCCCATAATAGGCGCTGGTGTGTGATGTTCCCCTTCCGGAGTCCAGGTGATCTCATTGTTCA
>NW_016843141.1:0-2247 GCF_001698545.2 Rhinopithecus bieti | reverse complement strand
GACATATAGAGTCATTTGGTTCTGTATATGTCTCTTTTGTGTCTGAAAGAAATAATTTATTCTAATTTTTCATGGTGCTGAGTTTTTTTGTTTGTTTTTTGTTTTTTGTTTTTTTTTTTGAGGTGGAGTCTTGCTCTGTCGCCCAGGCTGGAGTGCAGTGGCCGGATCTCAGCTCACTGCAAGCTCCGCCTCATGGGTTCCCGCCATTCTCCTGCCTCAGCCTCCCAAGTAGCTGGGACTACAGGCGCCCGCCACCTCGCCCGGCTAGTTTTTTTTGTATTTTAGTAGAGACAGGGTTTCACTGTGTTCGCCAGGATGGTCTCGATCTCCTGACCTTGTGATCCGCCCGTCTCGGCCTCCCAAAGTGCTGGGATTACAGGCTTGAGCCACTGCGCCCGGCCTGGTGCTGAGTTTTAACATAAATATTTTTTCACAAGATCTGTAGGGTGTCGCTTGTTTAGCTGGAAGCCTCTGTGGCCAGTGGCGCCTGTGCCTGAGTTTTACTGTCACACACTGGGCTCATTCCACCCACTCAGCCTGGCAGGCTGCACTTGGCTTGTGCTATCAGCCTGGATCCCACACCCGCCAAGGGCGGGCCAGGTATGGAGTGGCAAGGAGTGTGTGAGCAAGTAAGCATGGGGTACAGCCGTTGCATGCAGCCAGGCATGCTGGCTGCCGTGGTGGGGCGGGCAGTTCCAGGTGCTGGCACAGGCATCAGCTCCGTGGAAGCCTAAGGCTCCATGGAAGCCTAAGATGCACCACAAGCAGCTTCCACTGTGGGCACCTGCATCTGAACAAGGGTAACGCGGTGGCACCTAGAAGCTTGGAGATGCCAGGAACCGCAGAGTCCCAAAGAGGGTGTCAGAGCCCTGGCTTGGGGAGCCCCTAGGGCTTGGCTCTCTAAAGGGCTATGACACCCTCTCTGGGGCTGCAGCTCTTCTCTCCTTCTTGTCACTTGCAACGTGGTGAGCAGGGGGCATGTTTCAGCCCTGTTTGTGTTACAGCTCTTTCAGTCCTGCCATTTGGCAGGTTCTGAGTTCTCGTCCAATGTCCAGGAAGAATGAGGTACACGGATGACTGGAGGGTGAGCAAGGCAGAGAGGAGCTTCATTGAGTGACAGAGCAGCTCTCAGGAGACCTAAAGTGGGTAACTCCTTTCCACAGACAGGTTGTCCCAACAAGTGTCCAGCTCTCAGCAGACATAGCTGGACCCGGATTCCACACAAATGAAGGTGACATTGACTTGACTCCTTTTTCAGGTGATGTAAACCATATTTAAGATCAAATGCTTTACATTTGAGCTCAGAGATTGGAAGCTGCTTCTTTCCTTTCCATATTTAGCCACTAAGTTATTCAGTGTCAGTGAGAAGAAGTTTGGCTATCTTACAGCTTCCTACTGGGGTCCTTGTCTACTTGTATTTTTTTCTCTGGATACTTTGCAACACTAGTCCTCTGTTGAACAAATACCTGTTTCATTGAAGAGTGTCTTGTTCTTTTTAGTCTTTATCTCTTTCTTTTAAATTGGTTTGAATTCACTGCTGGTGGGTCACTGTAGGAAAGAGTTTGGCAATTTCTCAAAGTACTTAAAAGAGAATTACCATTCAACCCAGCAATCTCCTTACTGGGTATACACTCAAAGAAGTATTAATCATTCTGCCAAAAGGACATATGCACTCATATGTTCATTGTAGCAGTATTCACAATAACAAAGACATGAAATCAACTTATATGTCCATCAACAGTGGACTGGATAAAGGAAATGTGATACATACACACTATGGAATACTATAGAGCCACGAAAAAGAATTAAATCATGTCCTTTGTAGCAACAAGAGTACAGCCAAGAGTATGGATGCAGGTGGAGGCTATTATCCAAAGCAAATTAATGCAGGAACAGAAAACCAAATACCTCATGTTCTCTCTTGTAAGTGGGAGCTAAATATTGAGTACACATGGACACAAAGAGGAGAATAATAGGCACCAGGGCCTACTGAGGGTGGAGAGTAGGAGGAGGGTGAGGGTTGTTAAACTATCTATCAAATACTATGCTTACCACCTGGGTGATGAAATCATCTACACACCAAAACCCAATATCTTGCGATTTACCCATATAACAAACCTGCACATGTACCCCCTGATCCTGAAATAAAAGTTGAAGGAGAAGAAATAATGGTTCAGTTGGCTGGCTGCTTTGGTAAGAAGTCAGATTAAAATAACATAATATCTCACTTTGTGGAGTTTTTTTTAA
>NW_016843140.1:0-1034 GCF_001698545.2 Rhinopithecus bieti | reverse complement strand
CAACTACCCCGGCTAGTTTTTTGTATTTTTAGTAGAGACGGGGTTTCACTGTGTTCGCCAGGATGGTCTCGATCTTCTGACCTTGTGATCCGCCCGTCTCGGCCTCCCAAAGTGCTGGGATTACAGGCTTGAGCCACCGCGCCCGGCCTATTATTGTGATTTCATAGTTTGGTTCTTATTAGTGCAAATTGTATCTGAGACATTTGTCCCTGGTTCTAGGCATCCTTGCTTTTTGATGCTGTTTCTTAAATACCTCTTACTTTGTGTGGTATTTGAGCAAATTTTTAGCCTCAATTTATTTTACATAGTTGTAAGGAGTAAACAAAACTTGAAAGGACTTGGTAGAATTCTTAGAATATAATAGGTACTAAATAAATTTAAACTATGACTAATAAGAATATGAAATTGTAATAGTGGTCATAACGTAATATTAGTATTTTTCTCCCTCTCCCATCCCTAGGCATTTCGTTGTTTGCCTGTGCTAATTTTTTCACCTCTTTTCCCATTTGCTCTATGAAGGCAGCCACTCATATGTAAGTTCTTGCTACTGCCCCCTTTATAACTGAAGACTCTAGAATGTCTCAGTATCTCCTTGTCTTGTAGGTTACAGGGCATTCTTTGCAACTGAATCCCATCTTTTCCAATGAAGGAACAAACCTTCTTTCTGCAAAAGTCAACTGCCCAGGGGAAAAAAGCAACCTTTGGATAAAGTAGAAAGGTTTTGTATTTTTTCTCTATCAACTAAACCACCTAGTCACAATCTGCTATATAATAAAGAAAAAAGCGGTTTTTCTCACCAGTCTCCAACTTCAGCATGTAACTGCTCTTTTTCCCACAACAAATTGACAGTTGATGGAACTGTTCCAAATGGTAGTCATATACTAAATGACCAAGGAACATTTTCAACTCTAAAATCCTGACACACACAAAAAAACAAGAGGCTGCCAAACATACCTGTGCCAAAAGATCTGCAGGGGTTACCTGCCTTCTTAATTACTGACCTCCAGTCCTGCCAGTGCTGAGTGACATGCTTT
>NW_016843139.1:0-1034 GCF_001698545.2 Rhinopithecus bieti | reverse complement strand
AAAAAAAAAAAAAAAAAGATTTTGAAAACGTCTACTTTCTGTGATGTGTTGAGAGGGCAAAAAAACATCCCAGGTCAGATCATGACATCTGTAGTTTTAATGTTCAAGTTCAAGATGAAGTCATGTGTGGACATCTATTCCTCTAACTCAGTAGTAATCAAATTATAGTCTGCAGGCAAAATTCAGCCAGCTGTCTCTTCTTGTAAATAAAGTTTTATTGGGGCACAGCCACACCCATTTTTTTATGCATTATCTATGATTGCTTTCTCCCCTTTCTCCCGACACTAGCAGAGTTCAATAGTGAAATAGTTTGTGTGGTCCCCAAACCCATCTGCTCTGATTGATTGAGAAGCTTCTGATGTTGTTGCATTACTTCTTTGTCCTCTTTGTCCTCTTCACTCCTTGTCCCCTCTTGCCCTAGCTCAGGCCTGTATATCAAGGCCTTTTCCAAATACAGACAAGCTCTGTGACTTTCTGAATAAAGGACAAATTGGGCCAGTGCCATGCTCACCATTGCCCCGCCTTTGTCATATGTCTGATTATTGGGACACAAGCCAGGTGCTCCCATGATGTGCACCATGAAATGGAATGATCAGATTGTTCGTTTGGCTCATTTCTAACCTGCTTCTGAAGATAAGATTGAACTTGACAACAACAGCAGCTCAGGTCTTGCAGAACACCTGCACACACTCAAGCTATTTAAGTGGAAAGAGATCTGTAAGTGTAAGTGCATAGTTTTTGGAAAAGAACATCTAGACAGACTCGTTTTGATTATTAACTTCAGCTCTTCTCCAGTACATGATCACAGATGGGCTCTCGATTCCCATGGCTCTGTTTTTAGCTAAGAGTATGTGACACATGCCAGGTGTTTGGCAATTACATCTTGTTGAACGTGGTCACTCATGTGGAAATACAAAAATCACTCACTGTTTGAATCAAGAAAATTGTCACTGCCAAACATGTTTCAGATATTTTTTTTCCTGAAGTGTTTTCTCCCTGCCCATTTATAACCAGCTGTCTTTAAGGCATTGTTT
>NW_016843137.1:0-1238 GCF_001698545.2 Rhinopithecus bieti | reverse complement strand
TGTTGAGTGCTCACTGAATCACTTTGATTCAGCAGGCTCTGCTTGGAAGCCTGTAAAGAACAGGATCATAAGTTTAAACTTAAAACTGATTATCACTATTTTCCCTCTGGTCTTCTGTCAGCAAGATGTCAACAGCCCTCTCTATTGTAAATGCATTAACCAGCATCTTCTCTCACAGAGGTTTTAAGAAGATACGCCGCGTACACCATCCAGCGTCGGAGGCATCATGGCTTCTGGGTAAAGAAGAAGACCTACCCACAAGAAGGTATTGTGGAAGTTCATTAATTAAGTTGATTTAAGAATCGCAATTGTGGGGAGTATTCAGAGTCCCATATATAAGAGGAAACTATGAAGAGATTAAGCCATATTTTTTAATGTGTCAGAGTTCTAATTCGCCTAGTCAGTAAGTATTACTACAACCACAAAAGTAAGTATCCACTTAAAAGTCAAATTTGGTTCATTTCATGACAGACAATGTTTCAAGCTAATGTCTAGAACTTACCTGGTTGTTAAACATTAGCATAGATCTCCCTGAAAGAGTGGTGCTATATTATTATTTTCAATTGATATATTTCTTTAGAGAGTTTTAAATTGACATAAAACTGAGCATATGGCCGGGCATGGTGATTCACACTTATAATCCCAGCACTTTAGGAGGCCAAGGTGGGCAAATCATCTGAGGCTGGGAGTAGGAGACCAGCCTGGCCGACATGGTGAAACCCTGTCTCTACTAAAAATACAAAAAAAATTAGCTGGGTGTGGTGGCGGGTGCCTGTAATCCCAGCTACTCAGGAGGCTGAGGCAGGAGAATAGCTTGAACCTGGGAGGTGGAGGTTGCAACCAGCTAAGATCACGCCATTACACTCCAGCCTGGGCAACAAGAGTGAAACTCCATCTCAAAAAAAAAAAAAAATTGAGCATATAATACATGAAGTTCCCATATTATTCTGTCTCCTCGCCCTCACTTCCTAATTTCACCTATTATTAACATCTTACATTACTGTAATACATTTGCTAATAATGAGAAAATATTGACACATTATTATCTGAAGTCTATCATTTGCATAATATTCTTTCTTTCTGTTATACATATATATGAAGTTTGAAATATTTATAACATTATGTTCATCCTTATGGTCTCATAAAGAATATCTTCACCTCTTAAAAATCCCCTCTTCTCATTAATCTCTGTCCTTTCTCTGCATAAACCTTGGCAACTATTAATATTTTACGGTCAG
>NW_016843136.1:0-1241 GCF_001698545.2 Rhinopithecus bieti | reverse complement strand
GTTTTCAATAAGCATTTATTGATTATGTGACCAGATAGATTTTAATAAAATGTAATGGAGCTTTTGGAACATAGAGTTTTAAATGTCATTTTAAAGAGGTTGCAAATCAGAGCTTGTATATCTCAAAGATAGGGACTTCAACACGATTATCCTAAAATCTAGGCACCCCCTGTCTATTTCATGCAGGGACCTCTCTTTCAAAATATATTTACATTTGGTTTTAGAACTGTAAACTGTCTCTTTCCCTTATAATAGCGGCTGGCAAACTAAAGCCCAGGGGCAAATCTAGCCTGTTACCCAATTTATAAATGAAGTTTTCTTGGAGCACAGCTGCACCCATTTGTTTTGTTAATTGTCCACGGTGCTTTTGCTCTTCAATGCAGAGTTGAGAGTGTGACAGAGATGGTATGGCCTGCAAGCCAAAAGTATTTACTATCTAGTCCTTTACAGAAAAACTTCCCTTTTTCTGTAAAGTTGTCCCCTGCTTTATATTGATACTAAAATAAAAAAGAACAGCACCTCACTTGATGCATTCACTTATTCATTCTCTATATAATTACTAAGTACTTACTGTGTTTCAAGAATATGTTATACATTCTGTTTATAAAGATGAACAAGACATCATAACTAACTCTAAGATCAAATGTTCCGCAGACAGAAAGTCACAGGATTAAACAATTACCATGCAGTGCAACGAATGCCAGAAGAAACAGGTTTAAGTTTTCCACGAGAGAAAAAGATGAAGCAACTAACTGTGGAGGTATAGGGAAGTGATGACATTTCATCAGGGTCTTAATGTAAGAACACACGTTCACAAGGCCGGATAAGAGTGCTACTCAGACAGAGAGTAATGTGTATCTGCCAAGCCCTGGAAGAGTGAAACATTATGTTATGTATAG
This sequence comes from Rhinopithecus bieti, assembly GCF_001698545.2. NCBI lineage: Eukaryota > Metazoa > Chordata > Mammalia > Primates > Cercopithecidae > Rhinopithecus > Rhinopithecus bieti. Next base: position 342 of record NW_016843136.1, on the reverse strand, counting down.
CGAATGTCAAGCATAGAGTTAGAACTGTGGCCCATGAGGAGGTAACATTAAATGGGACTAGATAGGCAGATCAGGGTTCTATTCAACAGTAAAGCAGTCACTGAAAAGTCATGAGGGATCACTGAGGCACTTTAGGAAGGGAAGTTGCATGGTCACATTTACATTTCAGAATAACTAAGGTGAACATTTAATGATTGACAGAAGTGCGGAATAGGTAAGAGTTATGAAAGCATAAACCGAAGCAGGGTGTTAGTCGAGATTATTTCAGCAGAAAGTTGTAGAACCCCAACATAGATTGACTTGGGCAATTTTATATGTATATACATTATATATATTTATATA
>NW_016843135.1:0-1099 GCF_001698545.2 Rhinopithecus bieti | reverse complement strand
TACTTGTCATCTTAATTTGTTTAGGTTTCTTTTATAGAGTAGAATAAATAATGTTTGCTCTGAAGAAAATTGATGTGCAACTAGAATTTTCATTTTTAAAAAGGGCTTTAAAATAAAATTCTCCTATGTGTTGGATGCATTAAAAAAAAACAAAAAACTCTACCACCTTCTATCCTTAACCTTCTTTGGGAAAATAAAATATTCTGGAAAAATCAATCATATAATCCTATTTCTAATAATTCTGGAGTAACAATAGACCATGCTTTGCACCGTACCAGGAAAATTCTATAATGCATATTTGAGATGTTTGTGTTGGTGTTTAAAGTGAGGCACCAAATGCTACCTGGCACATTTACATCCTGATTTCTGCTTGCTTGCCTGTGCCCTGTTGAGTCCAAAGATGTTATTCCATAGTTATCTGAAACAGACAGAAGTCAGACCTGTGAGTGGCAAACAGCTTCTGCTCCGAATGAGTATGTGTGTGCAAACATTATTTTCCTCACTTCCTCAGCAATTGCTGTCTTTGCTTTTTTTCCTCATTTCTCAGGTAAAACCTGAGACTCGGTGAAAGGAATAGAGGTATGATGAGGGAGGGGTGTGCTCTGTTGAAACATCTCGGCTTGTTTAAAATTTTTCATTGTGTTAGAGGAGAACACTTGTGAAGCACTGAGCTCAGGAGCTCTACTTGTTGGAAGCCTTTCTGCTTTACCTGTAGTCCAGTAACCTTTTCTGCCTGCCCTTTCTCTTGCATCGCCTCTTAGTTCTGGCCTGCTCGTTTTCTAGTACTATCCCCTGCCATCCCTTTGTTTCCACCTCTTATTTCATGTTCCTGACATTGTCGTTTTTTTCTTTTGCTCCTTTTCAGAATTTCGCAGTACTTGTGGCCCACTCTCTGCAGAGAGTAAATTGAGAGCCCAAGAAGCAGGGCAAAAATAGCCTCTCAGACTCGGTCATAGCAGCCCCGCCACCTTTATCCGGCATCAAATTTGTCTTTTAGTTTTGAAACTGCAGCTGACAAAGACACAGACCCCAGCCATGCCTTTTGGGTTCAGTTTTTTGTTTTGTCATTCTTTGTTATACCCTCCCCTTTAAAAGACAA
>NW_016843134.1:0-2590 GCF_001698545.2 Rhinopithecus bieti | reverse complement strand
ATATACACACACACACACACACCCTCCCTCTACCTGCAAGTAGGCCCCAGTGTCTGTTGTTGCCATGTAATTATCTCCTTGTTATTAGCAAGAACATGCCATGTTTAGTTTTCTGTTCCTGCATAAATTCCTTAGGATCTTGGCCTCCGGCTGCATCCACATTATTGGAAAGGACTACATTTTCTTCTTTTTATGGCTGCATAGTATTCCTCAGTGTATATGTGCCACATTTCTTTATCTAGTCTGCCGTTTATGAGAAGCTATGTTGTTTTTATGTGTTTGTTATTGTGTGTTTATATATGTATATAAATATTTGAATTATACACTTATATGTGTTATGATTATATATATAGATATATGCATGAGTTACATATACATCATACAAATATCTATGAGCTCACATATACATATAATACATATACATTATATATCATACACATGTATCACATATATGTATCAACATATATATCATATATATGTGTACAGGTGTGTGACATATATATGTTTCAACATATCTCATGGTTCACGGGTTCAAGTAGAATTATAATTTACATACCAATATATCCATATATTCCATGCTGAATGCAATTTACAATATCTCTGTTTCCACATGCAAGACTTGGAATGAGAGATTTTATTCTCACCAGAGAATAATGGTTTTCTAGCACTAAATACGGAATACAGAATGAAAATATATTAATTTTCAATTTTGAGACAACTTGATATAAAAGTTTTCACCAGAGGTTGAAACTCAAAGATCTCACATGTGAATGTCAGAAAAGCATCTGAAAACACTCAAAACTTATTGCACAGTCCACCATTTTTACATATATTTCTTATGTGATGTTCAGTTACACTTGTTAGTGCTTGTTTCTTCTTTCCAACTTTTATTTTAGGTTCAGGGCACAATTGCTATAGAGGTAAATTGCCAATCACAGGGGTTTGTTGTACAGATTATTTCATCACCTAGGTAGTTGACCATGATCCCAGATAGGTAGCGTTTTGGTACTCATCCTCCTCCCTTGCTCCACCCTCAAGTAGCTCCCTGGTATCTATTGTTGTCATGCATATGACCCTGTGTACTCATCGTTCACCTCCTATTTATAAGAATCACTTCTGAGTGAGTATATGTAGCATTTTTTTTTTCTGTTCTTGTGTTAATTCGCTTAGGATAATGGTCTACAGATGAATCCATGTTGCAGAAGGACTTGATTTTTTTTTCTTTTTTATGGCTGCATGGTATTTAATGGTGTATATATACCATGTTTTCTTTATCCATTCTGCTACTGATGGGCACCTAGGTTGATTTCATGTCTTTGCTATTGTGGACAGTCTTCAATGAACATAATGCATACATGTGTCTTTGTGGTGGAATAATTTCTATTTCTTTGGGTGTGTACCCAGAAATGAGATTGTTGGGTTGACTGATAATTTTGTTTTAAGTTCTTTGCGAAATTACCACACTGTTTTCCACAAGTACTGAAGTAATTTACATTCCAACCTGCAGTGTATAAGTACTCCCTTTTCTCCACAACCTTGTCAGCATGTTACTTTTTCAGGAATAGCCATTCTGACTGGTGTGAGAAGGTATCTCATTGTGGTTTTGATTTTCACTTCTCTAATGATTGGTGATGTTGTTATTTTTTTTCATGTGCTTTTTGGCAGTGTGTATGTCTTCTTTTGAGAAGTGTGTCTTCATGCTCTTTGCCCATTCTTTTAATAGATTTTTGTTTGTTTGTTTTCACATGTTAATTTGTTTTAGTTCCTTATAGATTCAGGATATTAGACATTTGTCAGATGCATAATTTGCAAATATTTTTCATCATTCTGTGGGTTGTCTGTTTACTCTGTTGATAGTTTCTTCTGCTGTGCAAAAGTATAGCTTGCTTTCTTCAAAAGCAGCTAGTATATTTGACATTATGATTTCTTAAGTCAGTGGCTAAAGTAAAAACCAGCAGAAAGAGCTGAAAATGCTATTATGATTTTCTATCTTGGAGAATCCTGCAGGAATCCCCACGTTGAAGACAAATATTCTGTATTTTCTTCAGTTCATTGGAAACAGATTTATCTTCCAATATTGTTGATTTGTATGAAAAATGTAAAACTTTAAATATTAAAATCCGACACCTGTGTCATAAGATTGGCACCTTATGCAAAATATTCTAGAATTGAGATGAGTAGAGGTAACTGTTTGGATGAATGGAGGCAAGATGGTGAAGTTCCGGGTTCTTCACCATCAACTTTCCCATGCCTGGGAAAGACACAGGTCGACTGTGCAGGCGCAACCCGACCTCCGATGGAGAAAAACTGGAACCCGCCTAGCCACACCTACCACCCAGCCCCTGACCCGCCTATGCTCCGCCCACTACCTTCCCACTCCTAGGCCCAGCATATAAAAGCCTCTCCCAGTGGGTGCACTGCGCGCACTTCCTCAGCCCCCATGCCTGTCAGGACTGCAGGAACTCCGCCTGAGAGCTCTACTGGGCGACTCTCTCAGCCTCCTTTGCCAGAGGCTGACAGACCTCGCCCTCCACACCTTCTTTCCTGAAGCTAGGTGACCAAAAAAATAAATTTGCAGTTTTGCTCCTAG
>NW_016843133.1:0-2160 GCF_001698545.2 Rhinopithecus bieti | reverse complement strand
CAGGAGTTTGAGACCAGCCTGGCCAACATGGTGAAACCCTGTCTCTCCTAAAAAAACACAAAAGTTAGCCAGGCGTGGTGGCGGGTGCCTGTAATCCCACCTACTCAGGAGGCTGAGGCAGGAGAATCGCCTGAACCCAGGAGTTGGAGGTTGCGGTGAGCCAAGATCACGCCACTGCACTCCAGCCTGGGCGACAAGAGCAAAACTCTGTCTCAAAAAACAATTTTTTTTTTTTTTTTTTAGTTGAGATGAAGTCTCACTCTGTTGCCCAGGCTGGTGTCAAACTCCTGAGCTCAAGCAATTCTTCCACCATGGCCTCCCAAAGTGCTGGGATTACAGGTGTGAGCCACAACACTCAGCTCAGGTATCTTAAAATAAACCACGCTTTGATGTAGGCTGGAAGAAGCTTGGAGTTACAGATGTAAGATAGGTCATTTTAAAGAAAGGACTCCAAAAAAAAAACTCCATTGTTTGTTACCAATCTTTCATTTTATTTTACTCTATTTTATTTTATTTTTTTTAATTTTTTTTGAGATGGAGTCTCACTGTGTTATCCAGGCTGAAGTGCAATGAATGGTGCAATCTTGGCTCACTGCAACCTCTGCCTCCCAGGTTCAAGAGATTCTCCTGCCTCAGCCTCCTGAGTAGCTGGAATTACAGACGTGCATCACCACGCTCGGCTAATTTTTTTGTGTTTTAAGTAGAGACAGGGTTTCACCATGTTGGCCAGGCTGGTCTTGAACTCCTAACCTCCGGTGATCTGCCTGCCTTGGCCTCCCAAAGTGCTGGGATTACAGGCATGAGCCACAGCACCCGGCCTCCAATCTTCCATTTTAAAGCAAAAATTGCAAGTTCAATTTGCCATTAATAACAATATTTGATTCCAATTTGGCTTCATACTTTAAGATTTTATTAATAAAATTACAAGCACTATAAATACTAAAGATTATTCTAATATTTGAGTCCATAAAACTCTTGAGACTTAAACTAAATGAATTTATGTCTTTGTTTAACCCAACGGGATGTAAAAATACCAGGCAGAGCACATTACAGAAAATCCATGATGAGTAGTAATGTAAAATGTGTTTCTGCTGCCTGAATGGAAAGGCCTGCAGCTGAAATGGCTAAGGGTTCAGTGGAAAAATAACTGTGTCACTATGTTCCCAGTATTCCAGTTTTATAATTCAAATTTTCTAAATTGCTCTTAAGCTGGTAGTAGAATGAGATCTGGCCAGTTCCAAAGACTGAACTTTTAAATATTTAATGAGTGATATTTTTAATATTTCATCACATTCAATTTGCATTATAAAACATCTATAGAAACAAGTGACCGATGTTTCTGTCATCATCACAAAAAAATGGCAAAGACGAGACTACTGGCCGCAAGTCTAGGAACATGTTACCTATGTCGAAAACTCTATACCTGATTCATTTCATCACATTCTAGCAGGTTTTAAACAACAAACTAAACTGATTCTCCCGCCTCCCTCAGCCTCAGCCATGGCGAGTAGCCGCGGCAGCGAATCTGAATGCAGTGCGGGAGACCATGGACCAGATGTTGAATAAACTGTGTGTTGTGTACCTGCATTTTGACTTTGATCCATCACAGGAGGTGTGGAATTTTCCACTGTGGTGTCATGTCAGTGCTTTAAAAGTTTCGGATAGGCCGGGCGCGGTGGCTCAAGCCTGTAATCCCAGCACTTTGGGAGGCCGAAACGGGCGGATCACGAGGTCAGGAGATCAAGACCATCCTGGCTAACATGGTGAAACCCCGTCTCTACTAAAAAATACAAAAAACTAGCCAGGCGAGGTGGCAGGCGCCTGTAGTCCCAGCTACTTGTTAGGCTGAGACAGGAGAATGGCGTGAACCTGGGAGGCAGAGCTTGCAGTGAGCTGAGATCCAGCCACTGCACTCCAGCCTGGGCGACAGAGCGAGACTCCGTCTCAAAAAAAAAAAAGTTTCGGATTTTGGAGCATTTCACATTTCAGATTTTGGGATTAGGAGTATTCAACGTGTACTAATCACACGTTCTGCTTGAGATTTCAAGAATTTAGAATGCTGGCTTAGATATGGAAACTCCTATTTGTGTATGGCTTTATGAACAAGAAATTAACCCAGAAGCTTTATCATCGGTTATTAAGGAGCTTCGCAAGGCTACT
>NW_016843132.1:0-553 GCF_001698545.2 Rhinopithecus bieti | reverse complement strand
TAGATATATATACACACACACACACACACATACACGCACGCACACACACATATATGTGTGTATATATATATGTATATACATATGTATACATATATATATAGTAAACAGTCTATCAAATTAAGTTAAAAATGTTACAGGTGGTCAACTGGTTGTTGCTGTCTTTATGCTCACCAATATATTCTTTGGATACCATTTGTATCTTCACCAACTTCACATCAAAACTAATATTCTGTATCTGTTTCTGCATCTATTATATGATTCCATATACATACTATGTTTTCTCTATTTAAGGCACCCATTAGTCCTGCCTCTTTTATGAAAGCCTTTCAAAATTGCTCCTATGTGTTTATCTCTCTCTTCTTAACATGAAGCAGATAAAATGCGACTCAGCATGTATTAAGGAATTATTTTAGGTCTTTTTTTCTTAAGCTTTATATCTTGAAAGTATTTCAGATGATGATCAAAAATTTTGCAAAATCAATTAAAACAATTCTGCTCCTTCATATGTATCCTGGAATTTAAAATAAAAGTTGAAAGAAAATAACAAAGCAAA
>NW_016843131.1:0-2146 GCF_001698545.2 Rhinopithecus bieti | reverse complement strand
GAATAAATATATAAATGTGCCAGCTGATGGTAGCAGTAATAAAAGCAATGCTGAAATCATTACCTAGGGTTTTCTTTTTTTTAATAAGTATCCTATTGATAGAACTTAACAATTTATCATTAGGGACAAAGTAACTATAGACATTAGTGTTTCTGGGTAAATAACATTCTCTCCCATTCCTTATACTTAGTAGCAGGAACTCAGGCATAGTGAACACTAGCTTGCAATGACACATGTAATAAAAAAATTCTTCCTCTAGCTAACAATTTATTGGCTTTTAATCAAGACCCGAAAGTATGAGTATGCTGATGTTTTTTCTTATATGGCTCATCATCTTCTTTATCCCTGTTCCACTAGAACCTTCTCTTTGAAAATCTTTTTGCCACTATGCTTTACATTTGATGTTGGTATATGTGTGTGTTCTGATATTTTGGGGGTTTTTTCTTTTTTTTTTTTTTTTTTTTGAGACATAGTCTCAATCTGTTGCCCAGGCTGGAGTGCAGTGGCGTGATTTCAGCTCACTGAAACCTCTGTCCCCTGGGTTCAAGCGATTCTCCTGCCTCAGCTTCCTGTGGAGCTGGGATTACAGGCGCCTGCCACCACGTCCAGCTAATTTTGTATTTTCAGTACAGACGGGGTTTCACCATCTTGGCCAGGCTGGTCTTGAACTCCTGACCTCATGATCCACCTGCCTTGGCCTCCCAAAGTGCTAGGATTACAAGCATGAGTCACCGCACCTGGCTAGTATTCTGATATTTTAAGTGGCATGAATTCACTTTAACAACATAGAGCCTAGAATATTTATAACAATTATACGTGAAATAATAATTATTACAAATAAATAATAATGCTATATTTTCTAAAGCTGGATCAGAAATAAATGAGATTAAACATTGGTGGCAGCAGCAATTCTGGTAGCCAGTAGTTAACTTGCTCTCATTCATTGCCCCAAAACTGTGTAACAAAGGGCAGGTCCTGTGAAATAAAAGGTTCAAAATTTACTCTTTAATTCTATAAATGTGTCATATGTACCAACTTTGTACCAGGCTTTTTTCTAAGTGCTTAAGATGTAAAGGAAAGGAAAAGATATAATCTTCATCCTCTTAGAGACAGAAAGGCTAGTCTTGTGTTGAGACAACAAAGGTAGATGACTTCATAAGCAAAAGATTAAACTTTAAAGCCTGTCTCATATATAAGCTACTTCAGACTCAATCTGCAAACTAAGGGTCAAATCTAATCTGGTTTGGGTAAAGCAGACACCAAGCTGAGTAGGCGAGTCTAATGCCCTGATCCTTATCTCTGGAGGCAAGCATGGCTCTGGAATCATCACGGGAACTTGGTTCCTTGAGACCTCATACATAGACAAATTCAGGGTTTTGGACATAGATGAGGAGTAAGGATAGAAGCTGAAAATTTCTAATGTTGAAAACACTAAGAGTTACACCTTTCATTTACATTGTATCCATTTATATGCAAGAAATATTTCATAATCAAAACAGGCAGTCAGGAGTGGTGGCTCAGGCCTGTAATATCTGCCGATCACCTGAGGTCAGGAGTTCGAGACCAGCCTGGCCAACGTGGTGAAACCCCGTCTCCACTAAAATAAAAAATTAGCCGGCTGTGGTGGCAGGTGCCTGTAATCCCAGCTACGCAGGAGGCTGAGGCAGGAGAATTGCTTGAACCCAGGGGCAGAGGTTGCAGTGAGCCAAGATGGTGCCATTGCACTCCAGCCTGGGCAAGAAAAGTGAAACTCCATCTCAAAAAAGCAAACAAGCAACAAAAAACAGGCAAGCAAACAAAAAATGTTAGGAGCATAATTTCTCTTGAAATGTGCTAAAACTTGTTTTCTTTTCTTGTCACAAAGCACACGACACATCTACTTATTGTTAAACATAATGTACGCAAGACAAATGACAGCAAATCTCAGGACAGTTCACTTTTAACATTTGGCATTCTGATTCTCAAGTGACATTTTAAGCTACATGATCATCTTAGACTGATTGTAAATCCTCAAGTTGCATTCATTCTTTTGCTCTTTTCTCTTTATTGACCTTTTCATTCATGGGCACAGAATTCACATAATCACTGTTCTTTAAAAGGTGTTTTCTGCCCCTGGCACTACATTTTATTATTGTCACCTCTTATA
>NW_016843130.1:0-477 GCF_001698545.2 Rhinopithecus bieti | reverse complement strand
ATGTAGGTAGTGTCTGGGTCTCAGAATAAGAACCCCAGGACACAGTAAGAGAGCTGATTTAAACTTGAACCATGGGCTTCAAGTTTGAACCATGGGGTTCAAACTTGAACCAAGACTTTGCATGTCTTCACAGACAATGCAAAAAATGTAACATACATAGGTATTAGCCCAAAGGCCTGATAGCTAGCTAATACCTAATACCTAGCAGTGGCAGGAGTATGTCACACTGATGATGAAGGTGGAAGTATTCACCTTCCTGTATCCTGACTAGCAGACTTGGGCTCCCAAGAGACATAGCACACAGAGGAAATTTAAACCAACTGCACAGTTTTTATTTCTGGACAGAGCATCTAGGGTATATCCTTACCTTCCTTCCTATCTAAAGAACTTCCTCTTTCTTCTAAAGTTTAGAATCCAGTCAGCTCTTCTTACCTGTCTTATGCCTTCTGCCAACACTTCTAATCCCCAAGAAAGAAC
>NW_016843129.1:0-1037 GCF_001698545.2 Rhinopithecus bieti | reverse complement strand
TTCATGGTGCTCACTCTGGGCAAGTAACTCAGGGGAGCAATACGATGTGGGAAAAGATGTCTCCATGACCTGCTCCTTAAGAAGCTCTGTGCTTCATCAACAGTCAACTGATTAATACCTTCCAATGCTTAAAGCCAAAGGATTATGATTGTTCTTTATGCCACTCATTTCTTTAATAAACTTTGATTTTACTTTCAGGGATACATATGGAGGTTTGTTATACAGATAAACAAATTGCATGTGTGGGGGTTTGGTGTACAGATTATTTCATCACCCAGGTAATTTGCGTAGTACCTGATAGGTACTTTTTTAATCTTAACCCTGCTCCCATCCTCCACCCTCAACTTGGCCTTGGTGTCTATTGTTCATTTCTTTGTGTTTATGTGTACTCAGTGTTTAGCCCTACTTTTAAGTGAAAGCATGTAGTATTTGGTTTTCTGTTTCTGAATAGTTCGCTTAGGATAATGGCCTACAGCTCCATCGACATTGCTGTAAATAACATGATTACATTTTTTTTGAGGTGGAGTAGGCACAAAGATTTTTATTTTTTTATATAATTTTTTATTATACTTTAAGTTCTAGGGTACATGTGCACAAGGTGCAGGTTAGTTACATATGTATGCATGTGCCATGTTGGTGTGCTGCACCAATCAACTCGTCTTTTACATTAGGTGTATCTCCTAATGATCCTAATGATATCCCTCTCCTCTCCCCCCATCCCACTACAGGTCCCGGTGTGTGATGTTCCGCATCCTGTGTCCAGTGTTCTTGTTGTTAAATTCCCACCTATGAGTGAGAATATGCAGTGTTTGGTTTTCTATCCTTGAGATAGTTTACTCAGAATGATGGTTTGCAACTTCATACATGTTCCTACAAAGGACACGAACTCATCCTTTTTTATGGCTGCATAGTATTTCATGGTTCATATGTGCTACATTTTCTTAATCCAGTCCATCATTGATCAACATTTGGGTTGGTTCCAAATCTTTGCTATTGTGAATAGTGCTGCAATAAACATGTGTGTGTATGTGTTTTAT
>NW_016843128.1:0-1034 GCF_001698545.2 Rhinopithecus bieti | reverse complement strand
GGCGACAGGCGCTGGCGAGGCCGCGGGATGGGCTAGCGCCGCGGGGTGCGGCGCCCCCGGGGTCCTGCGTTGCTTCGGGTCCCAGCCGTGCTCCCTGCACGTCCACGGGCCGCCCTCCCACTGGGGGCAGCGCTGCGGGGCGGAGACGCTGCGGGCCCATTTGCGGCTGGGGAGACGGAGGCCTGCGCTTGGCTCTCCGGGAAGCCGAGCTCCCAGCGCCGGCCGCGGCTGTCCCGCCCTCTCGCCCTCTGAGCTGCGCAGGCTCTCAGCACCGGTTGGCTAGTTCCGGGGCGCCGGTGGGTTTGGGGGCCAGAGGGGCACGAGGCGAGACCCGGGACCTTCCAGGTACCGAGCAGCCGGCTTCCCCAGTAATCCCGCGCGAAAAGCACATGGCCGGCTTGGTGTGGACTCCCCACTGGTGCCCACGGGAGGCAGGGCCTGGCGGGTGGGGGGCAACCGGGAGGCCGCTGCGTGGTTCCAGGACGGGCGGAAGGTGGCCCTCCACCCTCCACCCTGCCTGGCCTGAGCCCCGCTGGTGCTCTGGGGAACCACATCGCAGGCGCCCCGACCCCTCTGCTCACAGGGCAGGAGTGGAGGGAGGCCTGAAGCACTTGCCAGGGCTGCACACCTGGAGGGGACAGAGCCTTCCCCAACCGCTGGCCACCGCTGGACCTGCCCTGAACTGGGGATGGAAAGGGCTGGGGCGGGAACTGGAGGCCCATGCAGGTCCCCGGTGGTGTCTGCAGGCTGTGCCTCTGGGGCCACCTGGTCAGGGAGGGCAGGAGGTGCCCCGCACATCCCTGAATGGCCGCAGGGCAGGCGAAGGAGAAGGCGCTTTTTGGCCCCAGGGGCAGCACTTGGCCCTGGAGAGTCCTGTAGGATTGCAGGAGGAAGGCAGGGCACTGACAAGGGGGCGTCTGCGCCCCGCTGACCTCAGTGGGGAGGGCGTGGGGTTCCTTGCCTCACCTACATCTACTCTACAGGGGCTCAGCTGTGGGATCATACCCAGACTGGCACAACCCAGTCACAAAGCC
>NW_016843127.1:0-1240 GCF_001698545.2 Rhinopithecus bieti | reverse complement strand
TACATAAGTAGTTCTAAATTGCCCACTGACTTTAGAATGGTCAAATGTAGTCTATTCTAAGGGTAAATTCTTTTCAGAGCACAAGTGAAAATACCCATCCAAATGTAAGCTTAACTAACACTGACATCCAAACTAAGCTACCAGGACTGGATGCAAATATAAAACTCAGAGATGATCCTGGCATAAAAAGAAATGCCTGTTCTGGGACCTTAAAATTAGGCTTCTTAATGAAATTAACAGCTGTTTGAAAAACATCTCTCCGCTTGTTTACAAAGATCACAAGCTTTGCCAGGGTATCTCAGGATTGTTTTAAGCCTCCCCAGAGATCCTGGGAGTCCCATATTGCTTTTCTCATTTAGATGCTTACCCAGTGGTTGGAAGAATCCAAACAAGATGCTTTCAGCTAAACATTGCAGTGTCCTCGGCAAAAAGGAGGGCCAGTGTTAGCTCTGTGACAATTCTCTGTTTTCCCAAACCATGAATCAGCCCCATTGTCTCACCCGCCTCTGTGCATCATTCATTCTGTTCATCCTAACTAACATCATTCATTCTGTTCATCCCAGCTAACAGCAAAGGCAGGAACATGGCAGAGAAACCAAAACTGCTATTTAATTCTGCTTGTAAGGAGAGTCAGGATTTCTCATGGGCTGCTTTGGAGAGATGTCTGGAAATGTGTCAGAAAGCTGATTTTGTGGAATGTTCATTTATTTACAGTAAACTTAAATGTACTATAAATTCCTAATTTACAAATGAATACCTGGCAATTGACCAGCATTTTTCATCCGAAGGTAAGAAGCCTCCAAACGTGAATATATAAACATTTTCTGGCACCACATTGTGTCCGTTTTTTCCCTCCCCACTCCACTGCCTTTTCTTCCTCCCAGTTTTTCCTCTCTCCTCCTCTTCATCCTCTCTGCTCCTTCCCAGCTGGAAACAAATGGTAGTTTAACCTGGATAATACCCTCCTTTGTTCACTTTGTAGAGCTAATCTTCACTCAGCTGGCCTAAACCTTTCATGCAATTTATTTCATAAGGAACAGAAGAGGGGAGGATTCACGTCTCTGGCTCGCAGCACCCATTGCCCAAAAAGTCAGCTCTGTTTCTCAATCCCCATGGGCTGGGTCCAAGCCTTGTCTTTCTACTCCATGATAACTCATTTTACTATTGTGGTGGGTAGGACTCTTTGGTTCTAAAGAACAGAAACCCATTTGAGTGAGCCTAAGAAAAGAAAGGGCAGGCC
>NW_016843125.1:0-2156 GCF_001698545.2 Rhinopithecus bieti | reverse complement strand
CAGTGGCTCACGCCTGTAATCCTAGCACTTTGGGAGGCTGAGGTGGGCAGATCGCAAGGTCAGGAGATTGAGACCATCCTCGCTAACACGATGAAACCCCGTCTCTACTAAAAATACAAAAAATTAGCCGGGCGTGGTGGTGGGCGCCTGTAGTCCCAGTTACTCGGGAGGCTGAGGCAGGAGAATGGCATGAACCCCGGAGGTGGAGCTTGCAGTGAGCTGTGCCACTGCACTCCAGCCTGGGTGACAGAGCAAGACTCTGTCTAAAAAAAAAAAAAAAAAAAAAAGAAAGCTAAGCTAATGAGTCATATAACTAAAAAATCTAGAGATGAACTTCAGGTACAAATGGATCCAGGAAACTAAAAGATACAACCAGGGGCCGGGCACCAGTGGCTCACACCTGCAATCCCAGCATTTTGGGAGGCTGAGGCAGGTGGATCACTTGAGGTCAGGAGTTGGAGACCAGCCTGGCCAACATGGTGAAATCCCGTCTCTACTAAAAAATACAAAAATTAGCTGGGTGTGGTGATGCACACCTGTAATCCCAGCTACTCAGGAGGCTGAGGCACAAGAATCGCTTGAGCCTGGTAGGCGGAGGTTTCAGTGAGCCAAGATTGTGCCACTGCACTCCAAATTGGGTGACACAGCTCCATCTCAAAAAAAAAAAAAAAAAAAAAAAAGATATCACCAGGGCTCCCCTGACTCCATCTTTATTTTCTTCCCTTTGTGTATCAGCCTTGCTGTTGCCTGTTGCAGATGGCTTCCTCCACCTGGCCTGGGAAAATGGCAAGCAGTTCCACTTTACACTGACTTTACAGCTCATGATCTTAGAAGAAGTGAAGCCCCCTATTTCCCAGTTTCCTTATATCAAACCTCAGAGAAGTCTTTGGTTCTACTGGGCTTACATACCTGGTCCTAAGCCAATCTCTGTGGACATGGGGATGGGTGGTCTGATTGGCCAGCTTGAATCCAAGTCCAGCAGGGTGGTGGTGGGGGAGGGACGGAGCACTGTGATTCAGAGCTTCATCTGGACCACAGGAAGTGGGGATGGGTGGGCACACAGGGGACAGCATGCCAGGCAGGGAAAATGATAGCCATCCCTTCTAGAGCCTATAAGCCTTTCATATACTTCTGTTCTGGACCCCAGCTTCATTCCTTTGCTGTGCCCATCCATAGACTATGTACACCCCATCTTCACATCCACTGTGTGTGTGAGATGAGGGTCTCACTCTGTCACTCAGGTTGGAGTGCAGTGGCACAATCTCGGCTCACTGCAACCTCCACCTCCCAGGCTCAAGCGATCCTCCCATCTCAGCCTCCCAAGTAGTTGGGACCACAGGCACACACCACTACATCCAGCTAAATTTTTGTACTTTCTGTAGAGACGGGGTTTCGCCATGTTGCCCAGGCTGGTCTTGAACTCTTGAGCTCAGGTGATCCACCTGCCTCGGCCTCCCAAACTGCTGAGATTACAGGCTTGAGCCACCACACCCGGCCCATTGTGTTTTATTGTTGGTTTCCTGCTAGGCTTGAAGCTCTAGCAGTACAGGGGTGGTGTCTATCTCATTTACCACTAAGTCCCCAGGGTCTACAGGGCTGCAAGAATGAATGATAACAAAGATTGTATCCACATAACCAAATATTTAAAACAAGGCAAGGTAAATCTAAGCAACTGCCACTAGTATGATGAGGGCCGCAGTCAGGTCTGGGACACAAATGAGAGAGTTTCAGTGCTGCCTGGGCAGGGGTCTGGGTCAGGAAACATAGAAGGTGGCCAGGCACAGTGGCTCATGCCTTTAATTCTAGCAGTTTGGGAGGCCAAAGTGGGTGGATCACTTGAGCCCAGGAGTTTGAAACTAGCTTGGGCAACATGGTGAAACCCCATCTCTGCAAAAAATACAAAACATTTGCTGGGCGTGGTGGACTGCATGTGTAGTCCCAGCTACTCAGGAGACTGAGATGGGAAGATCGCTTGGCCCTGGGAGGCCCAGGCTGCAGTAAGCCATGATCACACCATTGTACTCCAGCCTGGACGACAGAGTGAGACCCTGTCTCAAAAAAAAAAAAAAAAAAAAAAAAAAAAAGAGAAAGAAAGAAAGAGAAGAGAAGGAAGGCAGGCAAGGGAAGGCAGTGGAAGGCAGGGGAAGGCAGGAAGG
>NW_016843124.1:0-1537 GCF_001698545.2 Rhinopithecus bieti | reverse complement strand
AGCCGCGCCACGCCACGCCGCCCCGCCCCTCGCTGTCCTGGGTGCGCCTCGGGCCGCTGCGCTCCTGGCCAGCTCCCCCCAGCGCCTGGGAGGCGACCCCAGTGCGCCTGGGTTCAAAGGCCCCGCGAGGCAGTTCCAGCCCCTCTGGGGGGCGGGGAGGCGACGGGGGTGGTGCAGAAA
The DNA here is from genome assembly GCF_001698545.2 of Rhinopithecus bieti. Taxonomy (NCBI): domain Eukaryota; kingdom Metazoa; phylum Chordata; class Mammalia; order Primates; family Cercopithecidae; genus Rhinopithecus; species Rhinopithecus bieti. Next base: position 1,357 of record NW_016843124.1, on the reverse strand, counting down.
CCAGAAAAGCCCGAGCCACAGCCGGCCAGCTCCGCAAAGGGATGGGCAGCGCGCTCTGAAAGTTTGTGACCGCCGCAGCCAACTCCTGGCTGGAGCTGGAGACGCTGAGAGCGATCGGCCGGCCTCGAACTCCCACATCTGGAGGGCGAGGCCAGCTGTACCCGGCCCCAGTGCCCTTTCGCGGCCACAAGCGGCCGTCCTCCTGGTCCTGTACTCCGGCGCCTGATCTGGGTTCATGGAGCCGGGGCTGTGGCTCCTTTTCGGGCTCACAGTGACCTCCGCCGCAGGTAAGCGCAAGCGGCGGCGCGCCTTTCCTGGCGCGAGCGCACACAAAAGGACACAGGGCGGGGGACCCGAGGCGCGCAGAAGATGTGCGTAGCGGGGAGCAAACTCTTGCCTGGGCTCTGCACTCCTGGAGACGCCTGGGGGCAGGCTGGGGAGCAGAAGCGGCGCGCAACGACTACCCCACGGGCTCTGGGGTTGCAACCCACGCACTGGCTGGAGACCTGCTGCCTGGGCCGACTTGGTCAGTTTTTCATGTAATTGGGGACTTTTCAGAAAGTTTGCAAACTATTCAGAGGCTGTGTCAAACGCTTGCAAAGTTTTCAGAAAGTATGCAAAATGTATGCAAGTTTTCAACGGGTGCAAATAGTTTGCAAGCTTTTCACAGAGTGTGCAGATAGCTTGGAAACTTTTCAGAAACTGCGCAGAGCTTTGGAAACTTTGCAGACATTTTGCTTGCTCCACCCCCCTCCTCAGGTGTTTGGGGGTGGCGGGTGTTGAGGGGTCTGCACACTCAGCTCAGGAGCCCCTTAATCTGCCTCCTGCAGGATTGGTGCCTTGCTCCCAGTCTGGGGATGCTGGCAGGCGCGGCGTGTCCCAGGTCCCCACTGCAGCCAGATCTGAGGGCGACTGTGAAGAGACTGTGGCTGGCCCTGGTGAGGGGACTGTGGCCCCGACAGCACTGCAGGGTCCAAGCCCTGGAAGTCCTGGGCAGGAGCAGGTGGCCGAGGGGGCCCCTGAGCACCACCGATCCAGGCGCTGCACGTGCTTCACCTACAAGGACAAGGAGTGTGTCTACTATTGCCACCTGGACATCATTTGGATCAACACTCCTGAGTAAGTCAGCCTTTCATGGTGAGGAACGTGGCTCCCGGACCAGGCCCACCTCTGAGCATTTCCAGGAGGACCTCACTCCACCCCAGCCCCGCTCAGTCAGCCCAGAGCCTGCCCTGGCACAGCCTTTAGCTCTTGCTGTGGCCTCCTGCCAGCCCAGGTCTCTTCTGCAGGTCAGGGGTGTGAGCCACATCCCCTCGAGGGCCTGGCCCAAGAGAAACTCAATCCTGAGTTTGATCCT
>NW_016843123.1:0-553 GCF_001698545.2 Rhinopithecus bieti | reverse complement strand
TATTTCTGAAATGAGATTGATAGTTTTTTACAATTTTAAAAAGTGGGCACAATAATGGTGAAAGGTTGTGTTTAAATAAGAAATTTATTCCTCTTGGAAGAGTATTGACAGACTTGATAAAGGAGGCGAGAAGTCTAGAAACTGGGTCTATCTTATAAGATGAATGGGATTTTGACCTGGAGATAAAAGAATATTTGAGGAAGAGCAATTAGTCTTAAATGACATCAAATGGAAAGAGATAACAGAATGGAGGTTGGCAAGCATAAAAAGTAGTATATGTATTGCCCTAGGGAGAAAGCTTCAATAGTTGAAGGCTATGTTGTATTAAGCTGATGACGGTTTCATCTTCAGGCAGAGGAATTTCAGCTTTATCGTTGAGACACTAGAGAAGAAAAGTTGGTATCTAAAGAGTACTTTTTAAGTCTCACCTGAGTCTCACAAATAATTATTCATAGAGTTACCATTTAAAATTTCAGTCACTGTCAAACAAAATTTCATACAGGATAAAAACAATAGCTGAAAATTTCAGAAAATAAGCCTTCATAGGCGTTTC
>NW_016843122.1:0-549 GCF_001698545.2 Rhinopithecus bieti | reverse complement strand
CTGAGTAACTTCTTTGTGAGGTGGGAATTCATCTCACATGTTACACCTGTCTTTTCATAGAGAAATTTGCTACCACAGTTTTCTTGGAATATGCAAAGGGATATTTGGGAGCACATTGTGGCCTATAGTGAAAAAGGAAATATCCTCAGATAAAACTAGAAGGAAGCTTTCTGAGAAACTGCTTTGTGATGTTTGAGTTCTTCTCACAGAGCTACACCGTTCATTTCATGGAGCAGTTTGAATACACTTTTACGTGGAATGTGCAATAGGATATTTTGGAGTGAATTGAAGCCTATGGTGACAACGGAAATATTATCAGACAAAAAATAGAAAGAAGTTTTCTGAGAAACCATCTTATGATGTGTTAGTTCATCTCACAGAGTTACATTATTCTTTTCATGTATCAGTTTGGTAGCACTGTTTTGGGGAATCAGAGAAGGAGTAATTTGGATCACTTTGAAGCCTATGGTGACAAAGGAAATATCCTGAGATAAAACTGTAAAGAATCTTTCTGAGAAACTTCCTTGTGATATGGGAATTCATCTCATA
>NW_016843121.1:0-553 GCF_001698545.2 Rhinopithecus bieti | reverse complement strand
TATTAGAGTACTATTTTGAATACACAACTCCAAAGAGGAGTCTCTGACTTTTTCCTGGTGGTATTTGCTGACTTTCTGTTTCTAATAGCATCTTTGAAAGACTCAAGAAAAGAGATCTAAAATGAAGAGTCAGTGGTGTATGTAGGGATTGGTGATCAATTTATTCTTGGTTATCAGGAAAAATGGTGGTATTATGAAAAATAATTTAGAATGGACTGGATGCTTCTTGAAGTGTATCATAATTTCAGGATAACTTTTATAAGATAGATGTCTGCTATCTAAGTGATACAGTACTTCATTATGAATTGGGTTATCTCATCACTTTTTTACTCTGGTTCTTATGTATTATTAGGGATTATTCTAGAACTTTACAAACAATTCTGTATAGATGTTTTGGAATTGCTCCTAGATTTCTGAGTTCTTCTGTATAGCATTGTTGTTAATGATTACTTAGTTTATAGTATCCTATCACGGCTGATTTTTAATTTGAATAACAGTCTGCAAGGTCATGACCATTTTATAATGACAAAATTTACATATTTCTACTGAATTT
>NW_016843120.1:0-552 GCF_001698545.2 Rhinopithecus bieti | reverse complement strand
CAAACAAATCAGCAAAAAAAAAAAAAAAAAAAAAAAAACCCATCTAAAAATGGGCTAAGGGCATAAATAGACAATTCTCAAAAGAAGATATACCAATGGGCAACAACACATGAAAAAATGCTCAACATCACCAATGATCAGGGAAATGTAAATCAAAACCACAATGTGATACCACCTCATTCCTGAAAGAATGGCCATAATCAAAAAATCAAAAACCAGTAGATGTTGGTGTGGATGCAGTGATCAGAGAACACTTCTACACTGCTGGTGGGAGTGCAAACTAGTAGAACCACTATGGAAAACAGTGTGGAGATTCCTTAAAGAACTAAAAGTAGAACTACCATTTGGCAACAAAAGTCAAAATAGACAAATGGGATCTAATTAAACTAAAGAGCTTCTGCATGGCAAAAGAAACTACCATCAAAGTGAGCAGGCAACCTACAGAATGGGAGAAAATTTTTGCACTCTACTTATCTGACAAAGGGCTAATATCCAGAATCTACAAAGAGCTTCAACAAATTTACAAGAAAAAAGCAACCCTATCAACAAGTG
>NW_016843119.1:0-553 GCF_001698545.2 Rhinopithecus bieti | reverse complement strand
TTGAGTGGGCGACTCAGTCTCTTTGTAGGTCTCTGAGAAACTGATTTATGAATCTGGGTTCTCCTGTATTGGGTACATATATATTTAGGATAATTAGATCTTCTTGTTGCATTGATTCCTTTACCATTATGTAATGCCCTTCATCGTCTTTTTTGATCTTTGTTGGTTTAAGTCTGTTTTATCAGAGACTAGGATTGCAACCCCTGTTTTTTTTTTTTTTTTTTTTTTTTGTTTGTTTTTTATTATGATACTTTAAGTTCTAGGGTACATGTGCACAACGTGCAGGTTTGTTACATATGTATACACGTGCCATGTTCGTGTGCTGCACCCATTAACTCGTCATTTACATTATATATATGTCCTAATGCTATCCCTCCCCTCTCCTCCCACCCCATGACAGGCCACAGGGTGTGATGTTGCTCTTCCTATGTCTAAGTGTTCTCATTGTTCAATTCCCACCTGTGAGTGAGAACATGCGGTGTTTGGTTTTTTGTCCTTGGTGATAGTTTGCTGAGAATGATGGTTTCCAGCTGCATTCATGTCCCTACAAAGG
>NW_016843118.1:0-939 GCF_001698545.2 Rhinopithecus bieti | reverse complement strand
AAGAGGGGGAGGGGAGGGAGTGGAGAGCGGCAGAAGCAGAGAGCAGAGGAAGGTGAGAGGAGGGAGGGAGGGAGGGGTGGTTCTTAATTTCTTGGGGATTATGGACCTCTTTAAGACTAATGGAACAGGTGTGGTGGCTCACACCTGTAATCTCAGCACTTTGAGAGGTGGGCGGATTGCCTGAGGTCAGGCAATTTTGTATTAAAAATACAAAAATTAGGCCAGGCATGGTGGTTCACACCTATAATCCCAGCACTTTGGGAGGCCGAGGTGGGTGGATCACAAGGTCAGGGGTTTAAGACCAGCCTGGCCAAGATGATGAAACCCCGTCTCTATTAAAAATACGAGAATTAGCCGAGCTGGTGGCGGATGCCTGTAATCTCAGCAACTCGGTAGGCTGAGGCAGAGAATTGTTTGAACCCAGGAGGCGGAGGTTGCAGTGAGCCGACATTGCCCTGCTGCACTCCAGCCTGGGCGACAGAGTGACTGTATATCCGAAAAAAAAAAAAAAATTAGCCGGGCATGGTGGTGCACGCCTGTTGTCCCAGCTACTCGGGATGCTGAGGCAGGTGGAGAATCACTTGAACACAGGAGATGGAGACTGCAGTGAGCCGAGACTGCGCCACTCCACTCCAGCCTGGGAGACATAGCAAGACTCTGTCTCAAAAAGAAAAAAAAAAAGAAAGATTTTAATGAAACCATGGACCGTTTCCCCAAAATTTTTTTTGCCATGCAGGGCAACGTGCACCTGCATACACATACACAAAAACACATACACACACACCCTAAAGGTCATCTAAGCACACTTCTTTTACTAAAGTGTAAGAAATATAATTTAAAATAACTAGTATGTTGAAGGCCACAGACTAAACTGTTCAGCAGAATATGACTTCAAAGAAGACTAGAATTAACTTGATATTTCCACTTTTCCCCTTCCTT
>NW_016843117.1:0-2101 GCF_001698545.2 Rhinopithecus bieti | reverse complement strand
TGGGAGTTGGACAGTGAGAACATATGGGCACAGGGAGGGGAACATCACACACTGGGGCCTGTCGGGTGGTGGGGACAAAGGGAGGGAGAGCATCAGGAGAAATACCTAATGTAGATGATGGGTTAATGGGTGCAGCAAACCACTGTAGCACATGTATACCTATGTAAGAAACCTGCAGGTTCTGCACATGTATCCCAGAACTTAAGTATAATAAAAGAAGAAGAAGAAGAAAAAAAAAATCTGTTTGAAGGGCATGTTCGGTAAATAAATGAAGGTATTTGGCTACGTACAACTCCTATTTGAATATTCTAGCCATTTTCAACACTACTCTTTCATTAGAATAAACAAGAAATTATTGTTTACTCACCATTGCTTTATCTAATTGCTTAAACAACAAGTACATCATTTGCTCAACGGTAAGATAATGGTAAGATTGTACAAGGAGGAAAAGTGACAGAGCATGCTGCATACTTTTCAGAGGCGTGCCTTTGTTGTTGAAATGTGGCTAGGGCATGGCAGGACCCACAGTTGGAGTGTAAGCAAAGGCTTAGAAAACTCAAGCATCCGGGGCACCTGATTCAAAGACAATGGAAAACTCACAAATCAGCGTGATGCTTACACTGATACTCAGATTGGAGCCAGGCACAAACAACAAACAATAGTCTTATTAAAAGTTTCGAGGTAATTCTTTCTGAAACGTCTTTTTTTTCCTCTCTCTATTTAACAATGATACATTGCTTTACACAGATTTGCAGAGCACTACAATACAAGACAAAACATTGCTGGAGCTTAAAGGAGCATGGAATTCCAAATAACACAATTGCTTGAATTTGTAGAAAGACTGATAATTAGCAGTGAACAGCAACAAATGACATTGTTCACTAATTTGGGCAAGCAGGAAAACGTAATGGAATCTGGCTCGTGATTGTAAGAGGAACTGCTCTATTTACCTTTCCCATAGCCAGAAACAAAAGATCCACCCACGATTTAAAACTGTGGTTACAAATAAAATATTTGGTGCTTTAGTTCTTTGTTTACTCAAAACTATTTTTTCTCAAAATTTAACTATAAGGGTACATAAGGCCATGAGCTACAACATAATATTCCCTCCCCTTTGCCCTAGCAAAGAATAAAATAAAATAAAATAAAATAAAATAAAATGAAAAGAAAACACTATCACATGAATTTCTGACAATGTTTTGCGGGGAAAAGTGACATTTTTTTCAGTAGCAATGGAATGTTTTTTTAGTGGGTGGAAACAGTAACAGCAGACACTTTGAAACATAATACTACTTTTCTATTTAATGGAAAATACTTTCAAACACATTGCAGTTTATAGAAATATCTGTGTACAGAAAAGTGAAATGTATTGCTCGTTTTCAGAATTATAAAAATCAGAAACTCAAGAAAATTTATTTACATGAACAATAGAAGATTTTTTTGAAATCTAATGTAAAGAAATATTTTCAAATAGTCACTGTGTTAAGGTGGTTAGGTAATTAGTGCTTTCCTTTTACAAACAAATTCTGTAATGTATGTGTGTGTACAAAAAGGAAACAATATAAATCAGTATTTTTAATATGGGTATTTTAAGTATGGGAGTGCATTTAAGACAATATCATTTATTTAACTGAAAGCCATATTGCACCATATGTAGTCCTACTTGTTTAGAATCACAGGTAAAGTATTGCTATAATTATCAATATCTATTAGATGTCCATAGTACTCTATAAAGCAAATACTCACATTGGGCACAGTGGCTCATGCCTGTAATCCCAGTACTTCGGGAGGCTGAAGCAGAAGGATCACTTGAGCCCAAGAATTCAAGACCAGCCTGTCTCTACTAAAAATTAAAAAAATAAACTGGGTGTGGTAGCATGTACTTGTATTCCCAGCTACCGTGGAAGCTGAGGCTGGAGGATCGCTTGGGCCAAGGTGTTCAAGGGTACAGTGAGCTGTGATCCTGCCACTGTCCTCGAACCTGGGTGACAGAGGGAGACCCTTTGTCAAACAAACAACAACAACAAAAGCTGAGACTTTTTTTTCTTTTTTTTTGAGACGGAGTCTCACTCTGTCACCCAGGCTGGAGCACAGTGGCCGG
>NW_016843116.1:0-239 GCF_001698545.2 Rhinopithecus bieti | reverse complement strand
CTGAGATTCGGCCACTGCACTCCAGCCTGGGCGACAGAGAGAGACTCCGTCTCAACCAAAAAAAAAAAAAAAAAATTAACTTTCTCAGGCTCTCTCTTTTTTTCCCCCTTCTCTTCTAATGCCTTTCACACCGTCATTTGCTTAAAAGGAAGTTTTCGTGTGTCCAAGGTATAGATTACGATGCTGTCTTTGCAGCTGTTGAGCAGGAACAAATCTTACATAAGATTGCTCTGAGCATC
>NW_016843115.1:0-1039 GCF_001698545.2 Rhinopithecus bieti | reverse complement strand
TTATATTACTGAGCTGGAAATAAATCACTGATTTTGTTTTTAAATTAGAAATATAATATGCGAGGTTTTGTTCTATAATTAATGTTTTTTCTTCTTTTACTTCAATACTACTTATGTAAAGTTCACTGATTTACAAACTATATTATACAATATGTACCTGAAAATATTAAGGCTTTGTTTTCCTATTGTAGATAATCAGACCTCGTATTTATCTAACACTCAACTAATGAGAATTGTCACTTTAAAGGTGTGCCATTTATTATAATGCCATCTTATTCCCTTAAATATAAGATTAACCTTGCAGTTTAATGAATTCTGAATTGAATAAATATGTAATCCAATAATTGTTAGAACTGAAAAAATACTCCTGGCATATTTATTAAAACTTGTGAAGAGAATATTTCAGGTAGTAATGTGCAAGTAGGTGATTCAAATACATGGAGCTATCTGTTGAAAATGTGGCTATAATACTATCTCTTGCTTTGAATTCTGCTGCCTACACTAGAGTGTACTGTGTGAAAACCTAGTTCCCCTGATTTTTTGTACTATTTAAATTACTGTAAGTCTTAGTTTGCAAAAAGCACTAGGTCATTTGGCTTTAACTTTAAAACATATGATTGTTAATATAGAAATATTAGTCATAAAAAATAGCAATCTTCAGTTGCACAACATGGTACAGAACATGTTTTTTGGTGTCTATTAAATTATGAAATTGAACACCACAAATTCAACAATCTTAGAGCGAATCAAGAGTCACAGGAGCATTTTCAAATATGCTGATGGTCCTCGAGTTGAAAAATTTTGCCATTCTGTCTCATAGCAGAAGAAATGGTTTATGAAACAATTTTGAGGAAAATAATCAATAGCCCTGTCTTGTTTTCATCACCATCATCATTGTCATCATTATTATGCTCACAATTATTTTGAAATATACTAACTTGATCTCTGGGTATGTATATTGTTCTTGAGAATTCTAATTTTCTAATTTCAGATGATGAAACTTTCTTTTCTTTGAATAATCAATTTTCCCTACTTGAAT
>NW_016843114.1:0-1237 GCF_001698545.2 Rhinopithecus bieti | reverse complement strand
CTTGCAGTGAGCCGAGATCGCGCCAGTGCACTCCAACCTGGGTGACAGAGCCAGACTCTGTATCAAAAAAGAAAAAAAAAAATTATTTGTAGAGACAGGGTCTCGCTATGTTGTCCAGGCTGGTCTCAAACTCAAGCGATTCCCTTGCCTCAGCCTCCTAAAGTGCTGGGATGACAGGCACGGGCCACTTCGCTCGACTACGTTTACACTTTGTTTTTCATTTTGTTTTTTTTTGTTTTGTTTTGTTTTGTTTTGAGACAGAATTTCACTCTTGTTGCCCAGGCTGGAGTGCAATGGTGCAGTCTCGGCTCACCGCAACCTCTGCCTCAGCCTCCTGAGTAGCTGGGATTACAGCCATGAGCCACCACGCCTGGCTAATTTTGGATTTTTAGTAGAGACGGGGTTTCTCCATGTTGGTCAGACTGGTCTCGAATTCCCAACATCAAGTGATCTGCCCCCCTCGGCCTCCCAAAGTGCTGGGATTACAGGCGTGAGCCACTGCACCCGTCAAGCATTTACACTTTGAACCAGTCATTTTCTGAAAATCTATCTGAAAGAGATTTCCATTTTATCAGTTAGCTACTCTTGCATAAAAAACCACTCCCAAACCTTGAGTTTTCTTACTGAGATAAACAACGATGTACTGTTTCTCCACATTCTGAGAGGGGCTGGGTGGCTTGTATTATGTAAGTGGCTGCAGTCAGCTGGCACCGCGGCTGGGGCTAGATGGCCCAAGATGGCCTCACTCACCTGTTGTCTGCTATTTTAGCTCTGAGACTAGGTTGGTGGGAACAGTTGAGCCACTCCCAGCATGTTACATTTCATCCTGGGTTTCTTCTTAGCATAGTGGCCTCAGAGTTCCAGGAAAGTGAAAGTGGAAGCAGTAACGAAATCTTGAGGCCTTGCTGAGAATTTGGGCATGACTTCTACCACATTCTGTTACCCAAAGCAAGTCGCAAGTCCACACCAACTTCAAAGGTTGGGGAAATAGAATTTTAATTCAACACGTCTGCGCATGTATGAAATGACCCATCCGTCCAATGTAATTCACCCAGTATTGTTTGCAGTAATCATAACTTGCCCATCAGCAGGTACAGAGCTGTCAAAAATTATTAGAAACTTCATTTTGCGGCCGGGCGCGGTGGCTCAAGCCTGTAATCCCAGCACTTTGGGAGGCCGAGACGGTCACGAGGTCAGGAGATCGAGACCATCCTGGCCTAACACCGTGAAATCCCGT
>NW_016843113.1:0-1241 GCF_001698545.2 Rhinopithecus bieti | reverse complement strand
GTTGCTCTGTCGCTCAGGCTGGACTGCAGTGATATGATCTCAGATCACTGTAGCCTCCACCTCCTGGGTTCAAGCAATCCTCCTGAGTAGTTGGGATTAGAGGCACGTGCCACCACACCCAGCTAAGTTTTATATTTTTAGTACAGACGGGGTTTCACCATGTTGATCAGGCTGGTCTTGAACTCTTGACCTTAAGTGATTCACCCATCTCGGCCTCCCAAAGTGCTGGGATTACAGGCATGAGTCACCTTGCCCGGCCTTAAACTTTCTGAAAAAGTAGTTTTGTGATCAAGATTACACAACTCGTAGAACAAAAAGAAAGGTATAGTAACTATTCTTACCGTTCTTTGGATGTGACTCTACGTCTCTTCTCATCCTGTGTGGAGGGAAGGGAGGAAGAACAAAAAAGATTATAATACTGGTTTCAAGAGAAGATCAACACCAAAAGTGTGAGTTGAAATACTAACACATTTGACATGGTTACAACAAGAGTGGGAAAGGAGGGGGCCTGGGTTTTTTGGGAGAAGATCTGGGAACTCTTACTCTCGTATTAATCCCCACCAACCCCAAAACAAAGGCAGGTCTGAGAAGTAGGCAGGCACACTGTCCATCAATAGAGATCACCTAGTGATGCTACGCAAGAGAATCAAAGATTCCCCATCTTGCGTCAGGAATCTGTTTAGTTTATGTACTAGAGACCAGTCTGGGCAACATGGGAAACCTCATCTCTACAAAAAATACAAAAATTAGCTGATTGGCATGTGCCTGTAGTCCCAGCTGCTTGGGAGGGTGAGGTGGGAGGATCGTTTGAACCCAGGAGGTTGAGGCTGCAGCGAGCCATAACTGTGCCACTGCACCCCAGCCTGATGACAGAATGAGATGTCTCAAAAAAAAAGAAAGAAAAGAAAAGAAAAAAGACAACTGTAATCCCAGCACTTTGGGAGGCTGAGGCAGGTGAATCACTTGAGGTCAGGAGTTCAAGACCAGCCTGGCCAACACAGTGAAATCCCATCTCTACTAAAAATATAAAAATTAGCCGGGTATGGTGGCACATGCCTGTAGTCCTAGCTACTCAGGAGACTGAGGATGGAGAGTCACTTGAACCCAGGAGGCAGAGGTTGCAGTGAGCCGAGATCATGCCATTGCACTCCATCCTGAGTGAAAGAGTGAGACTCTGTCTAAAAACAAGTTAACAAAAAAAAAATTGGATCCCAGCACTTTGGGAGGCCGAGACGGGCGGA
>NW_016843112.1:0-1039 GCF_001698545.2 Rhinopithecus bieti | reverse complement strand
AAAGAAAATTACATATTGTGAAAAAAAAAAATGGGTAATGCATTCCCTTGAAAGCCTCCTGCTTGTATCCTAACTGAGAATGTGTCTCCAAACAGATATAGATTCTCATTTGTATGCACATTGGTTCCCATGGAAGCATAGTAGGGGAAATCTTCAATTATGAGTTTAGAAGCTATTTACTCTCCAGAATATTAAATTAGCAAGGGTTAACCTAAAGCATATTTTCTAAATTAATTTTATTTTAAAAAATAAAATTAGTTCCCTATTTTTCCATATGAAAATATTATATGCCTCCATATTTATGTGTCTGTCCTATAGTGGAGAGGCTGACTTCCTTACAAAGTCTTTGGAAATCAGTCTTACAAATTTAGGTTATATACATATGCCAATCAGTAGTGTACACAGCACAGTACATGCCTCCTCATTTGTAAATGGAAGATGATAATGGAGTCCTTGAAGACTTGTGAAGATTAAGAGACAACGTGGCTAGGAACTCCCTGAACGTTACTAGCTGAGTGTATGGTAGCCATTATTGTTATGATCAATTTCAACATAAAATTGTAAGTCTTCTCGTTAAAAAGAAAGTTAGAAAATAGTAAGAAATGTTCATCCTCAAATGCATAAAATAGAGACTTATAAAGGTATCAGGAAACAAGCAGGTATTTTGTCAGGTGTTAGCTTTTGAAACAATAAAAAATATTTCTTCCAGGCTGGGCGTGGTGGCTCACACCTGCAATCCCAAAACCTTGGGATGCCAAGAAGGAAGGATCACTTGAGCCCAAGAAATGGAGACCAGCCTGGGCAATTAAGTGAAACCCTGTCTCTACAATAATAATAATAATAATAATAATATTGGTCAGGTGTGGAGCATGAGCCTGTAGTCCCAGCTACTTGGGAGACTGGGGTGAAAAGATTACTTATGCCCAAAAGGTTGAGGCTGCAGTGAGCTTATCGTTTACATATATATATGTATAAATAGATATATAAATTCATATATCTATTTATATATGAATCTATTTATATATGAATTTATATATCT
>NW_016843110.1:0-391 GCF_001698545.2 Rhinopithecus bieti | reverse complement strand
CTGAGAAACTGCTTTGTGACGTGGAATTCATCTCACAGAGATACACTGTTCCTTTCATTGAGCAGTTTGCTAACACTGTTTTCGTGGAATATGTAAAGGGATATTTGTGTGCACATTAAGGCCTATAGTGAAAAGAAAATATTCTCAGATAAAATTACAAAGAATCTTTCTGAGAAAGTTCTTTGTGATGTGTGAATTGATCTCACAGAGTTACACCGTTTTTTACATTAAGCTCTTTGATAACACTGTTTTCATGGAAGATGCAATAGGTATATGGGAGTGCTTTGAATCCTATGGTAATAAAGGAAATATCCTCAGATAACAATCAAAAATAAGCTCACAGAGTTACTTGATTATTTTCATTGAGTAGTTTGGTAGCAATGTTTTGGGG
>NW_016843109.1:0-1036 GCF_001698545.2 Rhinopithecus bieti | reverse complement strand
GAAAATCCAAATAGACTCAAAGACATATAAAAATTGGGTATATGATGAAGATGGCTTCTTAAGTCTGGGGAAAAGATGGACTTTTCAAATAAATGTTACATGTTGGATATCCTTTATGCTTGGGACCAGAAGTGTTTTGAATTCCAGACTCTTCCAGATTTTGGAATATTTGCATTATACTTAGCAGTTGAGCATCCCTAATCTGAAGCTCTGAAATCTGAAGTGCTCCAATGAGTCTTTCCTTTGAGCATGACCTCTGAGTGTCACATCAGCTCTCAAAAAGTTTCAGATTTTGGGCCGGGCGCGGTGGCTCACACCTGTAATCCCAGCACTTTGGGAGGCCGAGGCAGGTGGATCACAAGGTCAGGAGATCTTAGCCATCCTGGTTAACCCGGTGAAACCCCATCTACTAAAAATACAAAAAGAAATTAGCCGGGCGTGGTGGTGGGCGCCTGTAGTCCCAGCTACTTGGGAGGCTGAGGCAGGAGAATGGCATGAACCCGGGAGACGGAGCTTGCAGTGAGCTGAGATCACGCCACTGCACTCAGGCCTAGGCGACAGAGCAAGACTCCGCCTCAAAAAAAAGTTTCAGATTTTGGAGCATTTCAAATTTTCGATTAGGGACACTCAACTTGTATTATGAACAACTAGATAGACCTGATAGAAAAAGATAAACATGGCCGGGCGCGGTGGCTCAAGCCTGTAATCCCAGCACTTTGGGAGGCCGAGGCGGGCAGATCATGAGGTCAGGAGATCGAGACCATCCTGGCTAACACTGTGAAACCCCGTCTCTACTAAAAAATACAAAAAACTAGCCGGGCGAGGTGGCGGGCGCCTGTAGTCCCAGCTACTCGGGAGGCTGAGGCAGGAGAATGGCGTAAACCCGGGAGGCAGAGCTTGCAGTGAGCTGAGATCCCGCCACTGCACTCCAGCCCGGGCAACAGAGCAAGACTCCGTCTCAAAAAAAAAAAAAAAAGAAAGAAAAAGATAAACATGATTCGTACTTCAGAATAAGCTTAAATTGTTAAAAGATTCT
>NW_016843108.1:0-397 GCF_001698545.2 Rhinopithecus bieti | reverse complement strand
CCCCTCCCCTCCCTTTCCTTCCCTTCCCTTCCCTCTTTCCTTCTTCCTTCCTTCCTCCCTCCCTCTTCCTTCCTTCTTCCCTTCTCTTGCCTTCTCTTTCTCGGAGTCTTGCTCTGTCTCCCAGGCTGGAGTGTAGTGGCGCGACCTGGCTCACTGCAAGCTCCACCTCCTGGGTTCACGCCATTTTCCTGCTTCAGCCTCCCAAGTAGCTGGGACTACAGGCACCCGCCACCACACCTGGCAATTTTTTTTTTTTTTTTTTTTTTTCTGTATTTTGTAGTAGAGACCACTGTGTTAGTCAGGGTGGTCTCGATCTTCTGACCTCGTGATCCTCCTGCCTTGGCCTCCCAAAGTGCTGGGATTACAGGTGTGAGCCACTGAGACTGGCCCCTGTTTG
>NW_016843107.1:0-1241 GCF_001698545.2 Rhinopithecus bieti | reverse complement strand
GGAGTGTGTGGAAAGGGCCTGGCAGAGCCCAGCACTGTGTTCAGAGACGGGGCAGGGGCAGGGGTTTGGTGCTCTGAGGGAGGATGGAGGAATGGTGGGGGCCCCTCTGAGAAGGGTCACAGCAGGTAAGGCTGCATCCAGATACCCCTGCCACTGCCATCCTCACAAGGAATTGAGGGCCTGGGGTCCCAGCTACCCAGGAGGCTGAGGTGGGAGGGTGCTGGAGCCCAGGAGTTCGAGGTTGCAGTGAGCCGTGGTGGAGCCGCTGCACTCCAGCCTGGGCAATAAAGCAGGGCCCTGTCTCAAACCTAAAGGTATCAAAGGGACTTGTCCCCTCCCTCTGCACTGACCACTGGCCTCCCTGCAGCCACTGCTCCTTAGGTGTCCACACAGGCAAGTAGACGGAAGGACTGATGGGCAGATGGACGGGCAGTGGCACGTCTTAGCTGCTGGGGGACACCAGCCTCCACCACCTGGGTTGAGTGATGCCAGGTACTGAAGCCCACAGTTCCAAAGCCATCTCTCCACGTGACTTTGAACTTGGTTAAAGCCACATGGACAGACGTCTGAGGGAACCAACCGCGGGCTTGAGCCACTGAATTGAACTTGGTTGAACTTCAACAGCTTCCATGCTCGAAGCCTCGGCGGCTTCTTGCAGGCACTGCCTGTGTCTCTGAGGGCCCCAGAGCGCATGCCCCTTCCCAGGGCTGCCGTTCGAAGCAGTGCACCGGGGGGCACACAGGCATTTCCGTTAGAAGCAGTGACCAGCAGCTTACTTTCACTTACATGGTTTGGGGCCTGTCTTGCTCTGTGACATGGAGGACCCTGCCACATGGGTCCTCCCAGCTGGCCCTGCCCTACAACCAAGGGAGTGTCTCCCCAGCCTGGAACCAAACGGGTGCCGGATGCCAATCCTGATACCCACCTCACTCTTCCCGGCCTCCTGACCCTCATCCTGGTCTTCACCACTGGGTGGCTTCAGGGGGCCACAGCTGACGTCAAGAGCCTGTGAGGGGCAGTGTGTGCCCAGCTGTGCCCATTCTGACCTTCCCATGCCCCACAGAGGAGGAAGAGGACGTGCTAGCCTTCAACCTGCAGTACCTGGCCACGCTGGCCACAGCCTGGTCCCTGGTGGAGGCCGCTGGCCTAGACAGCACCACTGTCCCAGCACAGCCATGCACAGCTGACCCCTGTAGCAGCCCCAGGCTCACCCCCCGCATGCAGATCCTGCAGCGCAAGGA
>NW_016843106.1:0-330 GCF_001698545.2 Rhinopithecus bieti | reverse complement strand
TTATCTCCTTCATCACCACTACCACCACCACTACCACCATCACCTCCACCACCACCATCACCATTATCTCCTTCACCACCATTATCTCCTTCATCACCACTACCACCATCACCTCCTCCACCACCATCACCATCACCACCACCACCACCATTATCTCCTTCATCACCACTACCACCATCACCTCTTCCACCACTACCACTATCTCCTCCACCACCACCACCACCACCATTATCTCCTTCATCACCACTACTGCCACCACTACCGCCACCACTACCACCATCACCTCTTCCACCACTACCGCCATCTCCTCCATCACCACTACCATCACCA
>NW_016843105.1:0-478 GCF_001698545.2 Rhinopithecus bieti | reverse complement strand
CTTTCTTTTTCTTTCTTTCTTTCTTTTCTTTCTTGCTTTCTCTTTCTAGGTTTCTTTCTCTTTCTTTCTTTCTCTTTCTTTCTTTCTTTCTCTTTCTTTCTTTCTCTTTCTTTCTTTTCTTTCTTTCTTTCTTTTCTTTCTTCCTTCCTTCCTTCTTTCTTTCCTTCTCTCTTTTTTCTTTCTTTTTTCTCTCTTTCTCTTTCTCCTTCCTTCCTTCCTCTCTTTCTTTTTTCTTTCTTTTCTTTCTTTCTTTCTTTCTTTTCTTTCTTTCTTTCTCTTTCTTTCTTTCTTTTTCTTTCTTTCTTTCTTTCCTTCTTTCTTTCTTTCCTTTCTTTCTTCTTTGTGTCTTTCTCTCTCTTTCTTTCTTCCTTCTTTCCTTTCTTCTTTCTTTCTTTCCCTCTCTCTCTTTCTCTCCCTCTCTCCCTTCCTCTCTCTGTCTCCTTCTTTCTCCTACCCTCTCTCCCTCCTCTCTCTCCTA
>NW_016843104.1:0-940 GCF_001698545.2 Rhinopithecus bieti | reverse complement strand
TATATATATATATCAAATAGGTTTTCAAATTTGTGTGAGATATATTAATACCAGTACTGTATGAGAATTCTAACTGTTCTACAGCCTAGTCAATAAGTCAATACATGGTATGGTCAATCGTTTTAATTTCAGACAATCTAGTAGTTGTATAATGGCATTTCATTGTGTTTCTGTTTTGCATTATGTGACTCAGTGATGACGGACTTCTTGTCGTGTGCTTGTTTGCTATCCATACATCTTTGAAGAAGTGTCTAGTGCAAATTTTGACCATCGTTGATTGGGTCATTTTTTATTTCTTAATTTTAGAAGTTTCTTTTAATATATATTCTGAATACCAAGCCTTTATCAAGTAAGTGATTCTCAAGTGAATTCTGTGATCATTGTCTGATTTTATCATTTTCTTAAGAGAATATCTTGAAGAACAGACATTCTCAATTGTGAATTTTATTATGTGTAACTAATGCCTTAAACGAAAAGGGAGTGAGTTGATTCAATGATATGAAAAATAAAATATTTTAGAAATGAAAACATTATCCTTTACCCTTGTCTTATTCTTCATTCTACCCCCATGTTCTTATTCAAATATTTGTTCTTCTATCTTACTGTTTATGTCACTTACAGGCATTGTCTCACCCATTTTGCTTTTGAAGATTGAATTTTTCTCATTATCTTTGACAGGTCCTGAAAATACTCTCTCCTAATCTTAGTCAATGACCATGTTCTGCAACCAAATCACTATATTGTAGGCTGCCTTTCTAAGTGTTGCTACATGCACCTACTCATCTTGCCTCTTTAAAATCTACTGATTTCTGGGCTTTTCTGACGCTGACTCCAGACCTAAATGCGTTCTAAATTTCCCCTTTCCCTTTTCCTTTTCCTTTTCCTTTTCCTTCCTCCCTCCCTCTCTCCTTTCCTCCCTCCCTCCGTTCCTTCCTGCCTG
>NW_016843103.1:0-1033 GCF_001698545.2 Rhinopithecus bieti | reverse complement strand
AAAGGAATTGGAGTTCTTTTATTTTTTTTTTATTTTGCAGACGGAATCTCACTCTGTCAGCCAGGCTGGAGTGCAGTAACGCGATCTCGGCTCACTGCAACTTCTGCCTCCAGGGTTCAAGGGATTCTTCTGCCTCAGTCTCCTGAGTAGCTGGGACTACAGGCGTGTGCCACCACACCTGGCTATTTTTTGTATTTTTAGTAGACATGGGGTTTCATCATGTTGGCCAGGCTGGTCTCGAACTCCTGGCCTCAGGTGGTCCGCCCTCCTCGGCCTCGCAAAGTGCTGGGATTACAGGTGTGAGTCAACGTGCCCAGCCAGAATTGGAGTTCTGACTAAGATTTCATTTCTAAAAAGATTCCATTGCAACAAACAATTTTAAATCATTTAGCTCTAATATTGCAATCTTAGACTACATTGATAGAAGCATTGTGTGCAAATTAATGAATTAGTTTCTTTATACTCTGCAATGTCAGACAATATTTGAACTCTCACTCAGAACACCATGTTTCATGACATGGTTTCATGACATGGTGTCATTTGACAAAATGAGCTTTATATAGGGAAAGATGAGCAACGCGAAAAAGGGATCTAGGAAGTCACACCATATGCTTAAGGTAATACAGTTGCTTATCCTGGAAGTCAGAAGAGGTGAGGAAGGACATGATAACCATATTCAAACATTTCAAGAGTTATCCTGTAGAAGAAGAATTTGCCTTTTCTGTTTAGCTCTAGAAAACCAAATTAGAACTAGGGACAGAAAATTTTCAGAACAGATTTTGAGTCAAAACAAGAAGGAACATTAAACATGTAGCCTTTGAAGAAATGATCTTGCTGTAAGGACAAAACAATGAGGGATAAATTTTCCAAAACAGAAGAAAAAATTATCACATCTTCATACTCTGTGATTATCCACTCACAAAATCCCAGAAATGAGCTTTAAAATTGCTACAATAAGATAGTTCAACAAGGCAAGAGCAACATAAAAAGTAATCGTTTTTCTGTACTCCAGCAATATTCAATTATATAAAAG
>NW_016843102.1:0-1703 GCF_001698545.2 Rhinopithecus bieti | reverse complement strand
AATAATATATATATATATATTTATTTTCCTAAGTGAGTCTCTGATTTGAAAGTCCACACTTCAAATACACAACCCTCTATTTTGTTCCATTGTTCTGTCTATCCATTCATTCATTCTTGATTTAATAAATGTAGATTTATAGTACATTTAATATTTGATAGAGCAAAGCCCCCTCAATAGTCTTATTTTGTGAATATTCTCACTCCCCTTACGTATTTGGTTTCCCAGATGATCTTAGGATCATTTTGTCAGTTTGTGAAAAGTTTATCTAGGAATTTTGGTTGACAGTGGTTCACTTTACAGATTTAGGGGGAAGGGACAGCTTTTACTCTTGTTGTTTCAGAACATGGCATGCCAGTTCACATATTTGTATGTTTTTTCATAGTTTTCATCTTATAGGTCTTACACATATTTGTTGAATTTATTCATATGTATCATATATAAATGTGAGACATCTCATTTTGTATCGCATTTTCTGAGTGCATTTGATTTTTATTCTTGGTATATAAGAAACCTACCAACTTTCTGCATTTACTTTGTAATTGATCACTTTATTGAATTTGCTTATTATTTTCTTTTCTTTTTTTTTTGAGACGGAGTCTTGCTCTGTCGCCCGGGCTGGAGTGCAGTGGCCGGATCTCAGCTCACTGCAAGCTCCGCCTCCCAGGTTTTCACTATTCTCCTGCCTTAGCCTCCCCTGTAACTGGGACTACAGGCGCCCGCCACCTCGCCCAGCTAGTTTTCTTTTTTTTTTTTTTTTTTGTATTTTTTTTTAGTAGAGGCGGGGTTTCACCGTGTTAGCCAGGATGGTCTCGATCTCCTGACCTCGTGATCTGCCTGTCTCCGCCTCCCAAAGTGCTGGGATTACAGGCTTGAGCCACCGCGCCCGGCCTGCTTATTATTTTTAATAGTTTTCCGTTAATTGTGTTTGGTTTTGAGGAATGCACTGACAGTTCTGCAAATAATGGTAAACTTGCTTTCTCATTTAGAATATTAATGCTTCTTATTTTACTTTTAGTTATTATTGTTTAACCTATTTGTATTGTTTGGGACTCTAATCAATGCTTATGTTTCACCATTAAGCAGGATTCAAGGCATTGAATTTGTTTGTGTATATAGTATTAATTGTTTTGAATTTTTTTTTTTTTTTTTTTTTTTTTTTTTTTTTTTTTTTTTTTTTTTTTTTTTTTTGTGAGATGGAGTCTCGCTCTGTCCCCATGTTGGACTGCAGTGGCGCGACCTCGGCTCACTGCAAGCTCCACCTCCCAAGTTCATGCCATTCTCCAGCCTCAGCCTCCCGAGTAGCTGGGACTACAGGCACCTGCCATCACGCCTGGCTAATTTTTTGTATTTTTAGTAGAGACACGGTTTCACATGTTAGCCAGGATAGTCTCGACCTCCTGACCTCGTCATCCACCCGCTTTGGCCTCCAATTGTTTTGAAGTTTTAAAAAATCCACATGTTATGCTTTTTTGAAATATCTCAAGAAGGTCACATGGTTTCCCTCTTTCATTTATTAATATGAAGAAATATATTGCTAGATTTCCTAATTTTGAATTAAAATACTCTCAGATTATATTGCTAATATTATATTTGACTTTTCATGGATATTTACCAATTCTGGAGTGTTTTTAAAAAAATTATCATGGACAAATTCTGATATTGGCACTACATCAGTGTCTTTAAAAGAATAGAGATGCTGG
>NW_016843101.1:0-1537 GCF_001698545.2 Rhinopithecus bieti | reverse complement strand
GAAGAAGAAGAAGGAAGAAGAAGAAGAAGGAGAAGAAAAGGAGAAGGAGAAGAAAAGGAAAAGGAGAAGAAAAGGAGGAAAAGAAAGTAGAACTATTACTCTAACCTTCCCCTGCCTTTCTGTGTAGGAGCTGGTCATAAGGAAATTCTCTGAGCCTACTTGGTCTGATAGTAGGCCATAAGACCCTCGCTCCAGCGGGGTCCTGCCCCATACTAGAAATAAGGAATATGGCAGACAGGCCAAGAAGAATGTGAACACACAGTCCTCGTTGAGTTCCCTTCCTTGGCCTATTACCCTTAAGTCATACTCTTTTGTTCCAATCACGTGTTTTTTTTAGATGGAGTCTCACTCTGTTGCCCAGGCTGGAGTGCAGTGGTGAGATCTCAGCTGACTGCAACCTCCAACTCCTGGGTTCAAGCAATTTTTGTGCCTCAGCCTCTAAAATAGCAGGATTACAGGTGCCTGCCACCAAGTACAGATAATTTTTGTATTTTTAGTAGAGACAGGGTTTGACCATGTTGGCCAGACTGATCTCGAACTTCTGATCTCAAGTAATCCGCCCACCTTGGCCTCTCAAAGTGCTGGGATTACAGGTGTAGAGCCCGTGCCCGGCTGGTCCAATCACATTCCTATACGACTATCCATTCTTCATTGAACCTTTGCATAAAAAGGTACTGTACAGTTTTCTCTGGGTATTCATTTCTTTTCTGTTTTTTTCTTTTGGTTTATTTGTTTTGAGACACAGTCTTGCTCTGTTGCCCAGGCTGAAGTGCAGTGGCATGATCTCAGCTCACTGCAACCTCCACCTCCCGAGTTCAAGCAATTCTAATGTCTCAAGCCTCTCGGGTAGCTGGAACTAGAAGTGCGTACCACCATGCCTGGGTAATTTTTTGTGTTTTTAGTAGAGACACAGTTTTACCATGTTGGCCAGGCTGATCTTGAACTCCTGACCTCAAGTGATCCACCCACCTCGGCCTCCCACAGTGCTGGGATTATAGGCATGAACCACCAAGCCTGGCCTGGGTCTTCTTTTCTGAAGGCCCCTGTGTCACGTAAAATTTTGATTAAATACATTTGTTATGCTCTTCTCTTGTTAACTTCTCTCTGTCTTTTGGTATAGGAGTGTTGGCCGTGACCCTTATGATGGGTGAGAAGAGGTATCACACCTTTTCCATCCCTACACCTGGAAGGAAGGTTCTGCAGAGAGCTCATGAGAGACAATATCTGGAATGTAATCAGAGCATACCTCTCACTATTTAAGAGGTAAGGCCGGGTGCGGTGGCTCACGCCTGTAATCCTAGCACTTTGGGAGGCTGAGGAGGGCGGATCACAGGTCAGGAAATTGAGACCAGCCTGGCTAACACAGTGAAATCCCATCTCTACTAAAAATTCAAAAAATTAGCCGGGCATGGTGGTGGGTGCCTGTAGTCCCAGCTACTCGGGAGGCTGAGGCCGGAGAATCACTTGAACCCGGAAGGTGGAGGTTGGAGTGAGCCGAGATCATGCCGCTGTACTCCAGCCTGGGCGACAGAGCGAG
>NW_016843100.1:0-1540 GCF_001698545.2 Rhinopithecus bieti | reverse complement strand
CAAGATGAGATTTGGGTGGGGACACAGAGCCAAATCATATCATTCTGTTCCTGGCCCCTGCCAAATCTCATGTCCTCACATTTCAAAACCAATCGTGTCTTCCCAACAGTCCCCAATGTCTTTTTTTTTTTTTTTTTTTTTTTGAGACAGAGTCTCGCTCTGTCGCCCAGGCTGGAGTGCAGTGGCTGGATCTCAGCTCACTGCAAGCTCCGCCTCCCGGGTTCAAGCCATTCTCCTGCCTCAGCCTCCCGAGTAGCTGGGACTACAGGCGCCCGCCACCACGCCCGGCTAGTTTTTTTTTTCTTTGTATTTTTTAGTAGAAACGGGGTTTCACCGTGTTAGCCAGGATGGTCTCGATCTCCTGACCTCGTGATCTGCCCGTCTCGGCCTCCCAAAGTGCTGGGATTACAGGCTTGAGCCACCGCGCCCAGCCTCCCTCAATGTCTTAACTCGTTTCAGCATTAACTCAAAAGTCCACAGTCCAAAGTCTCATCTGAGACAAGAAAGTCCCTTCTGCCTATGAGCCTGTAAAATCAAAAGCAAGCTAGTTATTTCCTAGATACAATGGGAGTACAGACATTGGGTGAATACAACCATTCCAAATGGGAGAAATTGGCCAAAACAAAGGGGCAACAGGCCCCATGCAAGTCTGAAATCCGGTGGGGCAGTCAACTCCTAAAGCTCCAAAATTATCTCCTTTGACTTCATGTCTCACATCCAGGTCATGCTGATGCAAGAGGTGGGTTCCCATGATCTTGGGCAGCTCTGTCCCTGTGACTTTGCAGGGTACAGTCTCCCTCCCAGCTGCTTTCATGGGCTCATGTTGAGTGTCTGTGGCTTTTCCAGGCATATTGTGCAAGCTGTTGGTGGATCTACCATTCTGGTGTCTGGAGGACGGTGGCCTTCTTCTCACAGCTCCACTAGGTAGTACCCCAGTAGGGACTCTGTGTAGGGGCTCTGACCCCACATTTCCCTTCCACACTGCCCTAGCAGAGGTTCTCCATGAGAGTACCACCCTTACAGCAAACTTCTGCTTGGGCATCCAGGCATCTCCATACATCTTCTGAAATCTATGTTGAGGTCCCCAAACCTTGATTCTTGACTTCTGTGCACCCACAGTCTCAACGCCATGTGGAAGCTGCAAAGGCTTGGGGCTTGCACCATGTGAAGCCATGGCCTGAACTCTGCATTGGCCTTTTTCAGCCATGGCTGGAGCGGCTGGGATGCAGGACACCAAGTCCCTAGACTGCACATAGTTTGGGGACCCTGGGCCCAGCCCACAAAACCACTTTTTCCTCCTAGGCCTGTGGCCCTGTGATGGGAGGGGCTGCTGTGAAGACCTCTGACATGCCCTGGAGACATTTTCCCCATTGTCTTGGGGATTAACATTTGGTTCCTCATTACTTATGCAAATTTCTGCGGCTTGAATTTCTCCTTAGAAAATGGAATTTTCTTTTCTATCACATTGTCAGGCTGCAAATTTTTCAAACTTTTATACTCTGTTTCCCTTTTAAAACTGAATGCCTTTTTTTTTTTTTTT
>NW_016843099.1:0-1536 GCF_001698545.2 Rhinopithecus bieti | reverse complement strand
TCCTGCCTCAGCCTCCGAAGTAGATGGGACTACAGGCGCCCACCACCTCGTCCGGCTATTTTTTTGTATTTTTTAGTAGAGACGGGGTTTCACCATGTTAGCCAGGATGGTCTCGATCTCCTGACCTCGTGATCCACCCGTCTTGGCCTCCCAAAGTGCTGGGATTACAGGCTTGAGCCACCGCACTCGGCCGACTTATGAAACTTTTGAGTTAACTCTTGCTTTTATCTTATATTTATCGTAGTTTCATTTTTCATTTCACTGATTTAAGATCTCATCTATATTATTACATACTTTAGGTTTATTCAGTCTTTCTAATTTTTAAGCTAAAGGTTTATTTTAGGTAAGAATAGGAAAATTAATATTTAGAATATGGGAGGTTTATTTTCTTATGTATGTAGTATTCTAAATTTAATTTTAATTTTACCAAAATCTTATACAACATAGAGGTAAGATAAACTCAACTCTAGCTTCCTCATAGCTATCTTGTCTCAGCTATAGTATGGGCAAAGAAACACTTGTGAAAGTTACACCCCACCAACATGGCACATGTATACATATGTAACAAACCTGCACATTGTGCACATGTACCCTAGTACTTAAAGTATAATAAAAAATTAAAAATTAAAAATTAAAAAAAAAGAAAGTTACACCCCAGGCACATGAGACCACTAAAAGCCTGAGATTTAATCATAAGAAAATAGAATGCTGCTCACTCCCACACCTATCCTATCAATAGGGCTCTAGTACTGTAACAGAGGACTGCAGTTGAAAGTGTTGCAAGGGGCAATGTTTACTTAAGAAAGTATTACTAAACAAATACGAACACAAAAGTCAACAAAAACGAGAATATCAGAGCTAAAACCTCTGTACCTATAGCCACGGAAAAAATTAAACACAGCCTAACTCCTAGTAGATTAACATAAAATCTGACATTAAAAATGCATTACTTCAGTTTCTATTATATAACAGTGTCTGGTGGTCAACAGAAAATTGTAAGTTTTGAAAAAAGCAATGAAAACATAGTTCAAAGATACAAAACAAACATCAGAAACAGACTGAGATGTGATACAGATTTTGGAATTATTAGACAAAGAATTTAAAGTAATAGAACGAATCAATGAAAGACCCTAATGGAAAAAAGTAGATAACATAATAAGAACAGATGGTTAATGAAAAAGAGACATTGAAACTCAAAGAAGCAAAATAAATTGGTAGAAATTTTCAAACAACTGCAACAAAATTTTTTAAAAGTCTTTGATGAACTCTTCAGTAAGCTAGATATGGCCAAAGAAAGTATAATAAATTAAAACATGCCAATAGAATCTTCTCAAACTAAAATCAAAATAGAAAAAAGAATTTAAAACACACAACAGAATCCTGAAGAAATTTGGGTCAGTTTCCAAAGAGGAAACACACAATTAATCACAATTAATTGAAATACCAGAAGGAGGAGAGAGAAAGAGAGAGAGAGACAGAGAGAGAGAGAGAGAGAGAGAGAGAGAGAGAGAGAGAGAGAGAGAGAGAGACAGAAAA
>NW_016843098.1:0-1713 GCF_001698545.2 Rhinopithecus bieti | reverse complement strand
TTTCTTTCTTTCTTTCTTTCTTTCTTTCTTTCTTTCTTTTCTTTCTTTCTCTCTTTCTCTCTTTCTTTCTTTCTTCTTTCTTTCCCTTTTCCTTCTGTCTTGTCTTGCAGTACAGGCTGAGATCTTCAATACAATGTTGAATAGAAATGATGATAGCAGATTCCTTTGTGTAGTTCTGATTTCAAAGGGAATCTTTTCAACATCTCATTATTAAGTATAGTCTTCCAGTCTAGGTTTTTGGAAGACCTTCTTTATCAGGTTACAGAAGTTCCCTTCCATTTTTACTTTGCCAAGAGATTTTTTCTCCCTCTTTCTTTTGATCAGGAATGAATATTGAGTTGCTACCGCATCTTTCATGTGTCTCTGTTACAAATTTCTCTCTCTCTCTTTTTTTTTTTTTGAGATGGAGTCTCGCTCTGTCGCCCAGGCTGGAGTGCAATGGCCAGATCTCGGCTCACTGCAAGCTCCGCCTCCCAGGTTTACGGCATTCTCCTGCCTCAGCCTCCCGAGTAGCTGGGACTGCAGGCACCCACCACCTCGCCCAGCTAGTTTTTTTGTATTTTTTTTTTTTTTTTTTAGTAGAGATGGGGTTTCACTGTGTTAGCCAGAATGGTCTCGATCTCCTGACCTTGTGATCCGCCCGTCTCGGCCTCCCAAAGTGCTGGGATTACAGGCTTGAGCCACCGCGCCTGGCCGCAAATTTCTCTTTTTGACAAAGAGAGAACACATCTTGGGTCAGAGCCTTGGGCAAGCAACAGAATCTACCTAGAATGTAATAACATTATTTGAACCATATTTATTCTACAGTTGCTTATTTATTTATTTATTTATTTATTTATTTTGAGACAGGGTCTCATTGTGTTGCCCAGGCTGGAGTGCAGTGGCGTGATCATAGCTCACTGCAGCCTCTACCTCCTGGGCTCCAGTGATGCTCCTGCCTCAGCCTCCCGAGTAGCTGGGACTACTGGCCATCACACCGGGCTAATTTTTGAAATTTTTGTAAAGACAGTGTCTCTCCACGTTGCTCAGGCTGGTCTCAAACCCCTGACCTCAAAGTGATCCTCCCGTCTCGACTTCCCAGAGTGCTGGGATTACAGGTATGAGCCATTACACCCGTCAGACAGTTGCTTCTGTTTGTAGCACATGAGCTTAGTTTTGTAGGAGGATGGAAAGTTCTCTTCTTAAACACAAAAGAGTTAAAGTTAATTTAAAGTTCATGTTCTGTATGTAATGGGTTACATAGACTGTGGCAGCAATTGAGAAGATGATACATTCTACACATGGAAGTGTGAGAAACAGGGTTACAACAGGTACTAAGTACCAAATCAATTCGCACACACAGCTATGGCATAATGGTTAGGCACAGGCTTGGAAGTCATGCTGCCTGAGTTTGCATCCCAGCTGTGCGTCTCACCTCAGCTTCCTTCTCTGTAAAATGAGGATAATAATATTACTTACCTTGAAGAGTTGTTGGGAGGAGTCCATGTTATCTCTGTAGCATGCTGAAAAATTGAGGGCACGGTGGGTGGAAGCTCATGCTAGCTTGCCCTACACACAAGGGAAAGAGAAAAGGCTGTGGTTAAGAAAGCGGGCTTAGCTGGGAGTTGTGGCTCCTACCCGTAATAACCAACGTTTAGCGAGGCTGAGGCAGGAGGACTGCCTGAGAACCAGCCTGGGCAACATAATGAAACTCTCTGTCTCTACAAAAACTTT
>NW_016843097.1:0-301 GCF_001698545.2 Rhinopithecus bieti | reverse complement strand
AATTTTTTTTTTTTTTTTTTTTTTTTTTTTTTTGAGACGGAGTCTGGCTCTGTCACCCAGGCTGGAGTGCAGTGGCACGATCTCGGCTCACTGCAAGCTCTGCCTCCCGGGTTCACGCCATTCTCCTGCCTCAGCCTCCTGAGTAGCTGGGACTACAGGCGCCTGCCACCGCGCCTGGCTAATTTTTTTTTTTTTAGTAGAGACGGGGTTTCACCATGGTCTCGATCTCCTGACCTTGTGATCCGCCCGTCTCGGCCTCCCAAAGTGCTGAGATTATAGGCGTGAGCCACCGCGCCCGGCC
>NW_016843096.1:0-1714 GCF_001698545.2 Rhinopithecus bieti | reverse complement strand
CCTAAAAACACCTGCCTGCACTCACCAGCTCACCTTCTTTTTTTTTTGAGCCGGAGTCTCGCCTTGTCTCCCAGGCTGGAGTGCAATGGGTGATCTCAGCTCACTGCAACCTCTGCCTCCTGGATTCAAGCCATTCTCCTGCCTCAGACTCCCGAGTAAGTAGCTGGGATTACAGGCATCGCGCCACCATGTGTTGCTAATTTTTTTTTTTTTTTTTTTTTTTGTATCTTTAGTAGAGACAGGGTTTCACCATGTTGGCCAGGCTGGTCTCGAACTGACCTCAGGTGACCTGCCCGCCTCAGCCTCCCAAAGTGCTGGGATTATAGGCGTAAGCCATGGTGCCGGGCCCAGCTCACCTTCTTTAATGGGGATATATGCAGCTAATGAAATTAATGTTTTGTTTTCAGTCATGTATCCAGCACTTAAGTAGTTACCTGGTTAGTAAATATAACATGAAATATTCGTTTATTACCTGGTGATCCCAATTTCTTTCTATAATATAAAGTTTAGGTGACAGACTATAGCAAGAGGCTGGGAAATTAAGTCAGCACTAGTGTCCATGGAAACCAAAAAGAATTATTTGAATGCCCATTGTACTAGACCACACTGTACCAGGTTTCTATAGGCAAGTTAATTCAAGAAAACACTTATTTGTTGCCCTGAATGTGATGTTTTAAGATGGACATAGTATGGTAATATACAAAGTAGAAAAACAGAAGAGAAATTGAGGAACAAATTGAACTCACAATAGGAAAATACATTTAGCATTAAAAACTAGCATAAGCCGGGCGCGGTGGCTCAAGCCTGTAATCCCAGCACTTTGGGAGCCCGAGACGGGCGGATCACAAGGTCAGGAGATCGAAACCATCCTGGCTAACCCGGTGAAACCCCGTCTCTACTAAAAAATACAAAAAACTAGCCGGGCGAGGTGGTGGGCGCCTGTAGTCCCAGCTACTCGGGCGGCTGAGGCAGGAGAATGGCGTAAACCCGGGAGGCGGAGCTTGCAGTGAGCGGAGATCCAGCCACTGCACTCCAGCCTGGGTGACAGAGCAAGACTCCGTCTCAAAAAAAAAAAAAAAAAACTAGCATAAAATATTATCCTTAGTCTGAGACCAAGTCATGATAGCAAGTAAATTCCAAATACTCAATTACCTTTCTAATTTGCATCATAGAAGGTTTTGTACCTATAAATGCATCCTCATAGACTTGAGGAATAATGTATTGTTTCTTAGAAATTCAATATTAAATTTGGGGGCAAATTTCCCCAAATTCTGTTTCAAGCCATTGCATTTTATTCAAAATTATGGAATCAGGAGTCAAGGTGGTGGCTCACACCTGTGATCCCAGCTACTCAGGAGTCTGAGGCGGGAGGATGGCTTGAGACCAGGAGTTGAAGACCAATCTAGGCAACATAGCAAGACCCTGCCTCTTAAAAAAAAAAAAAGATTAAGGAATCAGGATGGGTGTCCAGGGTGGGAACACAAAAGATTACAGGAATAATCATAATATCATGTAGCCATTACTAGTGGAGCACTGACCATGTGCCAGCACTCTATAGGTGCCTTACATATATTATGTATAATCTTCATAAAAAACACTCAAAGTAGATAGTGATGAGAAAACTTGTACTCAGAAAAGTGAAATAATTTACTCGTTCACGCAGCTTATACATGGTGCAGCCAGGGGAGAACCTCATTTTTATTTATTTATTTAT
>NW_016843095.1:0-1714 GCF_001698545.2 Rhinopithecus bieti | reverse complement strand
GGGGGGGGGCCGTTGCTTGGGCGACTTGCTCCAGCGTCTGTGTTCCGTGAACTGAGCAGCTGGGCGGTGCGGACCAGCTGGGCGGTGCCGACAGGTGCACTTGGGGCTCCTGGGCCTCCTGCGGCCGCGTCGGTTTCGGGGACCAGGTAGCCTCCCCACCTCCGGAGGCTCTCACGCCCTGGTGTCCGGTGGCCCTGGGAATTCTCTTCTTTTAAAAATGTGTATTCCCTGGGTCCTGTCTAACACTTCTGCTGGTTTCTTTTTCTCCTCTTTTAGAGTTTAATATTTACTCTGCTCTTTTTTGTTGTTTGTTTATTTGAGACGGAGTCTCGCACTGTCGCCCGGGCTGGACGCGATCTCGGCTCACTGCAACCTCCGCCTCCCAGGTTCAAGCGATTCTCCTGCCTCAGCCTCCCAAGTAGCTGGGATTACAGGCGCCCACCACCACGCCCGGCTAATTTTTGTATTTTTAGTAGAGATGGCATTTCACTATGTTGGCCAGGCTGGTCTCAATCTCCTGACCTCGTGATCCGCCCGCCTCGGCTTCCCACAGTGCTGGGATTACTGGTGTGAGTCACCGCGCCAGGCCTGCTCTGCTCTTTATTATTCTCATTTTTCTTTATCTTGCTCAGTTCCCTTTTCTCCTATGGTCGTCTCCTTCTTTCCTTCCTTCCAAAGGCAATCTACATCTCCCTGTCTCCAACCTGGCTTGGCCATTTTAATTTGTACCTATTATTTTTTTCTTACTTCAGATGGGTCTTTTTCCCCTATTTTTTATTATTCTTTTTTTTTTTGAGACGGAGTCTCGCTCCATCGCCCAGGCTGGAGTGCAGTGGCCAGATCTCAGCTCACTGCAAGCTCCGCCTCCCGGGTTCCCGCCATTCTCCTGCCTCAGACTCCGGAGTAGCTGGGACTACAGGCGCCCGCCACCTCGCCCGGCTAGTTTTTTGTATTTTTTAGTAGAGACAGGGTTTCACTGTGTTAGCCAGGATGGTCTCGATCTCCCGACCTCGTGATCCGCCCGTTTCGGCCTCCCAAAGTGCTGAGATTACAGGCTTGAGCCACCGCGCCCGGCCTTTTTTTTTATTATTCTTTAAGTCTTGACTTAACTGTCAGGTCAATATCTGAGAGTAGATCATCATTTATTTATTAAAGGAGGAGTCCTCTCCTTACTCAGAGTCAGTGAAGCCGCCAGCTACAGGAGTTGGCATTTGTTCAGTATTTACCATGCCCGAAGCTCTGCTAAGCGGCTTTGTGCATTATAGTCAATTTTTTTTTTTTTTTTTTTTGAGACAGAGTTTCGCTCTTGTTGCCCAGGCTGGAGTACAGTGGCGTGATCTCGGCTCACCACAACCTCTGCTTCCCAGGTTCAAGCAATTCTCCTGCCTCAGCCTCCCGAGTAACTGGGATTACAGGCATGTGCCACCATGCCCAGCTAATTTTTGTAGTTTTAGTAGAGACGGGATTTCTCCATTTTGGTCAGGCTGGTCTCGAACTCTTGACCTCAGGTGATCTGCCCGCCTCGACCTCCCAAAGTGCTGGGATTACAGACGTGAGCCACTGTGCCCGGCCCCAGTTATAGTCAATTCTTGAGAGGTAAGTACGTCCCTGCACAGATGACCTGTGAGTTGAATGCAGACAGCAGGTGTGTTCTGCTGGACTTGTATGGAATTATTAAATTTTAAAACTTTGTCATCGTCAGCCGCGTGCGGTG
>NW_016843094.1:0-1671 GCF_001698545.2 Rhinopithecus bieti | reverse complement strand
TTTTTTTTTTTTTTTTGAGACGGAGTCTCGCTCTGTCACCCAGGCTGGAGTGCAGTGGCACGATCTTGGCTGACTGCAACCTCCACCTTCCGGGTTCAAGCAATTCTCCTGCCTCAGTCTCCCAAGTAGCTGGAACTACAGGCACATGCCACCATGCCCGGCTAATTTTTTTTGTATTTTTAGTAGAGATGGAGTTTCACCATGTTAGCCAGGATGGTCTCCATCTCCTGACCTCGTGATCCGCCTGCCTCAGCCTCCCAAAATGCTGGGATGACAGGCATGAGCCACCGTGCCCGGCCAGGGGGTTAAGTTTTAACATATGATTTGGCTGGGTTGCAGGGGTGGGTAAATAAACATTGAGTCTACTGCAATGGGAGAAGAGCATTCTAGGCAGAGTGAACAGCAAATAAAACCATGAGATAGAGGGTTATTTCTGGTGTAAAGAACAAGGAAGGCCGGGCACAGTGGCTCATGCCTGTAATCCCAGCACTTTTGGAGGCCGAGGTGGGTGGATGACTTGAGGTCAGGAGTTCAAAACCAGTCTGATCAACATGATGAAATCTCTTCTCTACTAAAAATACAAAAATCAGCTGGCATGGAGGTGCGCGCCTGTAATCCCAGCCACTTGGGAGGCTGAGGTGAGAGGACTGCTTGAACCTGGGAGGCAGAGGTTGCAGTGAGCCAAGATCGCATCACTGCACTCCAGCCTGGGCGACAGAGTGAGACAAGGAGGCCAGTATGGTTGAAGCCAGGTGAGAAATGGGGAGGTTGGAGCCAGATATTACTGGGTATTTATTAATAAGTCTTCTGAGGATATCGGCATTTACTGAGTGTAACAGGAAGCCACTGTAGCACTTTGCCCATGAGTGACATGATCCAACTTGCATTTTCACAGGCTTACACCAGCTGCTGTGTGGAAAATGGACTGAAGAGAGGCAAGGAAGAAAGCAGGGAGACCAGATAGGAGGCATCTACAATAATCCAGGAGAGCTAGCCTGGACCAAGATGGTAGCAATGGAGGTTGACAGAATTGGTCAGATTTTGGATATATTTTTGAAGGTAGAATCAAGAGCATTTGTTGACGGCTTGTATGAGGGATAGAAAGGAATCAAGGATAACTCCAAGGTTTTTGATTTTAACAGAAGAAGGAAAGAACAGAATGGCCATTTATTGAGATTGAGAAGACTGTGAGAACAAACTTAAAAGGAAACATCAGGACAGGCACTGTGGCTCATGTTGGTAATCCCAGCACTTTGAGAGGCCAAGGCAGGAGGATTGCTTGAGCCCAGGAGTTCAATACCAGCCTAGGCAATATAGTGAGACCCTGTCTCTACAAAAATAAAAATAATTAGGTTGGACATGGTGGCTCACACCTGTAGTCCCAGCACTTCAGGAGGCCAAGGAGGGTGGATCTCCTGAGATCAGGAGTTCGAGACCAGCCTGACCAACATGGTGAAACCCTGTCTCTACTAAAAATACAAAAATTAGGTGGGCATGGTGGCACATGCCTATAATCCCAGCTACTTGGGAGGCTGAGGCAGGAGAACCGCTTGAACCCAGGAGGCGGATGTTACAGTGAGCAGAGATTGCGCCACCGCACTCCAGCCTGGGTGACAGAGTGAGACTCCATCTCAAAAAAAAAAAAAAAAAAAAAAAAAAAAAAAAAAAAAA
>NW_016843093.1:0-1102 GCF_001698545.2 Rhinopithecus bieti | reverse complement strand
GTGTGCTGTATTCAGGAGACCCATCTGATGTGCAAAGATACATTTAGGCTCAAAATAAAGGTATAGAGAACAATTTACCAAGCAAATGGAAAGCCAAAAAAAGCAAGTGTTGCAATCTTAGTATCTGACAAAACCAACTTTAACCAACAGAGATCAAAAAAGACAAAGAAGGGCGTTACATAATGGTAAAGGGATCAATTCAACAAGAAGAGCTAACTATCCTAAATATATATGCATCCAATACAGGAGCACACAGATTCATAAAACAAGTTCTTGGAGACCTACAAAGATACTTAGACTCCCACACAATAATAGTGGGAGACTTTAACACCCCCACTGTCAATATTAGACAGACCAACAAGACAGAAAATTTTCAAGGATATTCAGGACCTGAACTCAGCTCTGGATCAAGTGGACCTAGTAGACATCTACAGAACTCTCTACCCCAAATCAACAGAATATACATTCTTCTCAGTGCTACATGGCACTTATTCTAAAATTGACCAGACAATTGGAAATAAAATACTCCTCAGCAAATACAAAATAACTGAAATCATAACAAACAGTCTCTCAGACCACAGTGCAATCATATTAGAATTCAGGATTAAGAAACACACTCAAAACCACACAACTACATGCATATTGAACAACTTGCTCCCAAATGACTGCCATGTAAATAGTGAAATTAAGGCAGACATGAAGAAGTTCTTTGAAACCAATGAGAACAAAGAGACAATGTATCAGAATCTCTTGGACACAGCAAAGGCAGTGTTAAGAGGGAAATTTATAGCACTAAATGCCCACATCAGAAAGCTAGAAAGGTTGCAAATCAACACTCTAACATCAACAATTAAAAGAACTAGAAAAGCAAGAGCAAACAAATCCAAAAGCTAGCAGAAGACAAGAAATAACTAAGATCAGAGCAGAACTGAAAGAGATAGAGACATGAAAAACCCTTCCAAAAAAATCAATGAATCCAGAAGCTGGTTTTTTGAAAACACTTACAAAATAGACCACTATCTAGACTAATAAAGAAGAAAATAGAGAAGAATCAAATAGACCAATAAAAAAGGATAAAGGGGATATCACCACTGACCCCACA
>NW_016843092.1:0-1101 GCF_001698545.2 Rhinopithecus bieti | reverse complement strand
GAGGCCTGAGGAGGGGTCTCCTCCAGGGTTTCAGCACCAACTGATTTGTTTTTCTAAGACCACCAGAGCGAGTACAATAGAACCAGCGAGTAGGCAAGGCCAGGAGCAAAACTGCAAATTTATTTTTTGGTCACCTACCTTCAGGGAAGAAGGTGTGGAGGGTGAGGTCTGTTGGCCTCTGGCAAAGGAGGCCGAGAGAGTCGCCTGGTGGAGCTCTCGGGTGGAGTTCCTGATGCAGTCCCGACAGGAGTGGGGGATGAGGAAGTCCACACGGCGCGCTCACCGGGAGCGGCTTTTCTGGGAGTGGGAGGGCAATAGGTGGGGCACTGGCGTGTCGGGGGGCGTTCCATAGGTGCGACCAGGTAAATCTTGGTCTCTTTGGATTGACGTCACCTGGCGCGTGCCCGGTTGATCTGCACCTTCCCGGGCACCGGCTACATTTTCGCGCGTGCGGGAAAAGTTGGTGATGAAGAACACGGAAGTGCGCCATCTTGCCTCCGTTCGTCCAAACACTTCTCAGTACCAATTTTCTGTATTAGTCTGTTCTTGCATGGCTATGAAGAACTACCTGAGACCGGGTAATTTAAAAAGAAAAGAGGTTTACTTGGCTCACAATTCTGCAGGTTGCACAGGAAGCATGGCTGAGGAAGCCTCAGGAAACTTACAATCATGGCAGAAGGTTAAGAAGGAGGTGGTACGTCTTACATGGCTGGAGCAGGAGGAAGAAAGAGCAAAAGGGGAGATGCTACATACTTTTAAACAATCAGATCTGGTGAGAACTCACTATCACAAGAATGGCAAGGGAGAAATCTTCCACCATGATCCAATCACCTCCCCCCGGGCTCCTCCTCCTACACTGGGGATTACAATTAAACATGAGATTTGAGTGAGGACACAAATCTACACCATTTTCATAAGGTTAATATTAAAAGTTATTTGCTTTCCTATATACTAGCAATGAAAAAAATTGGAATTTGAAATTTCAAATGCAATGCTATTTACATGAGCACCTCCAAAATCAAATATGTAAGCATAAAGTAAACAAAATATGTACAGGATCTATATGAGGAAAACTTCAAAACTTTAATGAAAGAAATCTAA
>NW_016843091.1:0-1539 GCF_001698545.2 Rhinopithecus bieti | reverse complement strand
AATAAATAAATAAATAAATAAATAAATAAAAAAGAAAATAAAGGTAAAAAAAAAACTGCTAGAACTTGGTGATTAGATATGTGGAGTGACAATCTAACACATACTACTAGAAATGGGTTTTACTTTCCCTTCTAATCTAACAGTAGCTACGAGTGAACCACTCCATGTAAGTAATAGAACTTTAATCAGGATGAAATAGAGCCTGATGAAGAAAATGTAGGTGATTTAGGGGAAAAAGGATTTGAAGAAAGCATTAAAAAAATATTCAATCCTGTGTAGAGGATCGAAGAGAGAAGAAGTATATGCACCCTGATGAAGTCTGACCTAGAGAAGTACAGTCAATTAACATCTAAATGAAATAAATACTGATTCTCTTAGACTAAACTTTCATTAAGTGCTGAATGTCACCCTTTGTTCATGTAAGCCTCTGGTTGTAAATGAGGGGTGAATCACCTCCCTCCCTCCAGGGGCACTTGGCAATGTCTAAAGACATTTTTGGCTATGATAACACAGGTCAGGATGTTAGCACTGCTGGAATCTCACACATAGAGACCAAGGGTGTTGCTAAATATCTTATAATGCACAAGATAGCCCCCTACAACAAATAATTATCCAGCACTAATGTCAATGGTGCCATGTCTGAGAAACCCTAGAATTCATTGACATAAAAAATATCAAATTAGACACCCAGACACTGTCATGTTGTAGGAGGCATGAAGAAAAGAAAGTCATAGGTCCTGCCCATGAAGAAGAAATCACTTAAATTTATTAATTTTCAATGTAAGAACAACTATTCAAATAATGTCACAGATAGTAATAAGACATATGTCATAAATCAGTATGTCTGTGATTGCTAGATAAATGGCATCAATAAGTGCTCAACCTATATTTTTGTAGAGTGGAGAGCAAAAGTCAGCCTAGAAAAATAGCCATACCTGTTTTGTGAACACAGCATTTCTGAGGTGTCTGGAGGATAAATAACTTAGGATTTAGCTTAAAAAAAAAAAAAAGTCATGTGAAATACAAAATATTCTATTTTGGGCAACTTCATGAGTTTTCCAGAGAATAAAAGATATACTCCATTGCTTAAGGCCAGATTCAGGATGGTCTTATATTTTTTTTTTTACTTGGAAGTGGAGTTTTGAGCAGTAAAGTGACAGAATGAAATTTATCTTTCAGAAAAAGCAATTACATGGCAGTAGGTGGAACCAACTGTATATCAGAGGCACTGTGGACAAAGACAGACATCAAGAAGGAAAAAATATTTGAATAGTGACATTAAAGATTCTTGCAAAAAAATGGTGGCTCTGAGTAAGAAGACAAAACATATAATAAGATCAATCTGAGAATTAGGAATGGACAGGATTATCCAAATATTTATAAAAGCAAAGAAGGATATATAACAGAAAGCAATTTGTTTTGTTAAAGGGAATATTAAACATCCTCATGCACGTGTAAAACTAATAAACTTGATATGCTTTTCTTTTATTAAAAAACCTTACTTACACCAACTTGACCATCATCTTCTGTGACTTTTTT
>NW_016843090.1:0-848 GCF_001698545.2 Rhinopithecus bieti | reverse complement strand
GATTACAGGCGTGAGCCACAGGACCCGGCCTGTTTGTTTGTTTATAAATGAGACAGGATCTCACTCTCTGCCCAGGCTGGAGTGCAGTGGCACAATCACGGCTCACTGCAGCCTCAACCTCCTGGGCTCAAGCAATCCTCCCACCTCAGCCTCCCCAGCAGCTGTGACTAGAGGTGCACACCACCATGCCCGGCTAATTTTTAATTTTTTATAGAGACAGGGTCTCACTTATCCAGGCTGGTTTCAAACTCCTGAGCGCAAGTGATCCTCCTGCTTTGGCCTCTCAATGTGCTGGTGTTACGCTGTGCCCAGACTTATTTAAATCAAAAATTTTTAATCTAGAAATTTACATAAAAATCCAAATGTCTAGTGTCTTCAAAGTCAGAAGATCTGGCCAAAATAGGTCTTAATTGACCAGACCTAGATAGTTGTTGCCTTTTTTTTTTTTTTTTTTTTGGGACAGAGTTTTACTCTTGTTGCCCAGGCTGGAGTGCAATGGCATGATCTTGGCTCACTGCAACAAAATCCGCCTCCTGGGTTCAAGCAGTTCTCCTGCCTCAGCCTCCCAAGTAGCTGGGATTATAGGTGCCCACCACCAAGCTCGGCTAATGTTTTCTACTTAGTAGAGATGGGGTTCCACCATGTTGATCAGACTGGTCTGGAACTCCTGACCTCAGGTGATCCACCTGCCTCGGCCTCCCAATGTGGTGGGATTACAGGCGTAAGCCACCACACCCAGCTGCCTTAATTGTAATTTTTTTTTGAGACAGAGTCTTGCGCTGTCCCCCAGGCTGGGGTGTAGTGGCACGATCTCGGCTCACTGCAACCTTTGCCTCCCAGGTTCAAGC
>NW_016843089.1:0-519 GCF_001698545.2 Rhinopithecus bieti | reverse complement strand
TCTGTTTTAGGGTATGTGAGAAGGGATATTTTGGTTTGCATTGAAGCTAATGGTGACAAAGGAAATATCCTCAGACAAACACCAGAAAGAAGCTTTCTGAAAAACTACTTTATGATTTGTGAATTTACCTCACAGAGTTACATGATTCTTTTCGTGGAGCATTTTGGTTACACTGCTTTTGAGGAATCTGAGAAGGGATATTTTCCATCACCTTGAAGCCTATGAAGACAAAGAAATAACCTCAGATAAAAACTAGAAGAAGCTTTCGGAGAAACTGCTTGATGATGTGTGAATTCATCTCACAAAGTTACATTGTGACTTTTCATTCAGTAGTTTCATAACACTGTTTTTGTGGAATCTGCAATAGCATGTTTGGGAGCATATTGAAGTGTACGGTGACAAATGAAATATCCTCAGATAAAAACTAGAACAAAGCTTCCTGACAAACCACTTTGTTATGTTTTAATTCATCTCACACAGTTACATGATTCTTTTATGGAGCAGTTTGGTTGTGCTGTT
>NW_016843088.1:0-1576 GCF_001698545.2 Rhinopithecus bieti | reverse complement strand
CTCCTATAGAATTCAGCTGTGACTCCCTCTAGTTCTGGGATTTTTTTTAGTTAGTAGGCTATTAATTATTGCCTCAATTTCAGAACTTGTTATTGGTCTATTAAGGGATTCAATTTCTTCCTGATTTAGTCTTGCGAGTGTGTATGTGTCCAGGAATTTATCCATTTCTTCTAGATTTTCTAGTTTATTTGCGTAGAGGTGTTTACAGTATTTTCTGATGGTAGTTTATATTTCTGTGGGATCAGTGGTGATATCCTGTTTATCATTTTTTGTTGTGTCTATTTGATTTTTTTTTTTTTTTTTTTTTTTTTTTTTTCTTTTTTCTTTTTTACTGGTCTGGCTA
Organism: Rhinopithecus bieti; assembly: GCF_001698545.2. NCBI lineage: Eukaryota > Metazoa > Chordata > Mammalia > Primates > Cercopithecidae > Rhinopithecus > Rhinopithecus bieti. The sequence goes on along the minus strand of NW_016843088.1, from coordinate 1,233 downwards.
GCATTCTACATTTTTTGTTAATCTTTTCAGAAAACCAGCTCCTGGATTCACTGATTTTCTTTCTTTCTTTCTTTCTTTCTTTCTTTCTTTCTTTCTTTCTTTCTTTCTTTCTTTCTTTTTTTTGAAGGGTTTTTTTGTGTCTATCTCCTTTAGTTCTGCTCTGATCTTAGTTATTTCTTGTCTTCTGCTAGCTTTTGAATTTGTTTGCTTTTGCTTCTCTAGTTCTTTCAAATGTGATGTTAGGGTGTTGATTTTAGATCTTTCCCACTTTCTCCTGTGGGCATTTAATGCTATAAATTTCCCTCTTGACATTGCTTTAGCTGTCCCAGAGATTCTGGTACCTCGTGTCTTTGTTCTCAATGGAATTAAAGAACTTGTTTTTTTTGCCTTAATTTCGTACCCAGTAGTCATTCAGGAGCAGTTGTTCAGTTTCCATGCAGTTGTGTGGTTTTGAGTGAGTTTCTTAATCCTGAGTTATAATTTGATTGCACTGTGGTCTGAGAGACTGTTTGTTATGATTTCCACTCTTTTGCATTTGCTGAGGAGTGTTTTACTTTCAATTATGTGGTCAATTTTAGAATAAGTGCGATAAGGTGCTGAGAATGTGTATTCTGTTAATTTGGGGTGTAGAGTTCTATAGATGTCTATTAGATCCACTTGGTCCAGAACTGAGTTCAAGTCCTGAATATCCTTGTTAATTTTCTGTCTCAACCTGTCTAATACTGACAGTGGGGTGTTAAAGTCTCTCACTAGTGGGAGTCTAAGTCTCTTTGTATGTCTCTAAGAACTTGCTTTATGAATCTGGGTGCTCCTGTATTGGGTGCATATATATTTAGGATGGTTGGCTCTTTCATTGCATTGATCCCTTTACCATTATGTAATGGCCTTCTTTGTCTTTTTCGATCTTTGTTGGGTTAAAGTCTGTTTTATCGGAGACTAGAATTGTAACCCCTGCTTTTTCTGGTTTTCCATTTGCTTGGTGAATCTTCCTCCATCCCTTTATTTTGAGCCTATATGTGTCTTTGCACGTGAGATGGGTCTCCTGAATATAACACACCGATGAGTCTTGACTCTTTATCCAATCTGCCAGTCTGTGTTTTTTAATTGGGGCATTTAGCCCATTTACATTTAAGATTAATATTGTTATGTGTGAATTGGATCCTATCATTATGATGCTAACTAGTTATTTTGCCAGTTAGTTGATGCAGTTTCTTCATAGTGTCGATGGTCTTT
>NW_016843087.1:0-520 GCF_001698545.2 Rhinopithecus bieti | reverse complement strand
GGGATAAGTGTCCAATTTCATTCTTCTGCTTGTGGATCTCTAGTTTTCTTACACCTTCTTTGAAGAGACTATCCTTTCCCTATTGTGTGTTCTTGGCATCTTTGTTGAAGATCAAATAATCATAAATGCTTGGGTTTCGTTTTGGGCTTTCTACTCCTTTCCTTTGGTTATTATGTCTGCTTTTACGCTAGACCATGCTGTTTTGCTTACAATAATTTTATGATACATTTTAAAACCAGAGAGCATGATGCCTCTATCTTTGTTATTTTTGCTCAAGATTGCTTTGGCTATTCACTGTCATTTCTGATTTCATACCAATTTTAGTATTTTTTTAAATTTCTGTGAAAAATTGCATTGGAATTTTGATGAGGATCTGCTGATCACTTTGGGTAGTATAAACATTTTAATAATAATAATTCTTCAAAACCATGAACTCAATGTATCTTTCCATTTATTTGTGTCTTCTTCAGTTTTATTCATCAATATTTATAGTTTTCAGTGGACAGATCTTTCATTTTTT
>NW_016843086.1:0-390 GCF_001698545.2 Rhinopithecus bieti | reverse complement strand
AATGAGCAATAGGGCTATTTCACTTTCTTGTCATTTGTCATTAAATGTGCCACTGCAGTATCATGTTTTAATTCTTTTTGAGCACTTTTTTCTTTTAATTTACAACTTTGCTAAATGTTTGGCACCAGAGACCTAGCTTTCATTCTATCTTGGCTTTAGGCAGGCCTTCCTCACTAAGCTTAATTACCTCTAGCTTTTGACTGAAAGTGAGAGACCTGCAGCTCTCCATTTCTCTTGAATACCCAGAGACCATTGTAGGGTTGTTAATTGGGGTAATATCAATGTTATCGTGTCTCAGGGAACAGGGAGTCCCGAGGAGAAGGAGAGAGATGGGGAAAGGGCTGGTCAGTGGAGCAGTCAGAACACATACAACCTTTAGCAATTAATTTC
>NW_016843085.1:0-847 GCF_001698545.2 Rhinopithecus bieti | reverse complement strand
ATTGGTGTGAGATGGTATCTCATTGTGGTTTTGGTTTACATTTCTCTAACGACCAGTGATGATGACAGCTTTTTCTCCATATGTTTGTTGGCCCCTTAAATGTCTTCTTTTGAGAAGTGTCTGTTCAAAACCTTTACCCACTTTTTGATGGGGTTGTTTGATTTTTTATTGTAAATTTGTTTAAGTTCCTTGTAGATTCTGGATATTAGCCCTTTGTCAGATGGGTAGATTGCAAAAATTTTCTCCCATTCTATAGGTTGCCTGTGTAACCAGGATTTTTGATTTTGAAATCTACTCTTCTACTAACCCAAGGTTGTTTGCTAGGGATATTAGGAATGACAAAGGAAGCCAAAGTCAAAGCAAATGATATGTATTATTAGCACCTGAAAAAAAACTCTTAGTTTAGAGATCAGTGAGTCTCAAGTTTGTCTGCACCCTGGAATCCATTGAGGAGCTTCCAAAATTTTTGATGCTAGTATCCTCAGGAGATTGTGACTTAATTGGTCTGGGGTATGACTTGAGCACTGAAAATTTACAATGTTCCCTAGGTGATTCTATGTTCAGACAAATTTGGGAGCTGATCTAGTTTAGGGATTAGCAAACTTTGCCTTGTGGGCCAAATCTGGCCCATTACGTGCCTGTTTTTGTACAGTCTGCAAACACAGAATGGGTTTTACAATTTTAAATGGCTAAAAAATCACCTAAAAAAGAATACTATTGTGTGACAGTTCTCCATAATCAGTGGCCTTACAAGATTGTAGTTCCTGGGGAAAAGGGACACTGTTGGCTGCATGATACGGTTACCACATTTGATAGTACATGAGAACATCAGGTCAGACATTTAGTT
>NW_016843084.1:0-513 GCF_001698545.2 Rhinopithecus bieti | reverse complement strand
TAAATTGTTTTATGGGTCCATTGGAATATATTGTCATCTTCCTGATAGAGTGAACGTTTACATGATTTTATCTTCTGGCAAAAGCTTGAGCAATATTGCTTGATAAGTAAATAAGTTTAATACATTTCATTATACTGAGAATGATCGCCAAGTTGATTTTGTGATTTTCCCCAGTTTTGAAAGCAACATAATTAACTCTTATTGTGGAGGTAGTTATGTTATTACTTTAAAAATATATAGGTGGAGTACACCTGTAGTCCCAGCTACTAGGGGTGGCGGGAGGCTGAGGCAGGAAGATCTTTTGAGCTTGGAGAAGTCAAGGCTGCAATGAGCTGTGATTGCACCATTATATTCTAGCCTGGGTGACACAGTGAGACACCCTGTCTCATAAAACAAAAAAAAAGAGGGAGTAGGGGGTGGGATACATATTGGATATGTATATATAGGACAGTTGTAGAAAAAACTGATTTTTTAGTGATTTAACTTTTGACAGTTCTGTCTATGGCAAATTTT
>NW_016843083.1:0-1101 GCF_001698545.2 Rhinopithecus bieti | reverse complement strand
AATAAATAAATAAATAAATAAATAAATAAATAAATAAAAGAAACACACACATAGTTATTTTTTCTAAAGGTATTGCAATGAAATTGATGCAAAATACTACTGGAATGAAACTAACGAAAGAGGAAACCTCTTGTATTACCCACTTATCTATCAGTTCTATCAATCAATTTATTAATTAATCTATCAGTCAATCTGTCTATGTACAGATGGTCCCTAACTTAGGACGTCTTCATTTTACTATGGTGAAAAAGTGATAGGCATTCAGTACACTCTTTGACTTATAATGGGGTTATTTTTTGATCAACCTATTGTAAATTGAAGATATTATTATTGTTGATCTGGACATAACTCCATCCTAAGTGGAGAGGCATCTGTACACTTATCCATAAACAATAAATGTACCAATGGAACTTTACATACTTATCTTCCTTTTGGGAATTTATTACCAGAAAAAGGCTCAAAAGGAAATAAAAAAGTTATAACTGTGAATATTAAGATGGTGTTAAATATATATGTGTGTATGTGCATACAAAATCAAACTAAATGAAAATGCTAAGATACTAATTAATAAATTTTAGAACATAATCATGAAGTGAAAAAGGTAATTTTTATATAGAAAAAAACTAGAAGGCAGTTCACAAAATTGAAAATGCTTGAATAGTGTGTGTTTGGAGTTAGAGGTTTTTTTTTTTTTTTATACTTTAAGTTCTAGGGTACATGTGCACAACGTGCAGGTTTGTTACATATGTATACATGTGCCATGTTGGTGTGCTGTACCCATTAACTCGTCATTTACATTATGTATATCTCCTAATGCTATCCTTCCACCCTCCCCCCTCCCTGCTCCTCACAATAGGACCCGGTGTGTGATGTTCCCCTTCCTGTGTCCAAGTGATCTCATTGTTCAATTCCCACCTATGAGTGAGAACATGCGGTATTTGGTTTTCTTTTCTTGCAATAGTTTGCTGAGAATGATGGTTTCCAGCTGCATCCATGTCCCTACAAAGGACGCGAACTCATCCTTTTTTATGGCTGCATAGTATTCTAAGGTGTTTATGTGCCACATTTTTTAAATCCAGTCTATCACTGATGGACATTTGG
>NW_016843082.1:0-1240 GCF_001698545.2 Rhinopithecus bieti | reverse complement strand
CTGGACTCCTGGGTCTGAGGGAGGAGGGGCCGGGGTCTGGACTGCTGGGTCTGAGGGAGGAGGGGCTGGGGCTCCGGGTCAGGGAGGTTGGGTTTCTGGTTTCCTGGGCTGGGACAGACTGAGCCAAGTGAGGGGTGTGAGGTGGGAGTGTTGTGTTGGGGGGTCTGGGTTTATAGGGGTGCACCAGTGAGCACAGTAGCCACTCCTCCCCTGTGTCTTTTGGGCCTGGGGTGCTCCCAACACCATCCTCACCTGTCCCCAGTGCTTTCCTCTGCCAAACGCCAGGACCAGCCAAACCAGCTGTGCCAGTTGGGCATCCCCATGCACTACCACCCCCCCATACCCCCCTTCCCTGCAGTGGCTTCAGAGAGGCCTGGGCCCAGCCCGAGGGTGGTGCACGGGTGGGCAGGAGGCCGGATTACAGGAGAACAGGACGCCCCAATCGCTGCTTCATCTTTCCGCCTCCCACCCTCATCTTGCTCATCCCTGTTCCATTCCTCCTCCTCCTGCCTCGGGCCAGGGCACTGCCCCTACTTCCTCCAGGGGCCTGGCTTCCTCCTTGGCCCTCAGTCCCCAAAAACATGCTCCGTGACACATGCATCCAGCCCTTCCTGCCACTGGGTCCCATCCATTCATGTTCATTCATTTCCCAGCACCTGTTGCGTGCCAGGCACTGTTCCAGGCACTGGAGACACAGTGGCAAAAAAAAAAAAAAAAAAAAAAGTGAGAATGGACTCATGGTGGGCAGAACATTGTCCCCCCAGAGATGCTCAGGTCCTAATCCTGGAAAGTGCGAACATGTGACCTCCCACCACAAAAGAGACTGCAGATGTGATAGAGTGAGGGTTTTTTTTTTTTTTTTGAGACGGAGTCTCACTCTGTCGTCCAGGCTGGAGTGCAGTGGCACGATCTCGGCTCACTGCAAACTCTGCCTCCTGGGTTCAAGCGATTCTCCTGCCTCAGCCTCCTGGGTACCCAGGATTGCAGGCAGGCATGCGCCACCACACCTGGCTAATTTTTTATTTTATTATTATTATTATTATTTTTATTATTGAGACTGAGTTTCACTCTTGTCGCCCAGGCTGGAGTGCAGTGAAGTCATCTCGGCTCACTGCAACCTCTACCTCCCGGGTTCAAGCGATTCTCTTGCTCAGCCTCCCGAGTAGCTGGGATTACAGAGATGCACCACCACGCCCAGCTAATTTTGTATTTTTAGCAAAGACAGGGTTTCTCCATGTTG
>NW_016843081.1:0-1036 GCF_001698545.2 Rhinopithecus bieti | reverse complement strand
TTCAATAAGGAATGAAGAGAAAATTGGCTTTTAACTAATTTCCAGATTTTTTGAGGGAGGGGGGCACTCTAAACAAAGTAAAAATCCTGAGAAGATCAGGTAGAAGGAAGTGGATTGGGTTAATACCTCTTTAGGAATAACAGGGGAGATGAGGACTGATTTCTGCCATTTATCTCTTTTATCCCACTTAATATCCACTTAATGTTTTCAGTGAAAGGATACCAATAGCCTGGCAGGCATAATTCAAAATTTAATATTATCCAGCCGGACATGGTGGCTCACGCCAGTAATCCCAGCACTTGGGGAGCTCAAAGCAGAAGGATCGCTTTAGCTCAGAAGTCCAAGACCAGCCTGGGCAACATGGCAGAACCCCATCACTACAAAAAATACGAAACAACTGAGTATGGTGGCGCGTACCTGTAGTCCCAGCTACTCAGGGGGCTGAGGTGGGAGGATCACTTGAGTGCGGGGGGTCGAGGTTGCAGTGAGCCGAGATTGTGCCACTGCACTCCAACCTGGGCAACAGAGCAAGACTCTGCCTCAAAAAAAAAAAAACATTATCCAGGCCAGGCGCAGTGGGTCATGCCTGTGATCCCAGCACTTTGGGAGGCCAAGGCGGGCAGATCACAAGGTCAGGAGTTTGAGACCAACCTGACCAACATGGTGAAACCCCATCTCTACTAAAAATACAAAATTAACTGGGGGTGTTGGCACGCACCTGTAATCCCAGCTACTTAGGATGCTGAGGCAGGAGAATCACTTGAACCTGGGAGGCAGAGGTTGCAGTGAGCCAAGATCACGCCACTACACTCCAGCCTGGGCAACAGAACGAGACTCTGTCTCAAAAAAAAAAAAAATTACCCATGGTTCCTTCAACAGACGAATGGTCAAACAAACTGGTACATCCACGCAACAACCTGGATGAAGCCCCAGAGAATTATGCTAGGTGAAAAAATGCAATCCCAAAAGATTACATACTGTATGATTTCATTTATTCTTTTTATTTTATTTTATTTTATTTTATTTTTTAATTTTT
>NW_016843080.1:0-1238 GCF_001698545.2 Rhinopithecus bieti | reverse complement strand
CCTTTCTAATAAGGTGGTGTATTACATTGACTGATTTTCTTATTGAAGCACTCTTGCACTCCCCATATAGATACTATTTAGTTATGACATATAATCCTTAATTTTTTGAAAAAAACCCATAATGTACAAGTTGCTATATTATTTCTCTTTCTTGTCTAATTGTTTTTGCTAGGACCTTAAGAAAGATGCTGAATAGCAGTAGTAAAAGTGCATATACTTGGGGTTTTTTTCCCCTGGTTTTAGGGCATAACCTATTAGATTTTCACAATTTGATATAAAATGTCTTTGGAATTTTTATAAATACATTTTATTATGATAAGAAATGTCCCTTCTATTCATATTATTTAGTGATTTTTAAAATTATACTTTAGGTTCTGGGATACATGTGCAGAATGTGCAGGTTTGTTACGTAGGTATACACGTGCCAAGGTGGCTTGTTGCATCCATCAACCCGTCATCTAGGTTTCAAGCCCCACATGAATCAAGTATTTGTCCCAATGCTCTCCCTCCCCTTGCTCTCCATCCCTTGACATGCCCTGGGGTGTGATGTTTCCCTCCCTGTGTCCATGTGTTCTCATTGTTCAACTCCCTTTTGAGTGAGAACATGCAGGGCTTGGTTTTCTGTTCCTGTGTTAGTTTGCTGAGAAGGATGGTTTCCAGCTTTATCCATGTCCCTGAAAAGGACATGAATTCATTCTTTTTTATGGCTGTATAGTATTCCATGGTGTATATGTGCCATATTTCTTTATCTAGTCTATCATTGATGTGCATTTGGGTTGGTTCCAAGTCTTTGCTATTGTAAACAGTGCTGCAATGAACACACATGTACATCTGTCTTTATAGTAGAATGATTTATAATCCTTTGAGTATATACCCAGTATTGGGATTGCTGGGTCAAATGGTATTTCTGGTTTTAGACTCTTGAGGAATCACCACACTGTCTTCCACAATGATTGAACTAATTTACACTCCCACTAACAGTGTAAAAGCGTTCCTATTTCTCTGCATCCTCGACAGCATCTGTTGTTTTCTGACTTTTTAATGATTGCCATTCTAACTGGGTTGAGATGGCATCTCATTGTTAATTTTATGTTTGGATATTGTAAATGGGATTACTTTTTTAAATTATTTTTTAAATTTTTCACTGTAGGAATATAGAAATACTAGCGATTTTGATTGTTATTTTATATTTTCCAACTTTACTGAATTTATTTTCATAGTTTTTTAGTGGAGTCTGT
>NW_016843079.1:0-1029 GCF_001698545.2 Rhinopithecus bieti | reverse complement strand
ATTTTAGTTTGCATTTTACATTAAACATGTTTTTTTCATTTTCATTTTCTTCATTGACCACAAGAATAGTGTCCATACATCAGTAAATAATTCAAGGGTTATTTTTTTTTTTGAGACGGAGTCTCGCTCTGTCGCCCAGGCTGGAGTGCAGTGGCCGGATCTCAGCTCACTGCAAGCTCCGCCTCTCGGGTTCAAGGCATTCTCCTGCCTCAGCCTCCCAAGTAGCTGGGACTACAGGAGCCCGCTACCTCGCCCGGCTAGTTTTTTGTATTTTTTAGTAGAGACGGGGTTTCACCGTGTTAGCCAGGATGGTCTCGATCTCCTGACCTTGTGATCCGCCCATCTCGGCCTCCCAAAGTGCTGGGATTACAGGCTTGAGCCACCGCGCCCGGCCAAGGGTTACTTATTAAGTGCCTAATATAAATCAGGCCATGAGGAGCAGGCAACAAAGACAATTTTTGCCTTTAAGGATTCTAAGTTAATGCAAGGGCATGAGGGTGGTGGAAGGTGGCTAGGAAGTATATCATCTTAGAATCACAAGTGCAGTGGGGCATAAAAGAGAGATATTTTATGTGGTCTTGGGGTGGGATGGGGCATGAGAGAAATTTCTTCTTCTTTTTTTTTGAAACAGAGTCTTATTTTGTGGCGTGCAGTGCCGTGATCTTGGCTCACTGCAACCTCCACCTCCTGGGTTCAAGTGATTCTCCTGCCTCAGTCTTCTGAGTAGCTGGGATTACAGGTGCCCACCACCACACCTGGCTAATTTTTTGTATTTCTAAGTAGAGACAGGGTTTCACCATGTTGACCAGGCTGGTCTTGAACTCCTGACCTCAGGTGATCCACTAGCCTTGGCCTCCCAAAGTGCTGGGGTTACAGGCGTAAGCCACCGCGCCCAGCAAGAGGAATTTATTCTAAGCTTAAAATGTAGAGAAATATGCAAAAAGTAGTAATAAGATAAAAGTTTAATAGTTAATCTTTAGTTTTGGTGGAATCAGCTCTAAATAGGAGATAAAATGGACTCCATTTCAA
>NW_016843078.1:0-848 GCF_001698545.2 Rhinopithecus bieti | reverse complement strand
CACATAAATAGCATCTCTTAAAGGTATCATACCTGCGATTGGACATTTCTATGTGATTGGATATGTGCAACTTGAGCTTCATTCAATTTTTGAGGCATAGGAAAAATCATCTTTTTTTTTTTTTTTTTTTTTCCTGTGACAACTTGGCTATTTCATACAGACTTCCTTATCTCAGTAGAAAATAGACCCTACCAAGGTACTTTTTGTAGCAAGTATTTCCAAGTCAAGTGAAAAGTGGTGACTAAGTTGAAAACTTCCAAATTTTCTCCCCTCCCTAACTTTGCCTTTACACTGGCATGCTCTCTCTACCCTGAGTGCTGCCATCAACATCTTTTTTCCTAGGTAACTGCTATCTACCCTTTCCTCCACTTTTCCAAGAAGGAATTTAATCCTTCTTTTGTTTCTATTGGCCCAGGTTGGACATATTTCACTAAGGTTTACATAATACTATGGGAAAAGCACCAAATAGTAAATTATATAGAGAGGACAAATAGTTCAAAATCATCTATGCTTGACAAATCCAGGCTTCAAATTCTAACATATTAATCTCATCTTCAGGTTTTGCAGGACCTGTGTAATTGTAGTAGCTGCACTCCAGCTCCAAAATACAATAACTTTTTATTAGCTACCTCTAACAGGAGGAAGTCATCTTTCTACTCACCCCCTATAAACTTTATCTTAGACTCCTTAACACTATTAAATATCTCATACCAGAAGACTCAATTTCTCACTTGGTAGTTCATATAAGGCATTACTCTGCTAGTTCAGTTTTTTGGGTTTTAAAAGATGCCTTTTTTCTCAATATATATTTTACACCAAGAATTGTCACATTTTAAAAAGTCAACACT
>NW_016843077.1:0-521 GCF_001698545.2 Rhinopithecus bieti | reverse complement strand
GTGCTGGGATTACAGGAGTGAGCCACCATGCCTGCCCTGCTAAACTATTATCTTTTCTTTTTTTTTATTATTTTATTTTATTTTTTATTTTTTTTGAGATGGAATCTCACTCTGTTGCCCAGGCTGGAGTGCAGTGGCACAATCTCAGCTCACTGCAACCTCCGCCTCCCAGGTTCAGGCAATTCTCCTGCCTCATCCTCCTGAGTAGCTGGGACTACAGGTGTGTGCCACCATGTCCAGCTAGTTTTTGTATTGTTTTAGTAGAGATGGGGTTTCACCATGCTGGCCAGGCTGGTCTTGAACTCCTGACTTCGTGATCTGGCCACCTCGGCCTCCCAAAGTGCTAAGATTACAGATGTGAGCCACCACATCTGGCCTACGAAACTATTTTCAACAGTTTTACATTCCCACCATTTTATATTCCCACCAGTAGGGTTCCAGTTTCTCCACATGCCAACCAACATTGATTCCTTTTTCCAGGTTTTTTTTTTTTTTTTTTTTTTTTTTTTTTTTTTTTTTTT
>NW_016843076.1:0-848 GCF_001698545.2 Rhinopithecus bieti | reverse complement strand
AAGCTAAACAACTATTTATTTATTTATTTATTTATTTAATTTATTTATTTTGAGATGGAGTCTTGCTCTGTCACCAGGCTGGAATGCAGTGGCGTGATCTCAGCTCACTGCAACCTCCACCTGCCGGGTTCAAGCGATTCTCCTGCCTCAGCTTCCCGAGTAGCTGGGACTACAGGTGCGCGCCACCATGCCCAGCTAATTTTTTTGTATTTTTAGTAGAGATGGGTTTTCACCATGTTGGCCAGGATGGTCTCGATCTCTGGACCTCGTGATCTGCCCACCTCAGCCTCCCAAAGTGCTGAGATTACAGGCGTGAGCCACTGTGCCAGGCTGCTATACAACTATTTTAAAAGAAAATTTTTTATATCTTTGGAACTTTGAAAGGCGTTTTCCCCTCAATACCAGAACTTAAAATTCCCTAGGCTGGGCACCGTGGCTTGCACACTTTGGGAGGCCGAGGTGGAAGGATTGCTTGAGGTCAGGAGTTCAAGACCAGCCTGGCCAACATAGACCTGTCTCTATCTATCTATCTACTTGTATATTTATATATTTTGAGACAGGGTCTCAACTCTGTCACCCAGCCTGGAGTGCAGTGGTGTGATCTTGGCTAACTGCAGCCTCCACCTCCTGGGCTCAACTGATCCTCCCACCTCAGCCTCTAGAGTAGATGAGATCATAGGTGCATGCCACTAAGCCCAGCTAATTTTGTTTATTTTTTGTAGAGATGGGGGTCTCACTGTGTTGCCCAGACTGGTCTTAAACTTCTGGGTACAGTGATCCTCCTGCCTTGGCCTCCCAAAGTGTTGGGATTATAGGTGTGAGCCACCACACCTGGCCTAGTCTCTTAA
>NW_016843075.1:0-848 GCF_001698545.2 Rhinopithecus bieti | reverse complement strand
TCCCTGCAATGAAATATGAAGCATGCATAGAGTACTTCTGCTGCACATTGAAGTAGAATAGATGCCTCCAGGAAAAGCATTTGAGTGATTGGGTTGACGGCTTAACTAGTGGCTTTTCTCGTGAAACACTCTTTTTACTCCAAAGAGCAACTGGCAAGCTATGGTTTTTCAGACTTGGAGATTTGGCAAACATTTGCTTGAAAATGAATGAAGTCTGTTTGTCACTTTAAGGAAAACAACTGACAATATATATGGCCAACAATGAAACTCAGGTGTTCAAGTGAATATTACAGTTTTGGAAAACTTATTCCACTATTGGGATTTTGACATCTCAGTACCTACCGACTCTTCTGATGAGACCGGTTGCGATATTGACAAATGTGATGTTTTGATATTATACAGTAGGAAATGTGCCAGCATTTGGAAGGGCTGCATAACTCAGGGAACTGATATTTTTTCAAATGACCAATGTATGATGTAAAATCTTTCATGAGTAAACGATACATTAAAAGTATAAGATAGATCAATGGATTTTAATATAATGAAGTATAAGAAGTTCATAATAGACTTTCTGTTCCACGTTACAAGCAACCTTTAAGAAATCAAGTTTTGGTGTTGTGTCCAAGAGGAATATCCACAGTTATCTGAAAAGCTTATTAACATACTCTTTCCTTTTTCAGCAGCATATTTCTGAGGGGCCAGATTTTCTTCATATACTTCAGGTTGAATTCTTCAATCAAAACAACTTATCCCAATAGATTAAATGCAGAAACTAGCTGTCTTCTATAAGCCAGGTGTTAAAGAGGTTTGTAGAAACAGAAAAGGATGCTATTCTTCTCATGAATTCT
>NW_016843074.1:0-1100 GCF_001698545.2 Rhinopithecus bieti | reverse complement strand
TAAAAAAATAAAAAAATAAAAAAAAAAATAAAGTCATCCTGGAGGAAATTCACACTTTAAAAAATATTTTGGGCAGAGCTTGGTGGCTCACACCTATAATCCCAGCACTTTGGGAGGTAGAGGAGGGTGGATCTCTTGAGCCCAAGAATTGGAGACCAGCCTGAGCAAGATGGTGAAGCCTCATCTCTACAAAAAATTTGAAAAATTAGCCAGACGTAGTGGCGCATGTCTGTAGTCCCAGCTACTTGGGAGGCTGAGGCCTGAGAATTGCTTGAGCCCAGGAGTTCGAGGCTGCCGTGAACTATCATGGGACCACTGCACTCCAGCCTGGGCAACAGAGTGAGACCCCGTCTCAAAAAAGAAAAGATTTGTTTCTTTTTTTTTTTTGAGATGGAGTCTAGCTCTGATGCCCAGGCTGGAGTGCAGTGGTGCGATCTCGGCTCACTGCAAGCTCCACCTCCTAGGTTCATGCCATTCTCCTGCCTCAGCCTTCTGAGTAGCTGGTACTGCAGGCGCCCACCACCATGCCTGGCTAATTTTTTTGTGTTTTTTAGTAGAGATGGAGTTTCACCATGTTAGCCAGGCTGGTCTTGATCTCCTGACCTCGTGATCCACCCGCCTCGGCCTCCCAAAGTGCTGGGATTACAGGCGTGAGCCACTGTACCTAGCTAAAATTTGTTTCTTATACATTCAGCAGGTATTTTCTGTGAACATGTAATTTGGGACCATTGACCTTTTTTTTGTTTTGAGATGGAGTCTCGCTCTGTTGCCAGACTGGAGTGCAGTGGCACGATCTTGGCTCACTGCAACCTCTGCCTCCCGGGTTCAAGCAATTCTCCTGCGTCAGCCTCCCAAGTAGCTGAGACTATAGGTTCATGCTGCCATGCCTGGCTAATTTTCTTTCTTTTTTGTATTTTAGTAGAGACGGGGTTTCACCATGTTGTCCAGGCTGGTCTCGAACTCCTGAGCTCAGGCAATCTGCCCGCCTCAGCCTCCCAAAGTGCTAGGATTACAGGTGTGAGCCACTGTGCCCAGCTGACCTTTTTTTTTTAATTGGAGAAAATTTTTTGTGAATTGATATATATATTTTCTGATTACAA
>NW_016843073.1:0-843 GCF_001698545.2 Rhinopithecus bieti | reverse complement strand
AAAGAAAGATTTACCTCTATGAGATGAACACACACATCACAAGGTATTTTCACAGATAGCTTCTTTCTGGTTTTAATCTGGGGATATTTGGTTTTTCCCCCATAGGCCTCAAAGGGCTCTCAAATGTCCCTTCGCAGATTCGAGGAAATAACCACTTCCAATCTGGTGAATCAAAAGAGAGGTTTAGCTCTTTCAGATGAATCCACACATGACAAAGCAGTTTCACAGATAGCTTCATTCTAGTTTTATGTGGGGTATTCGGTCTTTTCCCATTGGCCCAAAAGTCTGCCAAATATCCACCTGCAGATTCTACAAAAAGAGTGTTTGCAACCAGCTGAATTAAAGGAAAGGAGACATTCTGTGAGATTAATTTTACTTCACAAAGCAGTTTAACAGATAGCTTCTTTCTCATTTTATCTGGGGATAATTTGGTTTTCCCTATAGGCTACTATAGGCTGCCTAATGTCCCTTTGCAGATTTTACAAAAAGAGTGTTTCCAAACTACTGAGTGAAAAAAATGTTTTAACTCATGAAGTGAATGCACACATCACCAAACAGCTTCACAGATAGCTTGTTTCTAGTTTATATCTGAGGATATATGGCTTTTCCCCAGTAGGCCTGGGCTCCCAAATATTTCATCGCAGATTCTACAAAAAGAGGGTTTCCGCCAATGGAGTCAAAAGTAACTTTTAACTTTGTGAGTTAAATCCACACATCACAAAGCAGTTTCTCAGTTAGCTTGTTTCTGGTTTTTACCTGGGGATACTCGGTTTTCCCCAATAGACCTCGATGGGTACCCAAATCTTCCTCTGCAAATACTACAAACAGTTATTATCCAACCTG
>NW_016843072.1:0-1033 GCF_001698545.2 Rhinopithecus bieti | reverse complement strand
AGTTTCCCAGGAAAGACAAGTGAGTGAGCCTGGAGCCCTAAAAGCAAGGGCAGGGGCTGTGAGTTGGGCTGTGGGGTGTGCAGGGGCCACAGTGTGAAGGACAGGGGGCTGAGACCTCAGGGTTCAGGCTTTATAATAACAATGAGAAGTTACTTAAGGTCTTTAGCCTGGGATTGCCCTGCATGCCCCATCTGAAGGAGAGGGATGCCTCCAAATGCCTTCAGGAGAGAGTGCCTGAGAAAAGTGAGTGATCCTGATTCTAGATTATTCACTAAACACCTTGTGAGTCTAGAATTCCAGAGGCCATTTGCACAGTTAGCACAAGAGTAGATGTGGCTACACTGAGAAGTGGTGGTATCTGCCTTTGTCTCCTCAGGCATTCAACTCATTTGCAAAAGAACTTTGTGGGTAAAATACCTACTGATGTTTCTAATAAACTTAAAACACCTAGTAAAAAAATACAAGTGGTAATATCACAATACAATTTGTATAACAGCTAGAAAAAATTCTTCACCCCAAAATATGACACAGCTGTGCAGAAAATGATGTTTTACTTAGGGAGATAGTGGCTAATTTCATAAAATAGTGAAATATGTCACATTGTTCACTGGTAAAGGTAAGTCTAGCAAATCTATTAGTTGTCCTGTATCACAAAATTGAGTCAAATTCTATAAAATATATGAAAGCATTGTAAATATAACTTTTGCTGAATTGCTGCCTTTAACAAGTTTTGGATCCTTTATTTTTCCTGGAATTTTTCAATATTCACTGTGTTTCTGAACAGCCCCTAGCTGCTCTTCATCCCAGCTCCTCAGCTGTCCCCTTTTCCATGATGCCCACTCCGATGGCACATGTGGGCAAATAGATTTTCTAAAATGCCCTTTTGGGGTGCTGACACCTTTAAAACCTATATATGTGCAGGTCTACACATCCCACAGTCCAAGACTGCTTCTGGGAGTGAGAAATCACAGTAATAATGCACAGCATGAGAGAAGTAGTGTCCAGGAATCAGACCATGGATATGTGAATACAG
>NW_016843071.1:0-1100 GCF_001698545.2 Rhinopithecus bieti | reverse complement strand
AAGAACTTATTTATTTCTGCCTTAATTTTATTATTTACTCAGTATTCATTCAGGAGCAGGTTGTTCAGTTTACATGTTGTTGCATGGTTTTCAGTGAGTTTCTGAATCCTGAGTTCTAATTTGATTACACTGTGGTCTGAGAGACTGTTTGCTATGATTTCCATCTTTTGCATTTGCTGAGGAGTGTTTTATGTCCAATTATGTGGTCAATTTTAGAATAAGTGCAATGTAGTGCTAAGAAGAATGTATATTCTGTTGATTTGGAGTGGAGAGTTCTGTAGATGTCTATTAGGTCCGCTTGGTCCAGAGCTGGGTTCAAGTCCTGGATATCCTTGTTCATTTTGTGTCTCATTGGCCTGTCTAATATTGACAGTGGGTTGTTAAAGTCTCCCATTATTATTGTATGGGAGTCTAAGTCTCTTTGTAGGTCTCTAAGAACTTGCTTTATGAATCTGGGTGCTCCTGTATTGACTATATATATATTTAGGATAGTTAGCTCTTTTGTTGCATTGATCTCTTTACCTTTATGTAATGGCCTTCTTCATCTCTTTTGATCTTTGTTGGTTGAAAGTCTGTTTTATCCAAGACTAGGTTTGCAAACCCTGCTTTTTTTTTTTTTTTCTTTCCATTTGCTTGGTAAATCTTCCTCCATTCCTTTATTTTGAGCCTATGTATGTCTTTGTACATGATATGGGTGTCCTGAACACCAATGGGTCTTGACTCATTATCCAACCTGCCAGTCTGTGTCTTTTAACTAAGGCATTTATCTCATTCAATTTAAAGTTAATATTGTCATATGGAAATTTGATCCTGTCATTATGATGTTGGCTGATTATTTTGCCCATTAGTTGATACAGTGTCTTCATAGTGTCAATGGTCTTTACAATTCGGTATGTTTTTGCAGTGGTTGGTACCGATTTTTCCTTTCCATATTTAGTGCTTCCTTCAGGAGCTCTTGTAAGGCAGACATGGTGGCAACAAAATCCCTCAGCATTTGTTTGCCTGTAAAAAATGATATTTCTCCTTTGCTTATGAAGTTTAGTTTGGCTGGATATGAAATTCTGGGTTGAAAATTCTTTTCTTTAAGAATGTTGGGCCGG
>NW_016843070.1:0-397 GCF_001698545.2 Rhinopithecus bieti | reverse complement strand
CTTTACAGTTTTGATCTGAGGATAATTCCTTTATCAGCATAGCCCTCATGGAGCTCCCAAATATCACTTTGCAGAACACAAGATAACAGAGTTAGTAATCTGTTCCAAGAAAGGATGGGTGGAACTCTGTGTGATGAAGTCACACACAAGAAAGCAATCTCTCAGTAAGCGTCTCTCCAGTTATTATCTGAGGATATTTCCTTTTTCACCATGGGACCCTCTGGGCTCCCATATCTCACTTTGCAGATTCCACGAAAAGAGTGTTAGCAAACTGTTCCAGAGAACTCAGCTATAACACTGTGAGAGGATATCACAGATAACAAAAGAGAAACGTGTAACTCTGTGAGTTACATTCACACATCGAAATGCAATCTCTCAGAAGGCTTCATTCCAGTTT
>NW_016843069.1:0-394 GCF_001698545.2 Rhinopithecus bieti | reverse complement strand
GATCATTTTCTTTTGTCTGAAGAAACTTCTTTGGAACTTCCTTCAGTGTGGGTTGGCTGGTAAAAGTTCTCTGTCAGTTTTTGGTCAGAATGGGTCTTTATTTTGCCTAGATGCAAGTCCTTGGTTGGATTTATGTATTGTGAATGTTTTCTCCCAGTCTGTGATTTGTCTTTTCACTCCTTTAAGGGTGCATTATGGTTAATAGAAGTTCTTACATTTAATTCTTATTTTTCGTTTTTTATGGTTAGTGCCTTTTGTATTCTGTTTCAGAAATTTTGCCTATCCTAAGAACATGATGCCATCCTTCTATATATTCTTTCTACATATTTTAAATATTTTCTTCTAGAAGTCCGATTGTTCTATTGTTCACAATTAAGTTTATGATTCTTTTTTT
>NW_016843068.1:0-397 GCF_001698545.2 Rhinopithecus bieti | reverse complement strand
TTCCTATTTCTCCATATCTTCTCCAGCATCTGTTGCTTCCTAACTCTTTAATGATTGCCATTGTAACTGGTGTGAGATGATATCTCATTGTGGTTTTGATTTGCATTTCTCTGATGGCCAGTGATGATGAGCATTTTTTCATGTGTCTGTTGGCTACATAGGTGTCTTCTTTTGGAAAGTGTCTGTACATATCCTTTGCCCACTTTTTGATGGGGTTTTTTTTTTTATGTAAATTTGTTTGAGCTATTTGTAGATTCTGGATTTTAGCCCTTTGTCAGATGGGTAGATTGCAAACATTTTCTCCCATTCTGTAGGTTGCCTGTTCACTTTGATGGTAGTTTCTTTTGTTGTGCAGAAGCTCTTTACTTAATTAGATCCCATTTGTCTATTTTGGCTT
>NW_016843067.1:0-1876 GCF_001698545.2 Rhinopithecus bieti | reverse complement strand
TAAAAGACAAAATAAATACAGAATTCAAAGAGGATAAAAAATCTCTGAATAAAAGGAGAGAGAGAAAATTTTCCTAGATGGGAAGACTTACAAATTTTAAAGATGCCACAAACTTAAGATATAAATTCAACCATATCCAATGAGAAAGCCATTACAATTTTAGATGGATTTTGGTATGCAAATTCTAAAGTCCACCTGGAGTCGAAAAATAGAGGGAGTAACTAAAAAAATCTGGTAAAAAATAGTGCAAGTAATATTTTCTTACCAGATATCAAGTTACATTATAAACATATCAAAATGAAAACAGAATGGTTTTAGTGAAGAAATAGATTAGTCAAACAGAAGGAAGAGTCTAGAAACATTTGGATGTGAATTTTAGTATTTAAAAAGTTAGTCCTTAGAAAACCCAGGAACAGAAAACCAAAAACCATATGTTCTCACTTATAAGTGGAAACGAAATAATGGGAACCCATGGAGAGAAAGAGGGGAACAACAAAAACTGGGGCCTACTTGAAGGAGGAGGGAACGAGAAGGGAGAAGATCAAAAAAAAGAACCAAACAGTTGGGTAATATGCTTAGTACCTGGGTGACAAAATAATCTGTACACCAAATCCCTGAGTCACAAATTTACCTATATAACAAACTTGTACATGTACCCCTCAACCTAAAATAAAAGTTAAAACGTTAAAAAAAAAAAAAATTAGCATTGCAATCCAGCGGGAAACTATTTAATATCTCCATTTGCACCCACTACAGGCAAAAATAAATCCCAGGTAGATTAAAGATAAACTTAAATAAATTAAATATAACGTTAAAAAATATGCATACATAAGATGAATGGACAAAGAAAATGTGGTATGTATTTACCAAGGAATACTATTCAGCCTTTAAAGTCAGGGCAATTTCATTATTTGCTATGATATGGATTAACTTGGAGAACATTGTGTTAACTGAAATAACACGGGAACAGAAAGACAAACACTGCATGACCTCCCTTATATATGGTATGTGAAAAAGTTGAAATAGTAGAAACAGAGAGTAAAATGGTGGTTACTAGAGGCTGAGGCATGGGGAATGAGGGAAATGTTGGTCAACAAACACAAAATTTCAGTTAGAACAAATAAGTTCAAGGTATCTATTGTACATTATGCCAACTATAGTTAAAAACAATACATTGTATATTTGACAGTTGCTAAGCAAGTAGATTGTAAGTGTTCCCACCACAAAGCAATGATAAGTATTGAAGTAATGCATATGTTAAGTAGCTTGATTTCGCCAATCCACAATGTATACGTGTACCAAAACATCCTGTTATACGGTGATATAGTTAGGATGTTTTGTCCCCTCCCCACAAAATCTCATGTAGAAATGTGACCTTGTGGTGGAGGTGGGACCTAGAGGGAGGTGTTTGGGTCACGGGGGCAGATCCCTTATGAATGACTTGGTGCTGTCCTTGCAGTAACGAGTGAGTTCTCGCTCTGAGTTCACACGAGATCTGGTTGTTTAAAAGAGCCTGGCAACTCCTCCCTCTTTCTCTTGCTCCCTCTCTCACCACGTGACCTGCTGGCTTCTCTTCACCATCCATCACGATTGTAAGCTTCTTTAGGCCCTCACTAGAAGCAGATGCCAACACTATGCTTTGTGTATAGCACGCAGAACCCTGAGCAAAATAAACCTATTTTCTTTATAAATTATAAACCCTCAGGTATTCCTTTATAGCAATGCAAATGGATGAACACATACACCATCAATATATATGATTTTTAGTTGTCAAATAAAAATATAAAATGATGTCTGAAAACAATGCATATAGCAGCATTTTAATATAAATAAACAGAAACCTAAATGCTCTTAAAATGAGCATAATCTATATATA
>NW_016843066.1:0-652 GCF_001698545.2 Rhinopithecus bieti | reverse complement strand
GTACAGTATTCCCCTGTGACAGAGAGTTAGTTGGCTTTTAGGTTGAAAATAAGCTTGATTCAGAGAATATTCTTGATTCTCTGAAACAAGAAACATTGTCAGATTGCTTTGCCAAAAAGAGATTCAGACAATTTATTTTATTTTATTTTGAGACAAGGTCTTGCTCTGTTGCCCAGGCTGAATGCAGCAATGCAATCATGGCTCACTGCAGCCTCGACCTCCTGGGCTCAAGTGATCCTCCTGCCTCAGACTCCCAAGTAGCTAGGACCACAGGCATGCACCACCACACCCAGCTTATTTTTTATTTTTTGAGGAGATAGAGCCTCACTATGTTGCCCAGGCTGATCTCGAATTATTGGGCTCAAGCAATGTTCCCATCTCAGCCTCCCAAAGTGCTGGGATTACTGGGATTATAGGTGTGAGCCATAGCACCCGGCCTCAGACACATATGATGAAATCTCCAAGGTGACTCAAGAACGTGAGCTTGGCCAGGTGTGGTGGCTCACGCCTCTAATCTTAGCACTTTGGGAGGCCAAGGTGGGTGGGTCACTTGAGGTCAGGAGTTCGAGACCAGCCTGACCAATATGGTAAAACCCCATCTCTACTAAAAATACAAAATTAGCCAGGCATGGTGGCAGGTGCCTCTAATCCT
>NW_016843065.1:0-701 GCF_001698545.2 Rhinopithecus bieti | reverse complement strand
TGGGCGACAGAGTGAGACTCTGTCTCAAAAAAAAAAAAAAAAAGAAACTGTCAAACTTTTTCAGAACGGCTGTACCATTTTGCATTCCCATAGCAATAAGAGAATTCCAGTTGTTATGCAACTTCATCAAGACTTGATATTGTCACTTGTCTGTTTTTTATTTTAGTTATTCTAATACATGTATAGTATATCTCACTGTGATTGTAATTTGCCTTTTCCTAACAGCGACTGCCTAATGATGTTGAGAATTTTTCGATGCACTTACTTGCCATCTGATACGGTTTGGCTCTGTGTCCCCACCCAAATCTCATCTCGAATTGTAATCCCACATGTCAGGAGAGAGATCTGATGGGAGGTGATTGGATCATGGGGGTGGTTTCCTCCGCACTGTTCTCATGATAGTGAGGGAGTTGTCATGAGAGCTGATGGTTTTAAAAATGTTTGGCAGTTCTTTGTTGGCCTCTCTCCTGCCACCGTGTTAAGACATGCCTTGCTTCCCCTTCACCTTTCACCATGATTGTAAATTTCTTGAGGCCTCCCCAGCCATGTGGAACAGTGAGTCAATTAAGTCTCTTTTCTTTACAAATTACCCAGTCTCAGGTAGCATCTTTATAGCAGTGTGAAAATGAACTAATATAGCATCTATGTGTTTCCTTTGGTAAAGTAACTGTTGAAATTTGCCTCTCTTTCTTTCTTCTTTC
>NW_016843064.1:0-1811 GCF_001698545.2 Rhinopithecus bieti | reverse complement strand
GGAAGCCCCTCAATCTCCAGCAGGCTTGACCCTCAAGGAGCTTCAGGGAAGGAGCTAGAGAAGTATTTCTATCTGGGAGGAACTGGGAGTTTATTAGCTCATCCGTACAGCTCATCCAAAGGGGAATAATGATTCAATTTCTGGCTTCAAATCTGCCCCAATAAAATTCTTATAGTTTTGATCGGGGGCAGTGGCTCACGCCTATAATCCCGGCAGTTTGGGAGGCCGAGGCGGGTGGATCACCTGAGGTCAGGAGTTCGAGATCAGCCTGGCCAATGTGGTGAAACCCTATCTCTACTCAAAATACAGAAAGTAGCCGGGCGTGGTGGCAGGCGCCTGTAATCCCAGCACCTCGGGAGGCTGAGGCAGGAGAATCGCTTGAACCCGGGAGGCGGACGTTGCAGTGAGCTGAGATCATATCATTGCACTCCAGCCTGGATGACAGCGCAAGACCCTGTCAAAATATATATACATATTTTCATAGTTTTACAGTGGAAGACATTTCTACATGTAGGGGAGGAAAGATGACTTTTCCTCACCCAGCCTAGGTTCACCGCTGAGACCCTTACAGCGAAAGACAGACTAACAAGAGAAGAGCATATGTATTTATTTAATGTAAGTTTTATATGACCGGAGCACCTTCCAAAGGAAATGAAAGCCCATGGAAACAGCTAAACCTCAGTTTTGTTTTGTTTTTTTTAACAGTCAGTTTGTTGAAGAATGGATAGTCATGGAGAAGTATGATAAGACAATAATAGTATGACCTAGCAGTAACAAACTGAGGAAAACGTAGCCAGGCCTCTGTGTTCAGGCTTCTCCGCGTCCCTGTGTCTTCAGAATCAAGGATGCACCTTTCCTCTGGGTACGGAGAGGGCACCCCTCACGTAAGTGTCTTATAATCGACTTCAGAAAGGGCAGCAGGTGGTGGGGTGACAATGACCTTCCTACCTCTGTTGTTTACTCAAGTTCCTTTAGCATAAAATATTCAATACCCCAAGATGTTATATTTTGGAGTAGCATGTCCTGAGCCCCGTCATGCACATGCAACCAAACCCAGAAACTTTGAAGGGTGATGACTACAAAATATTTAAATTCAAAATATAAATGATGACCAAGTGGGGTGGCTCATGCTTGTAGTCCCAGCAGGGAGGTGCGGGGAGGCCCAGGCAGGTGGATCACTTGAGTTCTGGAGTTTGAGAGCTGCCTGGCCAATATGGCGAAACCCCATCTCTACTAAAAATACAAAAATTAGCCGAGCATGTGGTGCACACCTGTTGTTCCAGCTACTTTCAAGGGGTGGGGAATGAGTGTGCTGAGGATCAACTGAAACAATATCATATTTACAAATTATTTTTTTCCTATAAGGCTAGTCAAGTGAAGCAGTGGTCTTATGCAACAGGTCTTATATAATGCCTTTAACTTCAGCACTTTTAGCAAATTTATCTTCTGCGGGAGAGGTACCAATTCATATTCCAATTTATTTCTCAACTCTAATACTGTCCCTTTCTTCATTTACTTGCTTGCACAACAAACTTTCTCCCCCTTCCCCCACATTTTTTAGACTAGGTCTCACTCTGTCACCCAGGCTGGAGGGCAGTGGTGTGATCTCAGGTCACTGCAGCCTCCACCCCCTGGGCTCTAGTGATCCTCCCACCTCAGCCTCCAGAGTAGCTGGATCTACAGACATGCACCACCACATTCAGCTTTTTTCTTCTTTTTTTGTAAAGATAGGGCCTTGCTATGTTGCCCAGGTTGGTCTCCAACCCCGGACCTCAAGAGATCTATTTGCCTCAGTCTCTCACAGTGCTGGG
>NW_016843063.1:0-299 GCF_001698545.2 Rhinopithecus bieti | reverse complement strand
ACTTATTTTAAGTAGAAGGGTTTTTAATCAGTAAACTCACAATGGTTAAAGTGAAGTGTGTGTTAGCCCATGAAAATTTAAAACTTTACCATATTATATAACTTTTTCAAAGAAAACTGTTACAGAAGCAATTCCATTAAAAATGCTGACTTAAGGTATCTCTAGTTAATGACCTGTATATTGGATCACATTGCTGATGATATAAAAGTTTAAAGTGCTATTTCAAAATTGCTGTGTTAGCCTGAAAAAATGAACTTCCCAGCCTGATTAGAAGAATAATGGACAGAATCATCATTTTG
>NW_016843062.1:0-689 GCF_001698545.2 Rhinopithecus bieti | reverse complement strand
GAAACCCCACAGCTAAATAATAATATAATAAAAGATTATGTAATAACATGATAATACAATAAAAGAATAATCAAGTAATTTTTTTATCTTAAAATGGACATTTAGGAAGCTGCAATTAGAGTTCTGCTTTTCTCTGGGAAATCATTTTATATATTTTAAGCTGGAAAATATTGATAATCTCACGGTTCATGCACAATTTGAATACCGAATTCCTACCTCAACAAGAAATTTTCATAAATGTCTGTAGTCAAAGAAGCAATCTACCTTTTGCAGACTTTTAAATGTTCTGGAAGAGAACACAGCTTGTCATATTCATTCATCTTAGTAAATGTATTTTATTATATGCTCAATGAAAGATGAGTCCCATTCTTCTCACTCCTATTCTTGACATTTTTGATCAGACTCCATAGCTCAATGGGAAACTGTTTATTTTACTTTTCTTCTTTAGGGTGATTGAAGACATTAAAAAATTATAAAATATAGAGATTTATTCCAGTGTGCTTGCTTTCAAGTTTCAGTTGATGCAGTATTCATTTTTAGTATGTTATGGTGTCTTAATTGCTAGTATTTATCATAGGTTAATTTACTTATGTATAATTGTTTTTTCCTCACTTTTATCCTGTACAAAGAGAGTGTGCCAAAAAAATCCATCAAGAATCAGGAAATTTATTGAATCCAAATGGGGTTAC
>NW_016843061.1:0-701 GCF_001698545.2 Rhinopithecus bieti | reverse complement strand
TATCACAAATCAGTTTCTCAGAAAGCTTCTTTTGGTTTCTATCTGAGATTATTTAGCTTTTCACCATAGGCCTCTATGTGCTCCGATATATTCCCTTGCAGATTACATGGAAACAGTGTTAGCAAACTACTCCATGGAAAGAAAGGGGTAACTGTGTGAGTTGAATTCACACATCACAAACAAGGTTCTCAGAAAGCTTCTTTCCATTTTTTTATCTGAGAATATTACCTTTGTCACCATAGGCTTCAATGTGATCCTAGATATCCCATCTCAGATTCTCCAAAAGGAGTGCTACCAAGCTACTCCATGAAGACAGTGGTGTACCTCTGTGAGAAGAATTCACACATCACAAAGCAGTTTCTCAGAAAGCTGCTTTTTGGTTTTTCTGTGAGGATATTTACTTTGTCCCCAGAGGCTTCAATGCACTCCCAAATATAAAACTGCAGATTCCACGAAAACAGTGTTATCAAACTGCTCAGTGAAAGGAAGGGTGTAACTCTGTGAGATGAATTCACACATCACAAAGAACATTCTCAGAAAGCATCTTTGTAGTTTTTGTCTGAGGATATTTCTTTTGTCACTGTAGACTTCAATATGATCCCAAATATCCTATTGCAGATTCCACAAAAACAGTGTTATCAAATAACTCAATGAAAAGAATGGTGTAACTCTGTGAGATAAATTCACACACCACAAAGCAG
>NW_016843060.1:0-694 GCF_001698545.2 Rhinopithecus bieti | reverse complement strand
GTAGCTTCTTAGAAAACTTCTTTCCAGTTATTATCTGAGGATATTTCCTTTTCACCATGAGCCTCATTGTGCTCATAAATATCCCATTGCATATTCCATGATAATAGTGTTAGCAAACTGTTCCAAGAAAACAAAGGTGTAAATCTGTGGGATTAATTCACACATCACAAAGTTGTTTCTCAAAAGGCTTCTTTTGATTTTCTCTGAGGATATTTCCTTTGTCACCATGTCCTTCAATGTGCTCCAAAAAATCCAATTGCAGATCCCACGAAAACAGTGTCATCAAACTGCTCATTCAAAAGAATGGTTTAGCACTGTAAGATGAATTCACTCATTACAAAGCTGTTTCTCAAAAGTTTCTTTCTAATTTTATCTGAGGATATTTCCTTTTCACTATAGGCCTCAATGAGCTCCTAAATATCCCTGTGCAGATCCCACAATAAGAGTGCTTGGAAACTGCTCCATGGAAAGAAAGGTGTAACTCTGTGAGATGAATTCGCACACCACAAAGACCTTTATCAGAAAACTTTTTTCTAGAGTTTATCTGAGGATATGTCCTTTGTCCCCATAGTCTTCAATGTGATCCCAAATATCCCTTCTCAGATTCCCCAAAAGCAGTGCTACCAAACTGCTCCATGAAGAGTATCATGTAACTCTGTTAGATGAATTCACAAATCACAAAGAGATTTCTCAG
>NW_016843059.1:0-700 GCF_001698545.2 Rhinopithecus bieti | reverse complement strand
ACTGGGCAGAAGGTGGTACCAACTAAAATAAAAAAGGCTGTTAGTTGCCTCTCATTGTTCTTCCTTTTCAAAGTTTTCCTGATTATCTTTTATTTTTCTATATTAAACTTAGTATCAAATTACATACTTTCAAAAGTCCATTTTTATTGGACTTTAATTATATTTCTAATGAATATAGGTAGAATTCTAATCTTTATGATATTAAACATTCCTATCCAAGGACATGGTTTATCTTTCTAGTTTCTTGGTCTTATTTTGGTATTATTCTGGAGATTTTCTTTTACTACATAGATTTTGCACATTTTTTGTTAAGCTTATTTTAAGTATTTTACCTTTTGTACTGCTATTATAATGGGGCCTTTTCTTACAATGTATTTTCTAAGATGTTACATATGAAAGCTATTTACTTCTGTATATTTGATTTTTACTTGATTAATTTATTGAATTATCTCAATGTTTCTTATAGTAGTCTAGTTTTTTAGATTTATGAAATACATTTTAACTTTTATAGTTTTTTTCTAGTTTCATTTGTTTATTGTTCTTTAATTTCTGAAGTTAAATGATTCATTTTATTATTTCTGTTTTATTGATATAATAATTTGTCCACAATTTTTTTAACATATTTATTTTTATTTTATTTTATAGGATCTAATATGAAGTGTCATTACAAATGTTTCTAAAACTTTTGCAATTTTTTTTA
>NW_016843058.1:0-700 GCF_001698545.2 Rhinopithecus bieti | reverse complement strand
CTCTCTATCAAAAAACTCATCTATCTACCCATTTATTCATCCATCCGTTCCGTCCACCCACCCATCCATTCATCCATTCACTCATCCATCCATCCATCCACCCATCCAGCCAACCATCCATCCATCTCTCTATCCATCTATCCACTCATCTACCTACCCATTTATCCATCTGATATGGTTTGGTTCTATGTCCCTACCCAAATCTCATCTTGAATTATAATCCTCACATGTCAGGGGAGGGACCTGGTGGGAGGTGATTGGATCATGGAGGCAGTTTCCCCCTTGGTGTTCTTGTGATAGTCAGTGAATTCTCACAATATCTGATAGTTTAAAAGTGTATGGGGCTGGCCTCAGTGGCTCATGCCTATAATCTCAGAAGTTTGGGAGGCCGAGGTGGGTGGATCACCTGAGGTAAGGAGTTCGAGACCAGCCTGGCCAACATGGCGAAACCCTGTCTCTACTACTAATACAAAAATTAGCCAGGCATGGTGGCGTGTGTCTGTAATCCCAGCTACTTGGGAGGCTGAGGGACAAGAATCGCTTGAACTCAGGAAGTGAAGGTTGCAGTGACCAGTGATCATACTGCTGCACTCCAGCCTAGGCAACAGAGTAAAACTGTGTCTCGGCCGGGCGCGGTGGCTCAAGCCTGTAATCCCCAGCACTTTGGGAGGCCAAGACGGGTGGATCACGAGGTCAGGAG
>NW_016843057.1:0-1712 GCF_001698545.2 Rhinopithecus bieti | reverse complement strand
TATATATATATATATATATATTTATATATATGACTTAGGACTCTATATGTATTATACATATACACACACACATATATACATATAATGTATTTTTGTTTATTTTATTTTTTATTTTTTTGAGGCGGAGTCTCGCTCTGTCTTCCAGGCTGGAGTGCAGTGGCACGATCTTGGCTTACTGCAAGCTCCGCCTCCTGGGTTCACACCATTCTCCTGCCTCAGCCTCCCCAGTAGCTGGGACTACAGGCACCAGCCACCACGCCCGGCTAATTTGTTATATTTTTAGTAGAGATAGGGTTTCACCGTGTTAGCCAGGATGGTCTCAATCTCCTGACCTCATGATTCACCTGCCTCGGCCCCCCAAAGTGCTAGGATTGCAGGCATGAGCCACCATGCCCAGCCTGTTTGTTTGTTTTTTAAAACAGAGTCTCACTCTGCCACCCAGCTGGAGTGCAATGATATGGTTTTGGCTCACTATAACCTCTGCCTCCCAGGTTCAGGTGTTTCTCCTGCCTCAGCCTCCCGAGTAGCTGAGACTACAGGCATGCACCACCATACCCAGCTAATTTTTGTATTTTTAGTAAAGACAGGGTTTCACTGTGTTGGTGAAGCTGCTCTTGAACTCCTGACCTTGCGATCCACCTGCCTTGGCCTCTCAAAGTGCTGGGATTACAGGCGTGAACCACCACACCCGGCCATGGTATATTTTGGATCTGTTTCAAGGCTCTCTGTCTCTCATGCTAACTCACCCTTCCCTCCACACTCTGGTCCTTTATCTTTTCTTATGCCAGTCTTACTGTCTAAATTCACGTGATTGGTTTTTTTTTTTTTTTTTTTTTTTTCTCTCTTTTGAGACAGAGTTTTGCTTTGTTGCCCAGGCTGGAGTGCACTGGTGGGATCTCAGCTCACTTCAACCTCTCCTCCTGGTTTCAAGCAATTCTCCTGCCTCAGCCTCCTGAGTAGCTGGGATTACAGGCGCCTGCCACCACACCTGGCTGATTTTTTGTATTTCAATAGAGACAGGGTTTCACCATGTTGGCCAGACTGGTCTCGAACTCCTGAGCTCAGGCAGTCCACCCCTCTCAACCTCCTAAAGTGGTAGGATTACAGGTGAGATCCACCATGCCCGGCCATTTCATGTAACTTTGGAATCAGTCTTTAAGTCTAGCAATGTAAGTCCTTCAGCTTTGTTCTTCAAAATTTGCTTCACTATAATATTTTCTTTACCTTTAATTTTCTTAAATTTTATTTCTGTTTTTTTTTTTGGCAACTAGATTGAGAATAGTTTACAATTATATTCAATTTAATAAACTTCATCTTTGAGAGTAGGATATATTGGATAGGATATGATGGTAGTTTTAATATAAATATCAGATAATCAATATTGTGGCAAATGTCACAGAAATGCTAGACTTAAAATTACATGTTTAACAGGTCTATCAGTAAACATCTGTATCTTTCATTTACACAATTCCTTTCTTCTTTTAAGGTGGCTCAAGCCTGTAATCCCAGCACTTTGGGAGGCCAAGGTGGGCAGATCTCGAGGTCAGGAGTTCGAGGCCAACCTGGCCAATATGGTAAAACCCCGTCTCTGCTAAAAATACAAAAGTTAGCTGGGCGTGGTGGCGGGTGCCTGTAGTCCCAGCTACTCGGGAGGATGAGGCAGAGGAATCACTTGAACCTGGGAGGCGGAGATTGCAGTGAGCCCAGATCGC
>NW_016843056.1:5216-7979 GCF_001698545.2 Rhinopithecus bieti | reverse complement strand
AATATTGATGGAATCAATGAATAATAACCTCATTGTGTCTCCAGCCACAATAATGTTCATTAAGAAAGATTTAAAACATTTATAATTCTTTGAATATATGCTTTGGCATTTTGCATGCCAACAGAAATTCTCTTTTAAAATGATGTTGAAGTCTTTATATATGCTAGGATTGTAACATATAGATGACACTAGTGTAGAATTTGTTTCTTGATGTTCTAGAGAAGAAGCAAACCATAACGATTAATAGCTGAGATACTGCATGTATGCAAATTTAACTTATATTCCAGATTTGTCACTGTCTTAATCCATTTTGTGCTACTATAAAAGAACACTGCAGACTGAGTATAATGAACTGAAATTTATTTGGCTCACTGTTCTGGCTGCTGAGAAGTCCAAGATCAAGAGGCTGCATCTTGTGAGGGTCTTTGCTGAATCATAACATGGAAGAAGGCTTCATCTTGCAAGAAGGCATGAACAACATAATGCAAAAGAGAGGGCAAGATGGGGCCAGACTCAATTTTAGAACAAACTCACTCTTGTGATAATGAAATTGATCCATTTGTGAAGGCTCTGCCCTCGTCACCTGATCACCTTTCAAAGGTCCCATCTCTCCCCATTGTTGTGGTGGGGATTGAATTTCCAGCACATGAAATTGTGGAGACACATTCAAACCATAGCATTGCAATCCTATCCCCTAAAATTCAAGCCCTCCTTACATGCAAAATGCATCCATTCCAGTCCAATAGCCTCAGAAGTTTTAACTCATTTCATCATCAACTCTAAAGTCCAGGGTCTTATCCAAATCAGATATCAGTGAGACTCAAGACATATTGCATCCTGACGCAAATGCCCCTTCAGCTGTGAGTTTATGAAATCAAAAGAAGTTACTTGCGACCAGGCATGGTGGCTCATGCCTGCAATCCCGGCATTTTGGGAGGCCAAGGTGGGAGGATCATCTGAGGTCAAGAGTTCGAGACAAGCCTGACCAACATAGAGAAACCCCGTCTCTACTAAAAATAAAAAATTAGGCGTGGTGGCACATGCCTGTAATCCCAGTTACTCGGGAGGCTGAGGCAGAAGAATTGCTTGAACCCGAGAGACGGAGGTTGCAGTGAGCTGTGATCATGCCATTGCACTCCAGCCTGGGCAACAAATCAAAACTCTGTTAATAAATAAATAAATAAATAAATAAATAAATAAGAAGGTACTTGCTTCCAAAATACAATGTTGCAACAGGCGTAGGATAGATATTCTCATTCCAAAAGGGTTAAATTGGCAAGAAGGGATAACAGGCCTCAAGAAAGTCCAAAACCCAACAGGGCAGACAACATTAAAACTTCAGAGTCCAGAATAATCTCTCATTCCGTGTGCCACCTCGTAGACACATTGGAAGGGGTGTTGGGTCCTCAAGTCTTCAGGCTGCATTGCCCATATAGCCTTGCTGGGAGCAGCCCTTGCAGCAACTCTCACAAGTTGGAGTCTTTTTCCTGCAGCTCTCCCAGGTTGGTGTTGCATACTGGTAACTCTATAGTTCTAAGGTTGTGGGGGTGGTTCCACTTTCATGGCTCCACTAGACATTGTCCCTGTGGAGACTCTTTGCAGTGGCTTTGGTTCCATGACTTTGCGCTAGAGGAGTTTTTTTGTAGTAGCTTTAGCCATGCAGAGCAGTGACGTGAGATACACCTGGACCTGCTTGAGCCATGGCTACAGCTGCTGAGGGGCACTGGGCTGAACTTTGGGGAGCACGCTCTAGCCAATTCTCTTTCTTCCTGAGTACAAAGGTAGACTAAATTTTCCACCTCCATTGTAGTTAGATGTGGCCTAGTGACTGAGTTCTGTCCTGAAGAACATAGACGGAAGTAATATAAGCCACTTCCAAACATAGTCCACAAATCTGTAATTTCTCCATTCCCTTATCTGACAGCTGGATTTTGATGCTCTTGGTGATCTTGAGAGTTAAGGATTGAAGCTGGCAGGGCCTGGATCTCTGAATGTCTGCATGAAGCAGAGTGCTTACCTCTATTTCCCACATCCCTTTTGCTTTCTACTCTTAATCCATTTGATTTGGGGCAAATAACCTCTTTAAGATTTAGTTTTCTCATTTGCAAGATGGAGAATATGGAAGTATATATTCAGTGGACTTTTTTTGTGCAATGTAATTCAAATAGCAGATGTAAAACACAGCACCTGTCACATAGTAGGCATTTAAATGAATGAATGATGCAAGTATTAAGCAGAGGGCTATGCTTATAGTAGGAATCAATGTTAATATTCTACTTTTTTATAAAATACGCGATGGGATTTCTCCCTCAATTAAAGATAAAGGATTTAAGAAAAGACAGGAAAGTGCAAAATACCTGCTCTGTAGAGCATGCTGAGGAATCAATAAATGATGAAGAATATAATTAATCAGCATGAAACAATTACTCTGGCCAGTGCTCTGATTATTCCTCCAAATTACCCTGCGGACTTGACTGGTGATATAGAGCTGAAGGTTGGAACACAGTCAAGGTTGGAAATTTCTAAAGGGTTGAAGAAATTTGAAATTAAAATCAAAGTTACCTTTTAAGCAAACATCTTTCTTCTTTCTCCACCTATGAAAAAGTATGTTTACTGCCTGTTAGGTGAAAGGCTAATGCTAGACTCTGAGAATACTTTCTAATTGCTCTTCCTAGTTCTTTAATTCAGCAACTTTGATTTTCAAAAGGTTTTCCTTTATTATTTATTTATTTATTTATTTATTTATTTATTTATTTATTTTTT
>NW_016843056.1:0-2439 GCF_001698545.2 Rhinopithecus bieti | reverse complement strand
TAAAATGTTAGTAGAAACGCTGAAATAAATAGCATTTTAGTGGCCACAATGAAAACAAAATCAATAAGAAATTCACAGTTTTTTAAATAGCATATCATGGCTGGGCGTGGTGGCTTATGCCTGTAATTCTAGCACTTTAGGAGGCCGAGGTAGACAGATCATTTGAGCCCTAGAATTCAAGACTAACCTGGGCAACATAGAGAAACCTCATCTCTATAAAATTTAAAATAAAGAAATAAAATAAAAGACATATCTTGAGTGAACATTGAGTTAACATTGAAAACGCAGGCAGTTACCTCATTACAAATATTACAAATTTTAAAAGACTTAATAATACTTCTAACAATGCCCACTTCTTTGTAGACATGTCATTGCTGAAAGCACATTTCCAGTTCTACTAAAGTATGCATGCATGTAAGTAGGTAAATAATATTTTAAGGAGAAATATGACATGCCATTTACATTGATTTTTTTCTATCAGTTTTTCAATGATTTATTGTTACTTAAAATGTTTCATTGACTCACATTAGATATTCCTTTCCTAAAATACTTTTGAAAGTTGCTTTATATTTTCACTGAAGTTTATTGCATTGTTTAAAATATATGTTTAATTACACAGAAAGAGAGAACGTCTCCTCCACAACCCATTTCTTATCTTTATTTATATATCCAAATATTTTCTATGGATAAGCAAGTATACACTCAAAACAAATACACACACACTATACATACATACATATACATAAATCTATGTCCTTGGCCCCTTATGAGAGAATATCAGTATGATGAATCTCTAGTGGAATTATTATAGCTCAGTGTATGTGCATTAGTAATGATTATTGCCATGCAACAGCCCTCCCCAAAATATATATACTCCCACTAACAGTGTTTGAGAGTGTTTGTTTTCTCACATCTTACCAAAACTGGGCATTGTAACATCAAACACCTTAATCTTTATTAATCTCAGTGATGAGCATAGCATCATGATTACTACATATCACTAACTTCTTTTTTTTTCAAAAAAAAAGCCGTGAAAATGTCTTAAATAAATATTTTCTAATTGTAATCATGTTTAGTTTATTTGAAGGCTTCAACACTAAGTAGCTATAACAAAACAGAGGTCCAGCTGCTCACTACTTGCAGAGTCCAGTGACAAGAGTGAGGTATGGTGGAAAGTAAGTGACTTTATTAGCCAAAACTGGTAATGGGGAAGTGGCCAGATTCCCATCCAAAGTATTCACTTCCAATTTCTGGTGAGAAGGCAAGATTTTAAAAAGCGGGGACTTGATATTAGAACCATGCTGGAGTTGTTCTGGGTACAAAGTGTGTATTTTTTGTTTCAGTGGCTATCTTGGGTTTCAGTCCACCTTGAGTGCAGACTGGCATCACCTCTACAGTGGTTGAGATGTTGACTAGCTGCCTTGAGGTTATATCTGGAATTTTGCATCTGGGTCTCCAGGCTTGGTCTGTCTATCTAAAGATTAGCCCCCCAAAGTTCCAAGTAAACACATAATTAGATACTGACATACAGTTAGGTAAATGTGAAGGGAGTATACAATGGGAAAGTGAAGGACGTGGTTTCTGTTTCAATGTTTTTTTGTTTTGTTTTGTTTTTTTGTTTTTTTGTTTTTGAGACGGAGTCTCTCTCTGTCGCCCGGGCTGGAGTGCAGTGGCCGGATCTCAGCTCACTGCAAGCTCCGCCTCCCGGGTTCCCGCCATTCTCCTGCCTCAGCCTCCCGAGTAGCTGGGACTACAGGCGCCCGCCACCTCGCCCGGCTAGTTTTTTTTTGTATTTTTTAGTAGAGACGGGGTTTCACCGTGTTAGCCAGGATGGTCTCGATCTCCTGACCTCGTGATCCGCCCGTCTCGGCCTCCCAAAGTGCTGGGATTACAGGCTTGAGCCACCGCGCCCGGCCTGTTTTAATGTTAAGGAGAAAAGGCTTCTGCAGTTTGCTTCAAGGTTACATCTTGAGACTAGGGAGAAAAGAGAAAAAGAAAAAAAAAAATTTAAAATGCATTTTGAAGTCAAGCTGCTCAATTACATAGCCATTTGCCCAAAACTAATTATGACAGATTGATAGGGAATAGAATCTTATTGTTTCTTTTGTATCTCGTGTGCAAAATAACAATAGTAGTAATAGTAATTATAATAATAAAATATTCAAACAAAACAATAATTAAAATTCTAGCATAATTATTCTAAGTATTAATATTCATTTCAGAATTGTATCACTCAGTAGATACCTGTCTTATTTTAAAATAATATAAAAGCTAATTGAAGTTGGGCACCATAAAAACATCAAAGCGCTAGCTGTTTCTCAAAGAAATATGTGGTAATTAAATGTTTTAATAACACATGTCTTAATGACATAGTCTCAACCTGTGCTTATAAATGTGTTTTTCTGCCAGACTCTTCCATTTACTGAAAGAAAACAGTTT
>NW_016843055.1:0-1127 GCF_001698545.2 Rhinopithecus bieti | reverse complement strand
TGCCTCCCTCCCTCCCTCCTCCTCCTTCTCCTCCTCCTCCTCCTTCTCCTTCTTCTTCTTCTTCTCCACGGAGTCTTGATCTATCGCCCAGGCTGGAGTGCAGTGGCACACCATCTCAGCTCACTGCAAGCTCCGCCTCCCAGGTTCAAGCCATTCTCCTGCCTCAGTCTCCCAAGTAGCTGGGACTACAGGCACATGCCACCATGCCCAGCTAATTTTTTTGTATTTTTAGTAGAGAAGGGGTTTCACCATGTTAGCCAGGATGGTCTCAATCTCCTGACCTCGTGATCCGCCCACCTCAGCCTCCCAAAGTGCTGGGATTACAGGCATGAGTCACCATGCCTGGCCTATATCATTTTTCATGGCAACATATCATTCCTTAAATAGATGTACCATAAATGTAACACTGCACCTTTAGATTGTTTCTGGTTTTCTACAATTATGCTTTAGTGAAAATGTGTACACAAGTAACTGTATATGCATCAGTCAACAGTAGTATTGGTATCAAAAATGATGTTATAAAACAACAACCATAATAGCTAACATCAAGTGCTTACTATCTTTTACCAGATGTTCTAAATGATAGATGCTACAGATCTTCACAATAATCCTATAAGGTACATATTATGATTATTTCTATTTTAAAGATAAAGAATAATTTTCCCCAAATGTTATCACACTAGTAATTTTAGCCTTCTTTTGATCATCAGGCTTTCTAATAAAACTTATATAACAGAGGAAGGAAGAAGAAAACGATAATGAGTCTGAAAGTACACTCTGTTAAATGAGTCCCATACATCAAAGCTTGTGTTTATGTGTTTGTATGTGGCTAATGTTTTACAACATTCAAAATAGGATAGCACATCAATATATTGTAATTGTTTATTTAACCGCTTTGTAAGGTTTGGGGCAGGCAAAGCTCTTGTCTACCTTACTGCTCCTGTGATAGCATACTAAAATTGTTTCTAACAAGCATGTCAAAATGTTAAACATTAGAACCAATAATTCTAAATTTTACTCTGGTCATATTTATTTTACCTCCTAATGCTAAATGAACACACTATACACATATTATCTTCAACTGTATAATTTACACTATACACATATTATCTTCAACTGTATAATTT
>NW_016843054.1:0-956 GCF_001698545.2 Rhinopithecus bieti | reverse complement strand
TTCCTTTAACAGAAATGTATATATAGGTTATATATATATATATATATCCTACATAATTGTATACTATGTACTATAATTACTTATATATAATTATGGAATATATATCCTCATATTTAATTTATGTAAATATATAATATATATTCACTTATATATAATTATGGAATATATATATCTCTCCTACACAATTTTATACAAATACATAGTATATTTCTCTTATGTGTATGTAGTGTGTGTGTGTATATACACACAATACAAATAAATTTACATAGTGTACGTGGACCATATATTTATTTCACTATATTTCGTGTTAACATTTAGTATGTCTGTTTTAATTTGGCAAGAGCTTCAATAAAGTATACCCTTTGCAAAAGTATAATGGGAAATAATTCAATTACTTAATTTTGGGAATATCTAAAGATGAAAGTTAACATTTTTTCCAACAATAGTAGAAGGATCATTAAGGAAACACAATTTCCTCAAGCAGGAGTTGGAAATTAAGACCCATGGGATGGGCAAACTATGTCAATTACATACTGATTCTATTAGTGTTTAGCTTTGGGCATTACTTGAAAATTTTCTCTATTGCTATCAATATTTTATTGCAAATGTCCTAAAAGCTAGTTCCTATTTATAATCATACTTTCATATGTGCCATCAATATCATATGATAAAGCTTTGAAAACCACTCTACCCTGATGTAAAACACGAAGTTTAAATATTAGATCAAAATTTTTATTATACTCCATGTACATTCATGAATTACAAAAAATAAAATGGTAAATTCTCTTTCTTGTCATTTTTTTTTTTATTGTTTCCAGCCACAGGACAAAAATCTAAGTTTTCCTTTTCCTTTCCCCCCTCGCACTCCCCGAGGAGCTGCTTTAGAAGCACCATGATAATTTATAATGTCATTTTATCTTAAATTATCTTAAAGTACAACAGACACATATTAATTT
>NW_016843053.1:0-954 GCF_001698545.2 Rhinopithecus bieti | reverse complement strand
TTGGTTTAAAGTCTGTTTTATCAGAGACTAGGATAGCAACACCTGCTTTTTTTTTTGCTTTCCATTTGCTTGGTAGATCTTCTTCCATCCATTTATTTTGAGCCTATGTGTGTCTCTGCTTATGAGATGGATTTTCTGAATATAGCACACTGATGGCTCTTGACTCTTTATCCTATTTGCCAGTCTGTGTCTTTTAATTGAGGCATTTTGCCCTTTTACCTTTAAGGTTAATATTGTTATTTGTGAATTTGATCCCATCATTATGATGTTAGGTGGTTATTTTGCCCATTAATTGATGCACTTTCTTTATAGCATCAATGGTCTTTGCAATTTGGCATGTTTTTGCAGTGGCTGGTACCATTTTGTTTCTTTTCATGTTTAGTGCTTCCTTCAGGGGCTCTTGTAAGGCAGGCCTAGTGGTGACAAAAATCTCTCAGCATTTGCTTGTCTGTAAAGGATTTTATTTCTTCTTTCTTATGAAGCTTAGTTTGGCTGAATATGAAATGCTGGGTTGAAAACTTTTCTTTAAGAATATTGAATATTGGCCCCACTCTCTTCTGGCTTGTAGGGTTTCTGCCAAGACATCTGCTGTTAGTCTGATGGGCTTCCCTTTGTGAGTTACCCAACCTTTGTCTCTGGCTGCCCTTAACATTTTTTCCTTCATTTCAACCTTGGTGAATCTGACAATTATGTGTCTTGGGGTTGCTCTTCTCAAGGAGCATCTTTGTGGTGTTCTCTGTATTTCCTGAATTTTAATGTTAGCCTGTGTTACTAGGTTGGGGAGGTTCTCCTGGCTAATATTCTGAAGAGTGTTTTCCAACTTGATTCTGTTCTTCCCATCACTTTCAGGTACACTAATCAAACATAGATTTTGTCTTTTCTCATAGTCCCATATTTCCTGGAGGCTTTGTTCATTTCTTTTTACTCTTTTTCCTCTAATCTTGTCTTTCTTTT
>NW_016843052.1:0-1581 GCF_001698545.2 Rhinopithecus bieti | reverse complement strand
GAAGAAGTTGAATGCCTGAATAGACCAATAACAAGTTCTGAAATTGAAGCAGGAATTAACAGCCTTCCAACCAAAAAAAAGCCCAGGACCAGGCGGAGTCACAGTCAAATTCTACCAGAGGTAAAAGAGTAACTGGTACCATTCCTTCTGAAACGATTTCAAATAATTGAAAGGGAGGGACTCCTCCCTGATTCATTTTATGAGACCAGCACCATTCTGATACCAAAACCTGGCAGAGACACAACAAAAAAAGAAAACTTCAGGCTAATATCCCTGATGAACACCAATGCGAAAATCCTCAATAAAATACTGGCAAACTGAATCCAGCAGCACATCAAAAAGCTTATCCACCATGATCAAGTTGGCTTCATCACTGGGATGCAAGGCTGGTTCAACATATACAAATCAATAAACATAATTCATAATACAAAGAGAACCAATGACAAAAACCACATGATTATCTCAATAGGTGCAGAAAATACCTTTGATAATATTCAACATCCCCATGTTAAAAACTCTCAGTAAACTAGGTATTGATAGAACATATCTTAAAATAATAAGAGTTATTCATGACAATTGCATAGCCAGTATCATACTGAAAGGGGCAAAAGCTGGAAGCATTCCCTTTGAAAGCCAGCATAAGACAAAGATGTCCTCTCTCACCACTCCTATTCAACATAGTACTGGAAGTTCTGGCCAGGGCAATCAGGCAAGAGAAAGAAAAAAGGGTATTAAAATAGGAAGAGAGGAAGTCAAATTGTCTCTCTTAGCAGATAGACACGATTATATATTTAGAAAACCCCATTGTCTCAGCCCTAAAACTCCTTAAGCTGATAAGTAATTTCAGCAAAGTCTCAGGATACACAATCAATTTGCAAAAATCACAAGCATTCCTACACGCCAACAACACATAAGCAGAGAGCCCAATCATGAATGAACTCTCATTCACAATTGTGACAAAGAGGGTAAAATACCTAGGAATACAGCTAACCAGGGATGTGAAGGACCTCTTCAAAGAGAACTATGAATCACTGCTCAAGAAAATAAGAGAGGACACAAACAAATGGAAAAGCATTCTATCCTCATGGATAGGAAGAATCAGTATTTTGAAAATGGCCATACTACCCAAACTAATCTAGAGATTCAATACTATTCCCATCAAACTACCATTGACATACCACACAGGATTAGAAAAAAACTACTTTAAATTTCATTTGTTTAAAAAAAAACCCATATGGCCAAGACAAACCTAAGCAAAAGGAATAAAGCTGGAGGCATCACGCTACCTGACTTCAAACACTACTCCAAGGCTACAGTAACCCAAACAGCATGGTACTGGTATCAAAACAGACATATAGACCAATGACACAGAACAGCAACCTCAGAAGTAAGACCACACATCTACAGTCATCTGATCTTTGACAAACCTGACAAAAACAAACAATGGGGAAAGGATTCCCTATTTAATAAATGATGCTGGGAAAACTGGCTAGCCATCTGCAGAAAACTGAAACTAGACCCCTTCCTTATACCTTATATAAAAATTATCTCAAGACGGATTAAATACTTAAATGTAAACCA
>NW_016843051.1:0-952 GCF_001698545.2 Rhinopithecus bieti | reverse complement strand
GGCCGGGCGCGGTGGCTCAAGCCTGTAATCCCAGCACTTTGGGAGGCCGAGACGGGTGGATCACGAGGTCAGGAGATCGAGACCATCCTGGCCTACACAGTGAAACCCCGTCTCTACTAAAAAATACAAAAAACTAGCCGGACGAGATGGCGGGCGCCTGTAGTCCCAGCTACTCGGGAGGCTGAGGCAGGAGAATGGCATAAACCCGGGAGGCGGAGCTTGCAGTGAGCCGAGATTGCGCCACTGCACTCCAGCCTGGGCGACAGCGCGAGACTCCGTCTCAAAAAAAAAAAAAAAAAAAAGAAACAGGGAGGGGTCTCAACGTGTTGCCCAGGCTGGTCTCAAACTCCTGGCCTCCAGTGATCCCCCTGCCTTAGCCTCCCAAAGCACTGGGATTATAGGGATGAGCCACCACACTCAATTCCAAATTCAGTTTCTTTCTTCAATTTCAGGGCTGCTATCCTGATCATCTGTTTCATCTTGGAAAAGTTCTGATTGTGATTTTTAAGAAATTGGTGGCAGGGTGTGGTGGTTAACTCCTGTAATCCCAGAACTTTGGGAGGCTGAGGCGGCAGGATCACCCGAGCACAGGAGTTTGAGACCAGTCTGGGAAACATAGCGAGATGCTGTCTCTACAAAAAATTTAAAAAATAAGCCAGGCGTGGTGGCCTGTGACTGTAGTCACAGCCACTCAGGAGGCTGAGGTAGGAGGATCACTTGAGCTGAGGAGGTTGAGGCTGCTATGAGCCATGATCATGCCACTACTTTTCCAGAACAGGTGACAGAGTGAGACCCTGTCTTTAAAAAAAAAGTAAGAAAGAAATTGTTCCTTTTAATCTAAACTGTTGAATTTATGTGTGTGGAGTTTATAGTATTCCTTTATTATCCTATTATGTCTACAGAATCTGTAAAGAACAATTCTCTCTTTTATTGACAATAATGGCAGTTTGTC
>NW_016843050.1:0-849 GCF_001698545.2 Rhinopithecus bieti | reverse complement strand
AGCTCATGCCTGTAATCCCAGCACTGTGGGAGGCTGAGGTGGGAGGATCACCTGAGGTCAGGAGTTCAAGGCCAGCCTGGTCAACATGGTGAAACCCCGTCTCTCCTAAAAATACAAAAATTAGCTGGGTGTGGTGGTGGGCGCCTGTAATCCCAGCTACTCAGGTGGCTGAGGCAGGAGAATGACTTGAACCCAGGAGGCAGAGGTTGCAGTGAGCTGAGATTATGCCATTGCACTCCAGCCTAGGTGACAAGAGCAAAACTCCATCTCAAAAAAAAAAAAAAAAATTCTAGCATAAGAATTTTTTGAATCATCTTTTTATTGATTTCTAATTTAATTACACTATGGTCAGAGAATATATGTAATTTTAATCCTTTAAAATTGTTGAGATTGGATTTGTAGTCCAGTATAGGGTCAGTTAATGTCAGTGTTTTCTGTTTACTTGAAAAGGATTTATATTCTTTGCTTTTGGGTGCAGTGCCCTTTGTATGTCAGTTAGGCTATGTTTGTTGAACATGTTTAAATCATCTCTATGTTTTACACTCACTCCTTTTTTTTGTATGTGTTTTTTGTTAGTTTTTAAGACGAGTACATTAAAAAATCATCTCCCACTGTGTGGTGAATTTGTCCATTTGTCCTTTTAGTTGTGTTACCTTTTTCCATTTATTTGGAGCCCATTGTTAGATATTGATTTAGTATAGATTTAGAATTATTTATTTATTGTGAATTGAACCCTTTAACAGTATGCATTTTTCCCTTCTATCTCTGGTATGCTTTTTTCTTGAAAGTCTACTTTGCCTGCTATTAATATACTGACATGAACTTTCTTTTGGTTAGGTTTTTTTTTTT
>NW_016843049.1:0-848 GCF_001698545.2 Rhinopithecus bieti | reverse complement strand
AAAAAAAAAAAAAGACAGAAAATCCAATAAAAAAACTGGGCCAAAATCTTGACTGGCACTTGATAAAAGCAGAAATCCAAGTGGACAATACACATCTGAAAAGTACCCAACATTATTAGAAATCACGGAGATGAAAGTCACACCCACAGTAAGATATCACCTCACATCCACCTGAATGGCTAAGATTTAAAAATCTGGCAATACCAAGTCTTGGTGAGGATGTGAACCAATGGAACTCATATTTTACTGGTGGGAGAGTAAATTAGTGCAGCCGTTCTAGAAAACTATTTGGTATTATCTTCAAAAACTGATTATATGCACACTTGAATTAGCCATTTAATTACTAATTATTCACCCAAAAGAAAAGTGGGCAGGCCAGGGGCGGTGGCTCATGCCTGTAATCCTAGCGCTTCAGGAGGCCAAGGCAGGTGGATCACCTGAGGTCAGGAGATCAAGACCAGCCTGGTCAACGTGGTGAAACCCCGTCTCTACTAAAAATACAAAAATTAGCTGGGCGTGGTGGCATGTGCCTTTAATCCTAGATACTTGGGAGGCTGAGGCAGGAGAATCGCTGGAACCTGGGAGGCAGAGGTTGCAGTGAGCTGAGACTGCAACATTGCACTCCAGCCTGGGGGACAAGAGCAAAACTCCATCTCAAAAAAAAAAAAAGAAAGAAAGAAAGAAAGAAAGAAAATTGGGCACATATGCACCAAAGGGCATGGACAAGAATGTTCAAGACTCATAGAGACAGAAAGTAGAATAGTGGTTACCAGGGGTTGAAGCAGATGAGAGTGGGGAGTTATTAATATTATTTAATGGGTACAGAGTTTCAATTTGGAATGGTGACA
>NW_016843048.1:0-8111 GCF_001698545.2 Rhinopithecus bieti | reverse complement strand
TAATCTTCTCCAGGTTATAGGTTAGTAAATTATAATGTATGTTCCAAAATTGTGTGGGATTTCTAAAATTTTAATGTTTGAGTATATGTTACCAATCATAATTAACATTATGATTTAAAGTTATTGTAAACCACTAATAACCTAATTTGTCAATTGTATTTGTAATTTTGTTATTTTGTCATTCACAGACAATGGCCTTGTTTTGATCCTCTTCAAAAGATGGATTATCATCAGCTAGAGAACTCTGTCAGATGCTTTTAAACGCCAGTTTCTGATAACACTGGAAACAGTGACACTTGAATAGAGGAAAAATTTATAGGACTCATGAAGAGCTGAAATGTTCATGAATACCAAAGCAGAACAAGTTAACTGAATGGACTGAAATAACAAAACTGAAGGAATTACTTTTTTGAGACGGAGTCTCACTCTCTTTCCCAGGCTGGAGTGCAGTGGTACCAGCTAGGCTCACTGCAAGCTCCGCCTCAGGGGTTCAACGCCATTCTCCTGCCTCAGCCTTCCGAGTAGCTGGGACTACAGGCACCCACCACTATGCTCAGCTAATTTTTTGTATTTGTAGTAGAGACGGGGTTTCACCATACCATGTTAGCCAGGACAGTCTCAATTTCCTGACTTCGTGATCTGCCTACGTAGGCCTCCCAAAGTGCTGGGATTACAGGCTTGAGCCACAGAGCCCGGCCTGATCCTTGTTTTTTGTTTGTCAGAGTCAAGGAAACTTTCGAACTATCTACGCTTTTTTTTTTTTGAGAGGGAGTCTCGCTCTGTCGCCCAGGCTAGAGTGCAGTGGCCGGATCTCAGCTCACTGCAAGCTCTGCCTCCCGGGTTTAGGACATTCTCCTGCCTCAGCCTCCTGAGTAGCTGGGACCACAGGCACCCACCACCACGCCCGGCTAGTTTTTTGTATTTTTCAGTAGAGATGGGGTTTCACCGTGTTAGCCAGGATGGTGTTGATCTCCTGACCTCATGATCCACCCGTCTTGGCCTCCCAAAGTACTGGGATTACAGGCTTGAGCCACGGTGCCCGGCCGCTATCTACGCTTTTAACAATTAAGTTATCTTCCTGAGGACAAATTATAGCACATTTGTTTCTGTCTGGCTTCTCTGGAATCTGGAAACTATTAACTTAGGGAAATATAGTTACTTGCATTAGCCAAGTAAGGATCCATTTTCTTTTGCAACAGGACACAGCTGGAGATGGTTGTTTCACCAGTGCTTTGACTCCAAGGGTGTGCGCTTCCTTTTAAGGAATCAAGCTTGACTTGCAGCATCAATAAAAGCCCTTTTGAAAAAATGGCCTGTTACCTTGTCCATGCAGTCCTAGTACGTGGCTCCTAACCTGTGGTGAGTAAAGAATGTCACTTTTCACCAGGCCCAGGAGCCCCATATTATCTGGGGACCACAAGAAGACAGGGAATTTACCTAACTCACAGATATTTGAGGGTACAAACCCACGGATCGGCTCAGCTTTAAAAGGTCTTAGGTCTAAGATTCCTTGTTGAGCAGAGTTCTGTCAAAGACAATTTAGAAAGCCTAGGTGAAAAGTAATTATTCTTGCTATTCTTTGTACAAAGAAGCAGGCTAAGGAAAAAAAAACTGAAGTATCATTTTGCAAACAACTCGGTCCCATCATGATTTGTTTTTAACAAATATGAGAACTGGAAAACGCAAAATTATGTTTCAAAATTTATCATACTTATCACTAAATTTTAGTCTCATTAGTTGTTAAGTTTTAGCCTACATTTTAAACTAACCTTGCTTATTCCACTAAACCAACCAGTGATCTTTGGCTGCAGCTCAGAAGAAACAAAAGGGATGGGTAATATAAAAATCTGGATAAATATTCCAGTTCTGGGCAATTATCCTGCAAATCCTGCCAGGAGATAGGAGTAAACAGGGTGCCCATAACCCGAAGGTTTCTTTGGGAAAATAAAACCAAGGGAACCAACCAAAACCAAGCCCCATTCACCCAAATCTCAACAGGCATATCAGTGGCCACCCAGTTATCTGGACATATCAGCAGCATCCACATTTTTCAGCTGTCCTTTCCCTCTTGTTTCATTTTGATACATGACTTCTAATAGCCAGGTTTGTAGCTTCTAATCTTCAGGGTAAAACACTCCAAACAGTCAAGCAACAGGACACCTGGATGATGGCCCCTTTTACTGAAGACCCTTAGGCAAGCCTCTGAGAAAGATCGGACTGCCGTTTTCCCTAAATAGCACCCATAACAGTAGGAAGCAATTAAGATTGGTCTTCAACCCTATCCTAACAGCAGTCACATGTACCTCCTCAGAGGAGGGAACTTGTAGCAGTAAGAGGCAGCCAAATGCCTAGGCAGATAGGGATGGCTCCCTGGTGAAACCCCATATAAAGCCAACAATGGCCTGAAGGCTAAAAGACCAGATGCTGGTACTGGATAAAATTCAAGGCCAAGAATGGGAATTTCTCCAGCTGTCTGCCCATCCTTTCACAATCAATTCTTTCTGAATAATGCCTTTTAACCTATCAAATGTTGCCTTTGCAGCATATACTAATAAGAAAGAATAAAAGAAAGGTCAGAGCATGCACATCAATTGTGGATAGTTTTATCAGATGGGAGAATATTAAGTAATTATGAGACTAACTGCAAGAGAAAGCTTCCTTGAGGAAGCTAATTGTTTTGTAGCTAAAAGGAAGTCAAAGAAGCCTCCCATGATTGTCTTTTCACTAATATAATTCCTGCACTGAGCCTGTACTTACAATTACTAAAATAATCCTCAATAAAAGGAATACACTTTCAGACAGGTGATATTTATGTGGCTCAGATAATAATACCCTTTATATCAGGCAAGGAACATACACATACAGTGACCCTCATTTTAAGATTATTACAGGTATTGTTGGCTTGGACCTGGTAAGCTGGAGCAAGAAGGCCTAAGAGTTACTTATGTGTATATACTAAAAACTTATACATCATACTAATTATACTGAGTAATTCTGTTAGAATATATGTATATTCTCAAACTATGGGGCTCAAGGCTAATAAAAGAAATGAAGTCTTATACAAAGAAATCACAATAATCTTGCAGACCAGGGTATCTCAGCTTTGGCACTGTTACCATTTTGGGTCAGATAACTCTGCAAGTAGGAGAATTCTGTGCACTGTAAGATGTTTAGCACCATCCCTGGACTCTACCTACTAGATGCCAAGTACTAATCACCGTCCCCTCACATCATAACCAAAAATGTCCCCCGATATTGCTGATTGCCCCATGAGAAGGCAAAATCAGCTCTAGTCAGGAAGTACTGCTTTAGACTGACACTGTAATAATTATAATAACATTCAAATGATCATTTATTATCATGCTTAATTTATTCCTAAAACTGTTAAATGACATAATATACTGATTAGTTGATGAAATGAGATTATCTGTAATTATTTTCAGTAGAGTCTAGACAACCACTTTACTGACACACTAGAATTCTACATCATTGCATAATGCATTCTTGAAAACATGACAGAAGTAAGTCAAGAATAAACGACAGACTTACACATTTTTAAAGACTTTCAACTCTTGGAGTACAACAAATAACATAAAATCCCCTATAACGCCCATGGTGCCAGCTTGTAAAATGGCTCCTCATGATGCAGCCTCCTGACAGTCATGCTTTTGTCTAATAATCACTTTCTGATGAATTTGGAGCTCACCTAGTGATTTGTTTTTAACTATGTCAATTCCACGATTAGATTATAAAGACTTTCATGTTACTTGTCTTTGCTGCAGCTTGTCTTGCTTGCTTGCCCTAATGAAGCAAGCTGCTATATTGTGACTTGCTCCATAAAAAGGGCTGCCTGGCAAGAATGCACTATAGTAGATGGGTGAAGAAATGAGACCGAGAACCAAAAAGGAAATTTATTAATTAATTCTTAATTCTGCCAATAATCACCCGAGAGATCTCAGAACCATACTCAGTCAATCTTTCAGGTGGCAACAAACACATGAAAAACCTGATTACTGCTTTGAAGAGATACTGAACCAAAGGACACAGCNTTCTTTTGTTTTTTCTCCCTTCCTCC
The DNA here is from genome assembly GCF_001698545.2 of Rhinopithecus bieti. Lineage (NCBI taxonomy): Eukaryota > Metazoa > Chordata > Mammalia > Primates > Cercopithecidae > Rhinopithecus > Rhinopithecus bieti. Next base: position 4,036 of record NW_016843048.1, on the reverse strand, counting down.
TATTTTCTTTTTACAGGACATAAGACTTCACAGCCTGCTAAAAATGAGCTTTTAGGACCTACCCATATAGGAATAAACCATCCTAGTCATGAGGGATCAGATGAAACCTGAGACCAGAGACTCGCTTTGTTGTAAAATACTTTCTCCAAAAGATTTTATAAAAGAAAAGGGAGGTGGGGTGGATATGAAAGGAAAATAAATCTCCCAAATCACTAAGCTAAAGGCATAAGATAAGTTAGAAACTGTTTAGGGCCAACTTGCCTTCCATTCTATTCAAATTCACCCCTGTGCTCACTGAGACAGATGCGTATCTGATTGCCTCCTTTGGAAAGGCTAATCAGAAATGCAAAAGAATGCAGCTGTTTGTCTCTCACCCATCTATGACCCGGAAGCCCCCTCCTCAGTTTGAGTCTTCCTGCCTTTGCTTCACTCGATCCCTCCCTTTCCAAACTGAACCAATTACATATGCTGATTTATGTCTCATGTCTCCCTAAAACTTGTAAAACTAAGCTGGGCCCCAACCACCTCGGGCACATGTTATTAGGACTTCTGAGACTGTGTCACAAAAGTTTGTGTCCACAACCTTGACAAAATAAACTTTCTAAATTAAGTGAGACCTGTCTTAAATTTTTGGGGTTCCATCAGATACGCATTTGTCTCACCTGAGCATCAAAGTAATGATTTTGAGTTTTCTGTGTTTTTTGTCCACAGGAATTTCCTTCTGGGCAAATCGTGAAGGAAGGATGTAGTTTTTTTATGTTTGTAGCTATTTCATTTAGGAATAACATGGGAGCCAGGTTTACCTGAATCAGTTCCCTGCTTGACTTCCCTTTGGCTTAGTGATTTTGGACTCCTGAGATTTATTTTCCTTTCACATACCTATTTTATTTGTGATGGTTTATGGTCATTGAACCTTGTAACACTGATTACATTTCTTTTCACTGGTCTTTTTTCTTAAGTACATAAACTTTTTACTGGGGCACTAGAGAGCATAGAAATTACATTAGGTACATAGCCTGCTTAAATGGAATATTTAAAATACATTTTGTCCACAGAGCTGGAATTCTTTGTAAATGAAAACCAAATTTTACTTAATTTTTAGAGATAGGATCTTGCTTTGTCACCTAGGCTACAGTGCTGTGGGGGCAATCATAGCCCACCAACTTCACATTCCTGGCTTAAGCGATCCTCCCATCTCAGCCTCCTGGGTGCTGGGACCACAGACATGACACCTTTCCTGGCTAGTAAAAAAAAAAATTTTTTTTGCAGAGATGGGTTTTGCCTGTGTGGCCCAGCAGCTGCTCTTTAACTCCTGGGCTCAAGAGCTCCTCCAGTTTGGGCCTCCTGAAGTGCTGGGATTACATTACTTCCAGCCTTACTTTTTTAAATGTTTAACTTACTTATTGTTTATCTATTTCCAGCCTTAGTTTTTTAATGTTTATCTTATTTCACTTATTGATTATCCTTTAATGGAGAGCTTTTAGAGTTTTGTCTTTTGAGATGGGATCTTGCCATGCCCAGACTTGAAATCCTACAGTCCACTGATCTTTGCACCTCAGCCTCCCAAGAAGTAGTGGCAGAGAAAATTTTATGTTACGTTCCTTTCTCTATGTATGTTTGTGGGAGGACTTATGTCCATTTGTATGTTTGGGCATATGTATTTTTTGTGTGAAAGTTATGCATGCTGTTATTGGTCAATACAAGAGGTTTAGAGGCCAGGAAGAGAAATAAAATGGGAAACACTACAAACATTCTACCTCCCATGATACTATGGTATAGAGGCAATCATAATATTTATGTATTTGTTACTTTTTTTGTGTTCATTTTAAAAAATTAGATAAAAATACTTTAAGTTAGAGTCTTCGTCGCTCTTTCATCTGTTTTTTCTAATTTAAGTTTTCCCTAAGCAGGATTTTTAAGTAATACTTCATTGTATTGATATATCAAGATTTCTTTAGTTTTTCCCTTGGTGTCTTTAGGTTGTCTACAGTATTTTTTGTCATTACGAATATGCTGTCATGAACATTTTAAAGCTGATTATCATCAGATTAGTGTGTTGAGTAAAAGCTTTCACCAGCTGGATTATGTTTCAGTTTAGGAAGTCACGCAAGCCAAAACTGAAACTCAAAACTAAACTCTCGCCACCCAGCCAATCATCTAAGTAGACTTCCTCCTCAGCAAGGACAGTCATAGCTCACTGCAGCCAGCCAGCCCCTTTCCATTCCAGTATCCCTTTTCCTTTAATAAAATTTAAGGCCAAGCATGGTGGGTCAACACCTGTAATCCCAGCACCTGGGAGGCCAAGGCAGGCAGATCATGAGGTCAGGCGATCAAGACCATTCTGGGCAACAGCGTGAAACCCCGTCTCTACTAAAATACAAAATTAGCTGGGTGTGGTGGCAAATGACTGTGGTCTCAGCTACTCTGGAGGCTGCAGAGGCAGAAGAATCATTTGAACCTGGGGAGGCGGAAGTTGCAGTGAGCGCAGACGGCACTGCTGCACTTTAGTCTGGTGACAGAGTGAGACTCCATCAAAAAAAAAAAAACAGATTTGTGAGATGAATTTGTTTTGAAAATGTTAGCTTGCTTTCAGCTGTGATACATTTGAAGTTGGTACAGAGTCCATTTTCTTTTATGTGTTAATATGTTGACAATATAGCTGTGTTGACAACTTCTTTTCTTATTTCCAGTTCAGTCTTTAAATCTGATGAGAGACTTCTTTGTATTTCATGGTGGTATGACTGGCCTTAGAGCACTTCAGTTTTGAGATCTTTGCTGTATTTGTAAACAAGTATTTTGTGTACCTATTTGGAAGGTCGGTTGATAGGATGAATGAAAACAAAATTGGAAGTAATGGCGCTAGTAGTAAGTGGGGATTTTCATGTAGGTAAAGGAGGAGGAACTGGTAAGTCATAGTGAAGCCAGGAATTTTAATCTTACTGACTTTGGTTGTGTTCTTTGATTATTTTGGATAACTGTTTAATGGTCAATGAAATGCTTAAACTGAAAAGGAAATTAGTACATAAAATATGTTTAAAATTATATGGGATGTCTTGTTTTAGCCATCTATTGCTAGATAACGTATGTCCATTCTTGTATTGCTATGAAGAAATACTGGATACTGGCTAACTTATAACTAAAACTGGCTCATGATTCTGCAGACAGGAAGCATGTTTCTGGAATCTGCATGGCTTCTGGAAAGGCCTCAGGAAACTTAGAATAATGATAGATGGCAGAGGGAAAGCAGGCACATCTTACATGGCAGGAGCAAGGAGCAAGAGAGAGTGAAGTGGGAGGTGCTACACGCTTTCAAAATCCAGATCTCGGTCAGCCATGGCAGCTTATGTCTATAATCCTAGAACTTTGGGAGGCCAAGGCAGGCGGATCACCCAAGGGTCAGGAGTTCAAGGCCAGCGTGACCAACATGGTGCAACCTTGTGTCTGCTAAAAGTACAGAAAGTAGCCGGGTGTGGTCACACCTGCTTATAATCCCAGCTGCTTGGGATCATAAGCAGAGAAGAGAAATAAAATCAGAAAAGAGAAATAAAATAAAAGAGAAATAAATAAAATAAAAGAGAAATAAAACAAACATTCTGCCCCCCATGATACCCTTACAATCTTATGCCTACTTCTTCCACAGCAGTCCCTGGGCCTTGAGGAGTTGAAGCTTTAATTTATTCCCCTGTGTCTCTCACAAATGCAGTTGATTTGACTGGAATCTCCTACTGGAGATGAACATGAGACTTTAATCAGTGTTTAAGATTTAGCAGGACTTGGTGTTCTTTTATATCCAGGAGTCAAAGCCCTGTAACTCAATGTCACAAGAACTTTAAAAGCACATACAGGAAGATACATGGATGTAGATGTAATAACTCTAATTTTAAAACATTCATCTCACTTTTTTGCCCTAAGTTCCAAAACTTAGTATTTCAATTTTCCGGTTTGTCCTGAACACCCTTCCTTCTTAAACAACCAGTCATTTTATTTTAGAACTAAAATATACCATGTAAGGTTGTTTCTCATATAAAAGTATTTC
>NW_016843047.1:0-847 GCF_001698545.2 Rhinopithecus bieti | reverse complement strand
GCAGTATTTTCGGAATGTTTTATTTATTTTCAAAATCAATATAAGTCAATGAAAGTCCATTCATAATCAAACATGCATTGCACCTCGCATAGCTTATTCTTACTACTAAAATATATTCAGGTGGCATTTACGAAGTACCTACCATGTACATAACAGAATACTAAACTCAGTGATCTAATGTAATATTTTGTCCATCAGTTTCATATGAGTTATTAAAGAATATAAATGCATACATAAATCACTGAAGAGTGAAGAATGTAAAAATATAAGTGATATAACGAAGCAATAAGTGTCATTTATAGAAACATGGAGAGATATTAATTAGGTGATCTTTTCTCTAGGGTTCCACTGAAACTTGTTCATTCCTCCAACATTGCAATTACCACATTGTGTACCTTACACATAGTATTTAATTAATAAATGTATGTTTCTTACTGATCATTTATTGATCTCTTTGCATATCTATTTATCCATAAGACTATAATCAAATTTTACTCTAGGTATGTGTAGTTAGAATATAGCATTGTGCCTAATGAATGATAAACCTAAAAAATGTATTAAATGTGTTAATGATTTGGAGGGTTGAATTTTTACCCGAGTCTTGAAAAATCAATATCTTTTCTATATTTAGAAATAGTGTATAGATTTCTACTTTTTCTAACTTAATAATTCTAAATTATCCAAAATTTAGAATTTACCCAAAAAATGGGTAAATTTGCAAATTTCTATTAAATTTCATTAGATCTCTTCAAAATTTTCTGCCTATTTGGATATCTAGAGAGTAATATTAGGTTGGTGCAAAAATCACTGCAGATTTTGCCATGGAAAGTAATGCCAAACTCCAATT
>NW_016843046.1:0-848 GCF_001698545.2 Rhinopithecus bieti | reverse complement strand
CAGAATGACCAGTGAACCCTTCCAAACCCACAATTACTTCACCTGCAAAAATCTTCCAGGTTGCCAGAATGACCAGTGAACCCTTCCAAACCCACAGTTACTTCACCTCCTGGAAATGATGAGCTTCGATATCCTACATGAAGTAAGCATGTTAATTTCTTGGCAATGTTTCCTTATTTATCCAAGGTCAGCTCCACAGCATGTTTTCTTTTGCCCCCATCTAAAGTCTTCTGGATCCTGTTAATTTGTGTAGAGATCAAGTGTTTTCATTTTAAGGTCCGAGTTCACAATTAGATTCTGGGATCTTGCTTGCCGGGGTACAGTAAGATTGCAAATAGTATTTAAATGTCATCCCAGAAAACCTCTGACTTTAATACTAGTTACAAATCATTCATAAGAATAAAAACAGAAATATTAGCTTTGATATCGTGGCAGGAGGACCTGAAAGGAGGGCAAGACTAAGGAAAAACTCCAATCTGAAAAAAGGCAATGCCCATCATCACAGTACACAAGTGAAAGGATGGCAGCCACATTAAACACAATGGCAACAGCTCAATATGTGGATTAAATGACAGATCAAAAACTCCCCAAACTTTGTAGAAGAGAGTTGAACTGCTACCTATTCTCTTAAGAATTCTCTATATCTGAAAATATTCATAACAGTATTGACAATACACTCCAGATGGTACTTGAAAATAACAGATCCTGTCAAAATTGTATGTAATAATAAAAGGAATGGGGTCTTAACTGTTTTTTAAAATCTGAAATATTGTAAAAAACATTTTAATTATGTAACTGATTGCTTGACTGAATTTAACCAGCTGCCTCTTAACTGGGTTATGTTTCTT
>NW_016843045.1:0-847 GCF_001698545.2 Rhinopithecus bieti | reverse complement strand
ATATTATTGCCATAATTCCTTCCCAAAAGGCTATATTTTCCATGACTTTCTTTACATGGGTTCTAGGTTTTATTTATTAAACACTCTTCATTTATCACACATCACTGTTCATGATACAGGTATGAGGGTGGTATAAATATCCTTATTTTTTTTTTAAAATAATTGAGGTTTAAGAGATTACGTTATCTATCCATTTTCAAAAACTATAAGAGGGAAAGCCAAGACTAGAAACTCCTGAATTCACTTTAAGTGGCAATTTCATTGTTTTGTTTTTGTAATCATTTACTAATGATTTTATTTTAATAAAGTTTGTTTCAACAGTGGTTTCATTAATTGCAAAGTGATTACAAAGGATTTTATTTTTATTTGTTTAAAAAAATGAACAAAATAATACAAAGTAAAGAGTGAATGAATGTCACTTTCATATGACATTTGGCTCTTCTTACCCAGGAAATGACCATTGTTGGTATCGACCTAGAATTTTAAGTTAAGACCCTACAACTCTCCTCCTCAGTTACATTTCTAAGATAACCACTTTCACTCTTCTGTCTTGTTTTTAGTTCTTTCTGTAGTTGCTTTCATGATTAGGCTACAATATATCTCTTTCTTCTGTAATAAACTTTTTAAAAAGTGTTGATTGATTTCTCTTCTTGAAAGATAAGACACTTTGGGAGGTGAGGTGGAAGGATCACAAGGTCAGGAGTTTGAGACCAGCCTGGTCAATATGCTGAAACCCCGTGTCTACTAAAAATACAAAACTTAGCTGGGCATGGTAGCGTGTACCTGTAGTCCCAGCTACTCAGGAGGCTGAGGCAGAAGAATCTCTTGAACCCCAGAGGTGGAGGTT
>NW_016843043.1:0-955 GCF_001698545.2 Rhinopithecus bieti | reverse complement strand
AAAAAAACCCGGGTTCTTGGGCCCTACTCCCAGAGTTTCAGGTCATTGGTGAGTCTGATAATCTGCCTGCCTTTCTTTCTTTCCTTCCTTCCTTCCTTCCTTCCTTCCTTCCTTCCTTCCTTCCTTCCTTCCCTCCCTCCCTCTTTCTTTCCTTCTTTCTTTCTTTCTTTCTTTCTTTCTTTCTTTCTTTCTTTCTTTCTCTCTCTCTCTCTCTCCTTCCTTCCTTCCTTCTTTCCTTCTTTCTTTTATTATTATTATTATTTTTATTTTTATTTAGAAGGAGTTTCGCTCTTGTCACCCAGGCTGGAGTGCAATGGTGTGATCTCGACTCACTGCAACCTCCACCCCCCAGGTTCAAGCAATTCTCCTGCCTCAGCTTCCCAAGTAGCTGGGATTACAGGTGTGCAGCCACCACGCCCAGCTAATTTTGTATTTTCAGTAGAGACGGTGTTTCACCGTGTTGGCCAGCTGGTCTCGAACTCCTGGCCTCAGGTGATCCACCTGTATCGGCCTCCCAAAGTGCTGGGATTACAGGCATGAGCCACCGCGCCTGGCCAGAATCTGCATTTCTAACAAGTTCCCAGATGCTGCTGTTACTTGCTTAGGGACCACACTTTGAGAAGCACTGCTGTACTGTGATGATTCTTACCCTTAGCTGTGCATTGGAATCACCTGGCAATTCCAAAAAATACTGCTGTTTGGGCCACACACCAAGAGATTCTAACATAATTATTCTGGGGTGGTACCTGTGCACTGGGAGTTTTAAAAGTTCCTTGGGTGATTCTAATATTCAGTCAGGGTTGAGAACCACTGTCCTTGGTTTCCTCATGTGTAACATGGAGACAGTCATAGTTATATCACAAGGTTGTGAGGATTATAAAATGAGGTATGATATTGGCAAACACTTCATGACTAAAACACAAAAAGCAATGGCAACAAAAGCCAAAATTGACAA
>NW_016843042.1:0-957 GCF_001698545.2 Rhinopithecus bieti | reverse complement strand
CGGCCTCCCAAAGTGCTGGGATTACAGGCTTGAGCCACCGCGCCCGGCCAGAAAATGCCTCTTGAAGGCCAGGCATGGTGGCTCATGCCTGTAATCCTAGCAATTTGGGAGGCTGAGGTTGGTGGATCACTTGAGGCCAGGAGTTCAAGACCAGCCTGGCCAACTTGGTAAAACCCCAACTCTGCTAAAAAAAAAAAAAAAAAAATTAGCCAGGCATGGAACCCAGAAGGCAGAGGTTGCAGTGAGCTGGGGTCACACCGCTGCACTCCAGCCTGGGTGACAGAAGGAGACCTTGTCTCAAAAAAAGGAAAAAAAAAGAAAATGCCTCTTGTAAACATTTTTATTTGATATTTCTTCTTTCTCCTCTTTTTTTTTTAAGACATGGTCTCTCTGTTGTTCAGTCTGGTCTCAAACTCCTGGGCTCAAGTTATCCTCCTGCCTCAGCTTCCCAAATAGCTAGGATCACAGGTACATGCCACTATGCCCAGCTACTTTTATTTTTCTTCAATAAAATTTTATGTAAAACATTTCCCAGAGTGAAGAGTTCTAAAGTTTTGGGGTAGATCAGTAAAACGTAAAAATTAAACAAAACAAAGAAAGATACAAAGAAAACTCAAAACCATTAGGTGACCAAAAGCACATTAAGGAAAGATTTCCAAAACTTGGAAATAGGGAAAAGGGATTACTCCCTTTCTTCTCAGGGTGCTGCTGGGCTTTGTCTAGTAAACGTACCCAAAGATTATCTGATGGGCTAGGGGCACGTGCCTTCCTTTGAATTGCTGCTCTATTGAGTATTTAACTAGAAGACTAACTGGTAGAAAATGAATAGGAATTTAAATTAATTTTGTCCTATAGAGATGCTGATTATTTTTGTCCTTTAGAGAAGACAATCCCAAAGGTGACAGTTACTGTAGAATATTAACCAGTTTTCACTGGGCACAGTGGCTCACGCCTATA
>NW_016843041.1:0-1569 GCF_001698545.2 Rhinopithecus bieti | reverse complement strand
CGCTGCTGCTGCTGCTGCTGGGCCTGGGCGGCAGGGTCGAGGGGGGGCCGGCCGGCGAGCGGGTCGCAGGCGGGGGCGGGGCGCTGGCCCGCGAGCGCTTCAAGGTGGTCTTTGCGCCGGTGATCTGCAAGCGGACCTGTCTCAAGGGCCAGTGTCGGGACAGTTGTCAGCAGGGCTCCAACATGACGCTCATCGGAGAGAACGGCCACAGCACAGACACGCTCACGGGCTCCGGCTTCCGCGTGGGTGAGGGCCGGGGCACGACTGGGGCAGGGGAAGAACAGGCACCAGGCTCGATGGGAGAGCTAGTGGGGTCTTGGCCTTAAGAGACTGGGGCTGAGGGTATAAAGGGCAGAGATCCGGGGACCTGGGGCCCAGGGGCCTCAGAGAACTTGGGAGGCTGGAACTCTGGGGCCCAGAGTTGGAGGGCTGCATGGAGGCCTGGACTTTGAAGCTTTGCATTAGGTTTGGGGCCTAAGGGGTGGGGAAATGCAGAGGTCCTGGATGACACTGGCTTCCCAGAAGGTGCTGAGTTCTGAACAGGAGCACACAGGGTTTTGAGGAATGTGAGCCGGGGACAGGAAGCCTCAGAGAAGGGATAAATATTCCCCAAGAAGCAGACTTGCTGGAAGAAACAAGAAAAGTCTTTACAAAATGTCTAAAGTAGGGCCTGCCAGAGTAGACACCTGCATTCCTTGGGAGGAGGAGCTAAGGTCAGGGCTGGGGATGGGAGCTGGTTACTGGCAAGGTCTGAGAAGGTAGAGTATTGAGGCCTAAAAGTAGGGTGCAGGCCTGAAGGTAGGGACTAGTTTGGGGTTCTCAGCCTTTCCTTTTCCAATGCCTCCCCATAAGCTCCTGACATCCTGCCTTGGAGGCCCTCAGGGTCCCCTCATCCTCCCCAAGCCCCTACAACCTTCCCAGTTCAGTTTGGAGCCCACCCCTTCCCTGGCATCTCTCTTCAACGGGTCAGGCCTGGGGCTCAGTCATCCTCCTGCTAGGCCCTGTGGGCCAGGCTCAGGGAGGTGTCCCAGCAGTAATTACCCTCCTGGCAGGGTAATTAGGCCAGGCCCATGATGGCACCAGCAAAACAGCCCCTCTTACACATTCCTGTATTCACTCACCCACTCACAGAGCTAAAGAACCCCACTCATGTGGCTCACATTTGTCATGACATGGGGTGTGCGTGCGTGTGTCTGTGCATATTGCCCGTGTCTGGGGTCATGCCATGGGCATGGCGTGGCACACTGTGAAGTACCCGTCTTTGTGTTGTCTTGGGTTGTTTCTCTAGTCGCTGTTAGTGTGTGGGAATGTTTTGTTTTGTGTTTTAAGATGGAGTTTTGCTCTTGTTGCCCAGGCTAGAGTGCAATGGTGCAATCTTGGCTCACTGCAACCTCCACCTCCCGGGTTCAAGTGATTCTCCTGCCTCAGCCTCCCAAGTAGCTGGGATTACAGGCATGCGCCACCACGCCTGGCCAATTTTTTGTATTTAGTAGAGATGGAGTTTCACCATGTTGGTCAACCTGGCCTCAAACTCCTGATCCCAAGTGATCTACCTGTCTCGGCCTCCCA
>NW_016843040.1:0-956 GCF_001698545.2 Rhinopithecus bieti | reverse complement strand
ACTGTTGGCTCCTAGGGCTGGCACCGCTGCCGGCGCGGTGAGTGAGCTGGTGCCGTGGTCGGTGGGTGCAGGGTACGTGGTGGCGAAGGTGCGTGCAGTGGACGCGGACTCAGGCTACAACGCCTGGCTTTCGTACGAGCTACAGCTGGGTACTGGCAGCGCTCGCATCCCGTTCCGCGTGGGGCTGTACACGGGCGAGATCAGCACGACACGTGCCCTCGACGAGACTGACTCGCCTCGCCACCGCCTACTCGTGATGGTGAAGGACCACGGAGAGCCGACGTTGACAGCCACGGCCACCGTGCTGGTGTCGTTGGTGGAAAGTGGCCAGGCACCCAAAGCCTCGTCGCGGGCGTGGGTGGGCGCCGCGGGCTCAGAGGCTACGCTGATGGATGTCAACTTGTACCTGATCATCGCCATCTGCGCGGTATCCAGCCTGTTGGTGCTCACGGTGCTGCTGTACACGGCGCTGCGGTGCTCGGTGCCGCCCACTGAGGGTGCTTGCGTGCCCGGAAAGCCCACGCTGGTGTGCTCCAGCGCCGTGGGGAGCTGGTCTTACTCGCAGCAGAGGCGGCAGAGGGTGTGCTCTGGGGAGGACCCACCCAAGACGGATCTCATGGCCTTCAGCCCCAGCTTATCTCAAGGTCCAGACTCCACAGAAGAGAGACAGCACTCAGAATCAGAATACGTAGGAAAGGTGAGTCTTTTAATTTTTCTTGCCAATTCTAAAATTATTCTTTTAAAAAAATTCTATATGATTTCTACTAGTTATTTAGATTCATAGTTTCTCATTTATTTTATATCATCCTACTGTGCAATGTTGAATATGAATTAGAGATCAATTTCTTGCATTTACTGAACAATTTACTTAAACAATCTACAAAACTGTTTTCTTATTTTTACATTTTGGCATTTCCTTCATTAAGTCATGAGTAATAGACCATGAAAGCCTGAAA
>NW_016843039.1:6001-7585 GCF_001698545.2 Rhinopithecus bieti | reverse complement strand
ATCACAAGGCCACTAAGGGCCTCTCTTATGTTTTCTTACAAGAGTTTTATATTTAGGTCTATGATCTAATCTGAGCTACTGTTTATATATAATATGCAGTAATTTTTGAGGGACTTTTTTTGCGTATGAATGTCCTATTGTTCTTGCAACGGTTGGTAAAATGATGATGCCTTACCCATTGAATTTCTTTGGCACTGTACACAAAAATCAATTGATCATATAGGTATGAGTTTATTTCTGAATGTTAAATTTTGTCTATTGACCTACATGTTTATCTTTATGCCAATACCATGCTGTCTTAATTACTATACTTTTATATTAAATTGAGAGTAGATATGTAAGTCTTTCAACATTATTATTCTTTTCCAAATTGTTCTTTATTCTGTAATAGCTCCTTTGTGTTTTCAATTAAATTTTAGAATTGGCTTATCAAAATCTAAAATAAAGCCTATTGAAATTTTAACAATTATTGCATTCAACCTATAAATCAATTTGAAGAGAAAAGACAATTTAATAATACTGAGTCTGCCAGGCTATGAATATATATATACCTTCTTCAAATTATCTCAGAAATGGTTTATAGTTTTCACTTTAGAGATTATGTTCTTTTGTTAAATTTATCCCTAAGTATTTAATATTTGTAAATGCTACTATAAATGCTATTTAAAAAATTTTAATGTACAGAAAGAGGTTCTTCCCTGACCCCAATTCTAGTGGTAGCCATTGGAGAGGCAGATTCATGGTTCACAGCTGTACTGTAGCCAGGAAACAAAGGATGAACCGTTTATAAGCAGAAGGATATGAGCCTCATTACAGGGGCATGATAGAGAAGTGGATCGAATTCCATCTGGCTCAGGTCAAGGTGCTGTTGTACTTCCCACTGACCTTTGCATGAGATTTCAACGCACCTATTCACGATATCTTTTGGTCACCCTGTCAGTGTGGGTGCATGTACTGGGCACCGGCCTAGATGGTAGCTCTTACTCAAGCACCATCTACTGTACTGGATGCTGAACTACAACCTCTAAACAAAAATACATCATGACAGCAAGCAGCATCTGAGAATGCCACTGCACAGAACCTCCCCCACAATCAAGAAACTTGTAAGAGGCTTGGCTCCCTGAAATCACCTAGAAACGAATTCAAATAGTCATACACAGCATACACTATAGTCATACACTTAATGGAAGAACAAATAAAAAAGACTCATCTAAATGATAGCAAATTCAAAAATAATAAGTGGCAGTTCCCTCAGATAAGAATGAATCAGTGCAAGAACTCTGGTAGTACAAAGAGCCATAGTGTTTTGACACTTCCAAAGCCAAAGAATCATACTAGCTCTCTAGCAATGGATCCTAATCTGATTGATATGTCTGAAATGACAGATATTGAATTCAAAACATAGATTTCAAGGAATCTCAATGAGATCTAAGCAAAAGGTGAAATTCTGTATGAAGAAATCAGAAAATGATCCAGAATATCAAAATGACATAGCTGTATTAAGAAAGAAAGAAATAAAATTCTAGAATTGAAAATTAACTACAGGAACTTCAAAATACAGTCTGAAGCCTTAAAAATAGACAA
>NW_016843039.1:0-1680 GCF_001698545.2 Rhinopithecus bieti | reverse complement strand
GCATTTTATTTCTTTTTCTCTCATTATTGCACTGATGAGGACCTCCAATAAATTGTTAAATAGAAATGGATGAGAGTCAAAAATCTTGGTTTTGTTACTCCTGTACTTTAGCTTACTGAGTTTGTATTCATTTTCTTGCCACTTTTCCCTTTGTTTTCAATTTTGATAGATTCTACTGCCCTTTTCATTTTACTAATATTTTCTAGGAAGTATCTAACCTGCTTGTTTATACCATCAAGTGTGTTTTTTAACTCAGACCTAGTACTCTTCATTTCTAGAAGTTTCATTTGGGTCATTTTTATATCTTTATTATGCTTATGTTTTCCTCTACCCTCTTGAACATACAACATATATTTATAATAGTTATTAATGTCCTTTTCTACTAAGTATTTATCTGTGTCATTTTCATGTTGTTTTCCTTTTATTGATTTTTTTTATTTTGATTGGCTCCTTGATATTGTGTGTTATTTTACATCATTGGTGCTGAAGTTTTTAATATTGCTTTACATTTTATAACTTTATTCTAGGATGCAGGTAGGTGGTTTGGAAACACTTTGATCCTTTTGTGTCTTCGTTTCAAGTTTTGTTAAGCAGGTTCAGAATAGCCTTCAGGTTAGAGCTACTTTGGCCCCACTGCTGAGATAAGAACTCTTCTGAGGACTCCATTATATTCTCTAGGTTTTACTTCTTCCTTTTTTTCAAAATAGGGAAGGGGACTTTCTATGTTACTTAGGCTGGTTTCAAAGTCTTGACTTCAAGTGATCCTCTAACTTCAGCCTCCAAAAGTGGTGGAATTACAGGCATAAGCCACCATGCCCAGCCAATTCTCTAGGTTTTATCTAGTATTTCCACTTGGGTTTTATGCAACGTGAATTACTCCCTGCCCTATATAAGCTCCAGGTTTTTTTCTGGTTGATCCTTAATATGGTGTGGCTCTGTGTCCCCAACCAAATCTCATCTCAAATTACAATCCCCACGTGTTAAGGGAGAAACCTGTAGTCCCCATGTGAGGAGGAAGGGAGGTGATTGGATCATGGGGGCAGTTTTCCCCATGCTATTCTCGTGGTAGAGAGTGAGTCCTCACAAGATCTGATGGTATTATAAGCACCTGGCATTTTCCCCTGCTTGCACTTCTCTCTCCTGCCACCATGTGAAGAAAGTCCTTGCTTCAACTTTGCCTTCCACAATGATTGTAAGTTTCCTGAGGCTTCCCAAGGCATGTGGAAGTGTGAGTCAATTAAACCTCTTTCTTTTATAAATTACTCATTCTTGGGTAGTATCTCTACAGCAGTATGAAAATAGACTAATCCTTTTGGGTGACTGTTTCTTTGCCATATGCTGTAGATCAATATATGGCCAAAAACTTAAGAGAAAACATCTGTAGATATTTCGAAAATGATCTTTCTGGACACTTCTCTCCTCTATTACACTCTGATTTATGGTTTCTACCTGCCTTGATTTCTGTGAATGCTAAACTTCAACTTACTTCATAGAAAACTTTAAGTTCTCTTTGAGTTCCCTCACCCCGCACTACAGCTTAGAGACTTTCTCAAGATATTTTGTTGGGACAGTCATAAAATCTATCACATTTAAAATTTTTTTACACCAATAACTACTCTGCATTGTTTCTTGTACAATGTCTGAAAACCACTGTTTAAATATTTTTCTTGTTTTTTAGAT
>NW_016843038.1:0-951 GCF_001698545.2 Rhinopithecus bieti | reverse complement strand
ACTTACAGTGTTGGAGGCACTGTGCTAAAATTTCATGTTGAATTTTCATAGCAACTCTGTGAGATGGGTGCTATTATTAGCTGCGTTTAAAATAAGGAAATCGAAGTTTAGAAACATGAAGATTTTCTTAGAGTCCTGAGAACAGTAACAGAACCAGAGCAGGGAACATCACATTCAGGCTCATGGGCCAAATCCTTCCCACAGTGCCTGGTTTTATAAATAAAGTTTTATTGGAATATAGCCATTTGTTTTGTATTGACTGTATTTGTTTTCATGCTATAGCAGCAGAGTTGAGTAAGTTGTGATTATTTGCTCACCTGTGTTGGAAAGTGACTCCAACACACTCCATTCCCTTCCTTTTGATAGAGAGGATATCTTAGGCATCATTGAAATTCACACTGTGCTGAATATAATGCCGTACATAGTGTTTTCAGATTGATCACATTAAATTTATAGAAGGGGAAATTAACTCCCTTTTCTAATTTGAAGAGTTATTAAGAGATACTATATTTGGAATATTTTGATAGGTGTAAATGTTGTGGAAATATAAAGTATTATGAACTTATATTCCTTAAATAGTTTTGTAATAAATGAGTAATTTGAGTATTTCTCCACTTGAATTTTAATACAGTTTCAGGAAACAATGTGCACAAATCCCAAAAATAATAGCATTAGAACTGAACTGGACCTTTATTTATTTCAACTATGTTTGTTATTTCAATGAGGTGACTGAAGTCTAGAGACATTCATTCAATGATGTAGCTAAACTAAAGTTAGTGGCAGAGAAATTAGTTTAAAAACTTAAAAGATCTGGAGATTTTGTTTTCATTTGTTTACAAATACTGATTAAGGTTATATACATTAAACATAATTCATTGTTTTATTTAATTCATAGTCTAGTACAAGAGTTCCAAAGCAGGAAGATACATTAATGGACATTATTCTTTTTTT
>NW_016843037.1:0-243 GCF_001698545.2 Rhinopithecus bieti | reverse complement strand
ACTGCACTTTTGTGTGTCTCGATATTTCTGCCTATAAGGGATAATAATCTTGATCACTTGTCTCTCAAGAGAAAGACTTGATAATTCTAAAATGCTTAAATGTTTTCAGGGGTTTGGGTGGTATAGGAAGGGGGGAGAGGAAATATCATAAAAACAATGTTTTGATTATTCACGTTCCATTAGTTTTACTCTAGTGGATTTTGTGCTGAGATCACTCTTGAGCCTTTATAGTCTTATTATAAC
>NW_016843036.1:0-1580 GCF_001698545.2 Rhinopithecus bieti | reverse complement strand
ACTCTTAAATGACATCTTTTAATGCTCTTATTTAGAGAATTTCATATACTTTTCTTCCTTTTATGTTTCCACCATTACACCATCCTCCCTGTATAATCTATTTTTTCTAATAGTACTCTCACAGTTTTCTTAGGATGTTAAAAAACACCCATCTCTGCCTCTAGATCATCCTTTTACCTTTTTGGTCTCTTAGCCAGAGGTGGGTCTTGCAGTATAAAGCAGAGGAGGGCTTTGTGTTGTCACAGTGGGACTTTTATCACTTTCCAAGACAACTCTCCTCCACCTGTATTAAATTCTGGGTTCTTTGACTTTTTAAAATCTACAACCACTACTGCATCACACTCAACCCGGTTATCTCAGAGTATTCATAAACTCATGTAATGGACCCACCCTCTAAGTTACAGGCAGAGCATCAACATGGAAAGAGGCGTTTGGAGCCACGTTAGCCCACGTGCTGAGCTGTGTTGCGTCTGAGTTACTCTTTTTATCCTCGGAGATTCCAAGAGGTGAATTATTTTAGAATAATGTCCAGCCCATAGAGGCATGTGACCACATTCAAAGAGAGCGGATGAAGGTCACTGGAGTTCAAGGTACATTTTCCACTTCTCGTGGGGCTAGAATGAGTATGAGAAAAACAGAACCAGAGAGGCGCAGGCCATGAAGCAGAATGGAAGTCTCTGAACTTGAGGACTCCCTCCCACCCTCCTTGCTTCACCTTCCCTAACTTGCCTCAGCAGATCCAGTGGCTTATATTCTGCCAAGCATAATCTGGGCCGTGAGAAGTTTGGGGAGAATTAACTTTATGTTAGTGGATATGTTTTTATGCTTCAGTGGGCAAGTAATAGGAGGGAATCTCTTCAGAATGAATTCTGAGTCATGCAGGATGGGCTTGAGATGATTGATAGAGCTGTGGCTTCTATCAAATAGATGCAATTTCCTCCCAGAACTTTCCCAGTGTTCTCCTGTATTTGTGACTTCTCACAGTTCTTACCCTAAAACTGGTAAGCACATAATTTAAGGAAAAAAAGGGGCAAGGAAGGGAGGGATGGAAGGAAGGAAGAATCAATGATGTTTGAAGGCCCTCTCTTGGCAATTATGTTTAAATTAATGTTTGTTTCTTTTATTCTGCAAGTAGAACAGTAGGTGGTAAGAAGCTACATCATTTTTTTCAGACTTTTATTTGTTTAAAAAAGACCAACTGGGCCTGGCACAATGGCTTATACCTATAATCCTAGCACTTTGTGAGACCAAGGCAGACAGATTGCTTAAGCTCAAGAGTTTGAGACCAACCTGGGCAATATGGTGAAACCCTGTCTCTACAAAAAACAAATACAAAAATGAGCCAGCATGGTGGTACGTGCCTATAGTCCCTGCTACTCAGGAGGCTGAGGTGGGAGGATCACCTGAGCCTGGGGAGGTCGAGGCTGCAGTGAGCTGTGATCCCGCCACTGCACTTCAGCCTAGGCAACAGAGTGAAAGCCCATCTCAAAAAAAAAAAAAAAAAAAATGAAAATAAAGATCAACCAAAGGGAAGGATTTTTTAAATTTAATTTTATTTTCATTTTTATTTATTTATTTAT
>NW_016843035.1:0-954 GCF_001698545.2 Rhinopithecus bieti | reverse complement strand
AGTAGAGACGGGGTTTCACCGTGTTAGCCAGGATGGTCTCGATCTCCTAACCTCGTGATCCGCCCGTCTCGGCCTCCCAAAGTGCTGAGATTACAGGCTTGAGCCACTGCACCCGGCCTAGCATTTTATATTCTTCACTTCATCCTCACAGCACCTCGAAATAGGTGGTATCATCTTACCTCGTTTACAGATGAGGGAACCGAAGAATTCCCAGGTTACTAATCCTATTAGTAACCTGGGAATCATCTTTGATGCTTCCCTTCCTCCCACCACCCACAAAATGACCCATTCCCTGTCCTGACCATTTTATCTGTGGAGTGTTTCTCAAATCCATAATTTTCTCTCCATGCTACTACCACCAGCCCAATCCAAGACACCATTCCCTCTTGCCTGCGTAAACACCATAGCTTCCCAACTGGTCTCCCTGTCACCACTCTGACCTCAGTACTGTAGCCAATGACTTTTTGGCTTAAAATATTTTCAGCTGGGGACAGTGGCTTGCGCCTGTAGTACCAGCTATTCCGAAAGCTGAGGAGGAAGGTGGCTTGAGCACAGAAGTTCGAGGCTGTAGTGAGCTATGGTCACTGTACTCCAGCCTGGGCAACAGAGTGAGACCCTGTCCCTAAAAAATAAAAATTAGGCTGGGCACGATGGCTCACGCCTGTAATCCCAGCACTTTGGGAGGCTGAGGCAGGTGGATCACCTGAGGTTGGTAGTTTGAGACCAGCCTGGGTAACATGGTGAAACCCCATCTCTACTAAGAATACAAAATTAGCTGGGTGTGGTGGCGGGCGCCTGTAATCCAAGCTACTCGGGAGGGTGAGGCAGGAGAATAGCTTGAACCTGGGAGGCGGAGGTTGCAGTGAACCAAGATTGTGCCACAGCAGTCTAGCCTGGGCAACAGAGCGAGACTTTGACTCAAAAAAAAAAAAAATAAAATAAAATAAAATAAAA
>NW_016843034.1:0-847 GCF_001698545.2 Rhinopithecus bieti | reverse complement strand
CATAGGTATACATGTGCCATGGCAGTTTGCTGCACCCATCAACCCATCGTCTACTTTAGGTATTTCTCCTAATGTTATCCCTCCGCTTTCCCCCCACCCCTGACAGGCCCCAGAGTGTGATGTTCCCCTCCCTGTGCCCATATGTTCTCATTGTTCAACTCCTACTTATGAGTGAGAATGTGTAGTGTTTGGTTTTCTGTTCCTATGTTAGTTTGCTGAAAATGATGGTTTCCAGCTTCATTCATGTCCCTGCAAAGGACATGAACTCATTCTTTTTTATGGCTGCATAGTATTCCATGGTGTATATGTGCCACATTTTCTTTATACAGTCTATCATTGATGGATATTTGGCTTGGTTCCAAGTCTTTGCTATTGTGAATAGTGCTGCAGCAAACATACGTGTGCATGTATGTGTCTTTATAGCAGAATGATTGAAAATCCTTTGGGTATATACCCAGTAATGGGATTGCTGGGTCAAATGGTACATGTAGTTCTAGATTCTTGAGGAATCACCACAATGTCTTCCACAATGGTTGAACAAATTTACACCCCCACCAACAGTATGAAAGGATTCCTATTCCTCCACATCCTCTCTAGCATCTGTTTTTTCCTGACTTTTTAATGATTGCCATTCTAACTGGTGTGAGATGGTATCTCATTGTGGTTTTGATTTGCATTTATCTAATGACCAGTGATGATGAGCTTTTTTACATATGTTTGTTGGTCACATAAATATCTTCTTTTCAGGAGTGTCATTCACATCCTTAGCCCATTTGATGGGGTTGTTTTTTTTCTTTTAAATTTGTTTAACTTCTTTGTAGATTCTGGATATTAGTCCTTTGTCAGA
>NW_016843033.1:0-848 GCF_001698545.2 Rhinopithecus bieti | reverse complement strand
AAGAAGCAATATTAGTTTATTTTTGTTGGTTCATAGACACTGAAAAATGATGTGACTTCTTAAGTATGTATTGTTATTCTCAATAGGGAAGCACAAACTAATTTTTCTCTTTAGTTTTATTTATTCCCTACTTCCTGCATTTTGGAAGAGGTGTTCTTGTTGATCCTTGCACCTAGTTACTCAACTAAGGCAATAAATTTTATTGGAGGAGGAATGGAAGAAAAATCATGTTGATTTTATTTTATTACCTATGTATTTTGTATACACAGAAAATTTATGTATGAGAGATGGCATTTGTTAAGTATATGAATTTTTAATGTATCTAATCACCGTATTCTTTGTCAGTGGTAAGACGAAAGCATCCTTCATTTCTTATGTGGACTTTGTTTTATACAGAAGTTTTTCAGGGAAGAAAGCACAGATTCAATGAGCTATCAGAATGCAAATTTGGATGTTAGTGATAACTTTTACATTGAAATGAATCTTCTTAGAATATAATCCTCAATTTTGAGTTATCTATACCTTAGAGAAATTTTTACAACTACATTGCAGAGAAAGGAGCTAATCACCAGCATACATGGTGTTAAGGGTAGAGATACCGTTAGAGACTGCCTGAGTTTCAGTACTGTCTCTTTTACCCAGTTTCTCCCTTCTGTAAAGTAGTCATGATAACAGAGTTCACCTCATAAGTATGTTTGTTATGCAAATTCAGTGATTTAACCTTTATAAAACACTTGGAACAGACTTGCCTCACACTTAGCACTACATGGTTGGCTGTTAATAAGCAAAAGCAAGTAAACCACTCCTTTGTGAGGTAGAAACATATTTCAAGAGAGGAATATGTTGTT
>NW_016843032.1:0-516 GCF_001698545.2 Rhinopithecus bieti | reverse complement strand
TGAATTCACACATTAAAAGGTGTTTCTCAGAAACCTTCTTTCTAGTTTTATCTGAGGATATTTCCTTTTTCACCATATTCCTCAATACGTGCCTGAATATCCCATTGCAGATTAAACAAAGTGTTATCAAACTTCCCAGTGAAAAGAATGGTGTAACTCTGTGAGATGAATTCACACATCACAAAGAAGATACTCAGAAACCTTCCTTTTGGTTTTTATCTGAGGGTATTTCCGTTGTCACCATAGGCTTCAATGCGCTCCCAAATATCCTTTTCCAGATTCCATGAAACCAGTGTTATGAGACTGCTCAAGGAAAGAACAGTGTAACTCTTTGAGATGAATTCACACAACACAAAGAAGTTTCTCGGTAGGATTCTTTCTAGTCTTTTCTGAGGATATTTGCTTTTCAGTGTAGGGCTCATTGTTCTCCCAAATATCACTTTGCTGATTCCACGAAAACAGTTTTAGCAAACTGCTCCATGAAAAAATGGTATAACTCTGTGGAATGAAATCACA
>NW_016843031.1:0-517 GCF_001698545.2 Rhinopithecus bieti | reverse complement strand
TTTCTGAGAAATGCTTTGTGATTTCTGAGTTCACCTGACAGAGTTACATGATTCTTCTCATGGATCAATTTGGTAGCACTTTTGGTAGTTTTGGGGAATCTGAGAGGGATATTTTGATCGCATTGAAGCCTATGGTGATAAAGGAAATATCCTCAGATAAAACTAGAAAGCAGCTTTCTGAGAAAGTTCTTTGTGGTGTGTGAATTCATTCCACAGAGCTGCAGCTTACTTTTCATGGAGCAGTTTGCTAACACTTTTTTCGTGTAATCTGCAAAGAGATATTTGGGAGTGCAAGGAGGTCTATTTTGAAAAGGAATTATACACAGATTAAAAAGTGGAAAGAAACATTCTGAGAAACTGCTTTGTGATATGTGAATTCATCTCACAGTGTTACACGGTTCCTTTCTTTGAGCAGTATGCTAACACTATTTTCTTGGAATCTGCAATGGGATAATTCAGTGTGCATTGAAGCTTATGTTGTCATAGGAAATATCCTCACAGAAATAGTAGAAAGAAG
>NW_016843030.1:0-520 GCF_001698545.2 Rhinopithecus bieti | reverse complement strand
TAATTCTTCCAATAGCATAGGTATGGTAGCATTGGTGCCTTAAGACTTACTATTAATAAGATTTGTATTTCCTGAAGCTAAATAAGGAAGGTTTAGAACCCTGGGAATGTGACGCTATCCGTCCTAACTTCTAAAACAGCCTGAGAGGTTTTGCTTTAGATTTCAGAGAAGTAATGGGAAGAAAAAGGTTAAACAACAGTACTATACAGTCAACAAACTCATTGTATTAAAAGTAGACAACACAAAAATGAAAACATGTAACTTTTATTGAGTGCTTACTGTGCACCTGATGCTTTTGTAAGCACGTAAAGTTCATTAATTAGTTGGCCTCTCTGATTATACACTGTATCCTCCCTCCTTGTTTTCTTCTTTGAGTGCTAATATTCCTTACCTGCTTTAGTATGTTTTCCCCCATTTTCTGTCTCTACTAGAATGATTGCTCCTCATGGATACACATCTTCATTTAAATAGAGTAGGTTAGTCATTGCTGCATAGCAAACAACCCCAAATCTCAATGATT
>NW_016843029.1:0-519 GCF_001698545.2 Rhinopithecus bieti | reverse complement strand
GGTTTCCTCTAAAAGTTATTTTTTTTTTTTACTTTTTTTGTTGTTGTTGTTGTTAGCGAAGCAGTTACCGCTACAGTTTGAACGCATTTGGGCCATCCATGGGTTACTGGGTTAACGATTTTTGATAGGAAGGCCTCAGTGCTTTTGGGATACGCCCTTGATTACACTGACAACAAAGTGGTATTGGAGTGTTATAGGGTTACGGAGAATACCTTCAATTATAAATTATAGGTTTTAAATTTACCCTGGCTTTTAAAGGAATAGGGTACTTTTTTTTTTTCTTCACTATTTGTATATCTCTCTCTCTTTGACTTTCCTTTTGCTTCTGTCTCTTCTCTCTCTCTGCCTCTCTCTTTCTCTCTCTGTCTCTCCTTGACTCCCTCTTTAACTGTCTCTTCCTCTCTCTCTTTGCCTCTTTTCCTCGCTGTCTCTTTCCTTTCTCTCCCTCTGCTGGTCTTTCTCTGCCTCTGCCAACCGCTTATGCTGCTGTTCTCTCAACCACTGTGTGTTGGGGCAGGG
>NW_016843028.1:0-841 GCF_001698545.2 Rhinopithecus bieti | reverse complement strand
AAGAAAACTGCTTTTTCTTTGTTTCTTTTAAAATAATACCCAGTGCCAGGCAAGGTCTCAGCAGAAAGGCATTTTAAAACCATAAAATATTCATGTTTTTTTGACCCTGTCATCCCACTTCACAAACTATCTTGAGGAAATAATCCAAAATGGAGAAAAAAACAAGTTCAATAGTAAAGAAATAGTTCAGCAAAGTAATCTGCCCAATCAATTAAGTAGTCATAAATATGAAGGGTATATTGCAACATGGAAAAGTACTTAGTATATAAACAAAGTGTCTTCCTACAGTAACAATACTCAATATTGAAAGGTGACAGATATCA
Organism: Rhinopithecus bieti; assembly: GCF_001698545.2. Lineage (NCBI taxonomy): Eukaryota > Metazoa > Chordata > Mammalia > Primates > Cercopithecidae > Rhinopithecus > Rhinopithecus bieti. Next base: position 518 of record NW_016843028.1, on the reverse strand, counting down.
ATAGTACAGTGCAGTGGCTCACGCCTGTAATCCCAGCACTTTGGGAGGCCGAGGCGGGCAGATCACCTGACATCAGGAGTTCAAGATCAGGCTGACCAAAATGGTGAAACCCTGTCTCTACTAAACATATGAAAATTAGCTGGGCGTGGTGGTGGGTGCCTGTAATCCCGGTTACTCGGGAGGCTGAGGCAGGAGACACACTCGAACCTGGGAGGCAAAGGTTGCAGTGAGCCAAGATCACACCACTGTACTCCAGCCTGGGCGACAGTGAGATTCTGTCAAAAAAAAGAAAAGAAAGAAAGAAAGAAAAGAAAGAAAAGAAAGAAAAGAAAAGAAAAGAAAAGAAAAGAAAAGAAAAGAAAAGAAAAGAAAAGAAAGAAGGAAGGAAGGAAGGAAGGAAGGAAAGAAGGAAGGAAAAGAAAGAAAGAAAGAAAGGAAGGAAGGAAGGAAGGAAGGAAGGAAGGAAGGAAGGAAGGAGAAAGAAAGGAAGAAAGGAAGAAAGAAAGGAAGAAAGAAAA
>NW_016843027.1:0-844 GCF_001698545.2 Rhinopithecus bieti | reverse complement strand
TGCCCCGGCGGTGGGACCGCGGAGCCGCAGGCCCGGCCGGGGCTGCCGCGCGGATGTTCCCGGGCTGCCGGGGGGCGCTCCCTCTCCAGGGCCCCCCTCCCCGCTGCAGGCCACGCTGACCCCAGGTCGGGGGCGATAGGGCGGCCGTCCCTGGTGAAAGCGTGGCCTGTAGTGTCGCCCCCCCCCCGAAACGCTGGAACGGATCTTAATCCTGAGAAGCAACCTCTGGTTCCCGGACTCCCGCGACTGTCAACGTGTTATCGCCTCTCCCGCGCACCCCAGAATTCTGTGCCCAGCGGCAACCTGCGGAGGCAGCTGGGGGTGGGGGGCGAGGCCTACCCACCGTTCATAGGGCGCTCTTGGGGCCAGAGAGGATTTGAGAGTCACCACGGTTTAGGGCTCCTGATTGGAGAAGACTGGAACTTTTTTTTGTCCACTTTTTGAATTTAACATGCATTTATGGAGAGCTTGCTAAGGGCGAGGCGCTGTGTTAGGACCTAGGGGGATCCAAAAGTACAGAAGTGAATTTTTTAAAGACACCTCTGGCCCTCTCAAGTAATTTACAATCTAGTTGGAAAGGCAGACTTGTAAATGACTGAACACAAATAAAAGGCACCGTGAGGTGAACGTAAATAAAGGGCATGAATCTTGCAGTAAACGGTCTGGGTAAAGGCCAATTATTTTAAAATAACCTTTATTTCTAAAATGTAGAATCTGTTCGGCGGGGGGAGGGGAGGGTAAAAATACTGAATATTTCCAGGGTTCCCGGGGCTAACAGTCATTACTTCAGAAAGGTTGTTGTTTAGGAAAAAGATGAAAGTTTATTTCAGCTAAGCAAAATATC
>NW_016843026.1:0-848 GCF_001698545.2 Rhinopithecus bieti | reverse complement strand
TTCATAAAGAAAACTTGAAACAAATTTTCTGAGAAACCTCTTGTGATGGGTTAATTCATCTCTCAGAGATACATGATTCTTTTCGTGGAGCAGTTTGGTAGCACTGTTTTTGGGGAAACTGAGAAGATATATTTTGTATTGCATTGAAACCTATGTTGACTAAGGAAATATACTCATATAAAAACTAAAGAAGCTTTCTGAGAAACTTCTTTGTGATGTGTGAATTCATTTCACAAAGTTACACCTTGCCTTTCATGGAGCAGTTTCCTAACACTCTTTTCATGGAATCTGCAAAGGTTTATTTGGGAGTGCATTGAGGCTATGGTGAATAAGGATATATCCTCAGATTAAAACCAAAAATATGCTCTCTGAGAAACTGCTTTGTGATATGTGAATTCATCTCACAGTTACACTCGTCTTCTCATTGAGCATTTTGCCATCACTGTTTTCTTGAAATCTGCAATGTGATATTTCGGAAGGCGTGGAAGCTTATGTTGACAAAGGAAATATCCTCAGACAAAAACTAGAAAGACGCGTTCCCTGAAACTGCTTTGTGATTTATGAATTCATCTCACAGAGTTACATGATTCTTTTCATGGAGAAGTTTGGAAGTGTTACTTTTGGGTAATCTGAGAAGGGATATTTTGGATTGAATGGAAACCTATGGTGACAAAGGAAATATCCTCAGACAAAAACTAGAAGAAGCTTTCTGAGAAACTTCTTTGTGATGTGTGAATTCGTCTCACAGAATTACACAATTCTTTTCATGGAGCAGTTTAGTAGCTCTGTTTTTGGGGAATAGGAGAAGGCATATTTTAAATCGCAGTGAAGCCTATGGTGACAAAGGA
>NW_016843025.1:0-745 GCF_001698545.2 Rhinopithecus bieti | reverse complement strand
AGGCCAAACATACAGAGATAAAAAATAAAACAGTGGTTACCAGAACAGAGAGGTGGGGTGGTGGGGGAGGAGGGAGAGGAAATCGGGAGATATGCATCAAAGGATACAAAGTAGTGGATATGTAGGATATCTAGGGATCTAATGTACAACATGAAGGCTATAGTTAATAAAATTGTATTAGGCATTTTGTTAAGTAGATTTTAGGTACTCTGGTCACACACAAAAAACAGTATATGTGATGAATAATAATTTGCCTCACTATGATTACCATTTTACTGTTTCTCTATATATGTATGTGTGTGCACATGCATATACACACATATGCACACATACATATATATATATATCTCCCATAACATCATGTTGTAAACCTCAGTTATGCACAATAAAATTTATTTTAAAAATATTTTAAATTGAGCTTTAATATTAGGTCTTATACCACACCCTTCCCCCCGCCCCCCTACACACACAGACAACCCTCTAGAACCCATGTTGATTAACTACTGCTCAATATCCATTATCATCAGGTTGTTGCCTCTTCCCTTGAGTGACCCATCTAAAAAATAAATGCTTTATATTCTGGCGGCCAGGCATGGTGGCTCACGCCTGTAATCCCGGCACTTTGGGAGGCAGAGACGGGCGGACCACCTGAGGTCGGGAGTTCAAGACCAGCTGGCCAACACGGTGAAACCCTGTTTCTACTAAAAAAAATACAAAACTGGCCAGGCGCGGTGGCTCAAGCCTG
>NW_016843024.1:0-853 GCF_001698545.2 Rhinopithecus bieti | reverse complement strand
TAAGGAACAATGCTATGTTTCAAACATTGTAATTCCTATCATTCTTTCACCAGATAAGCAGGGGAAAATTCAGGTTATCTGGCAATGTAAAATTCTAGATATAAAGAGGTTTAAAATGTAATGATTTAAAACAACAGTATGTGTACTAAAAGAATCACACCATATGTGATTAAGTCAAATTATAAAGCACCAGCTTTAAGTAACGACTCAGAGAAATGAGAAAAGCAAAACAAAAAGGTATAGTTATGAATGGGCTTTACAATAACTTACGATGAGTAAATCATTCCTTTGACAAAGTTTATGCTTCTTTCATAAAGACAAGGATAGTTCTAGAGATTAAGAATACAAACTTGATAACTTTCTACTAACCTTGATGAATATGAAAGACAAAAGATACTATGTTAACACCAAAAGAAGGGCCCCATGCCTGTTTTACAAAAGTTATCAGTTTCAAGCCTTGTTAAATAAGGTTACACACCAACTTTCCTATTATATTGAAGTTTAGAGAATGACAGCTTTCATAAAGGACAATCTTGTTGCTCATTTCTACAGGAATTAGTAAAATATAATAAATGAGGGTATCAACCCTACATATTTCATGCTTTGAAAAGTTGCAAACTTTTATAGTAGGCATGCCCAGCTTTTGCAAAAGGAAAAATGAATTTTTAAATGTGTTTCACTTAAATGTAAATGAGCGAAATGAATGAAAGCCGCAGACTCGTAAATGTTTATTGCCAGGTAAGTTAAGGCACTTTTTTTTTTTTTTTTTTTTTTTTTTTTATGAGACAGAGTCTCGCTTTGTGGCCCATACTGGAGTGCAGGGGTGCAATCTCGGCTCACTGCAACCTCCGCC
>NW_016843023.1:0-848 GCF_001698545.2 Rhinopithecus bieti | reverse complement strand
GCCCAGCTAATTTTTTGTATTTTTAGTAGAGATGGGGTTTCACTGTGTTAGCCAGAAATGGTCTCGATCTCCTGACCTTGTGATCCACCCGCCTCGGCCTCCCAAAGTGCTAGGATTACAGGCTTGAGCCACTGCGCCTGGCCTATATTTACTTTTTAATTCTGCAGCAACCCTATGAGATTGTACTATTAATCCATTTTACAGATGGGAAAGCAGTAGGCACTGAGAGGTTAAGCAGTTTACCCAAAATCACGTAACTGGAAAGTAACAGAACTAGAATTTAAACACAGGCAACCAGGATCTAGATCCATGATATTAACTACTGTGCTATATGATCTTGCTAAAAGACTGGTTCCTTCTCTCCCCGTCATTCTCCCAAACATCAGCTCTCAGGTGACTGGAACTCTACAATTATATGTATACGTATATATATATATACACACACACACACATATATGTACATACATATATACACATTATATATATACATATATACACACACTTTTTTTTTTTTGAAACGGAGTTTCACTCTTGTTGCCCAGGCTGCAGTGCAATGGCGTGATCTCGGCTCACCGCCACCTCCACCTCCCATGTTCAAGTGATTCTCCTGCCTCAGCCTCCCGAGTAGCTGGGATTACAGGTATGCACCACCATGCCCAGCTAATTTTGTATTTTTAGTAGAGACGGGGTTTCTCCATGTTGGTCAGGCTGGTCTCGAACTCCCAAGCTCAGGTGATCCTCCCACCTCAGCCTCCCAAAATGCTGTGCTGGGATTACAGGCATAAGCCACCATGCTTGGCCTTATATACACACATTTTAATAGAGTAATAAAGCTATAAAGGGTATAT
>NW_016843022.1:0-956 GCF_001698545.2 Rhinopithecus bieti | reverse complement strand
TATGTGTATATGTATATGTATATGTATATGTGTATGTGTATATGTATATGTATATGTGTATGTGTATGTGTATATGTATATGTATATGTGTATATGTGTATATGTATATGTGTATATGTATATGTGTATATGTATATGTATATGTGTATATGTATATGTATATGTATATGTGTATATGTATATGTATATGCATATGCACACACATGTATAAAATCGGTCAATTTCCAAGAACTTTTGAGTCTTCTCTTTCAGGTATTCTGTCCATTGTCACTGTTAACGTCCCAATCCAGGCTCTCATCATCTTCTGCGTGGAGTATTATAACTTCAGTTTCTCCTCCTCTGGTTCACTTTTAGCACCCTACCATCAAAATATCTCTTTACACTCTGCATACCTGTGTTCTAAAACCCTTTATGGCTTCCTGAAGTCTACAACACAGAGCATGAGTCCCAAACACCTCATTAGGTGTCATCTAGTACCTACTTCTGCAGTCTCATATCTACAGAGTCCCTACGAGATACATATTTTTCTCTGAAAACATCATCCCTTTCCAATCGCCCTGCTCTTGTTTATCCTCCCTGCCCCTGGTGGAAGAGGAGACCTCCTGTCACCTCTCCTTACTCCCCCTTCAAGGCCAATATCTTCACTGAAAACTTTTTTGACCAACTCACTCCTCAGAGACCATTCTTGCCTCTGAACCCCTGAACACACTATGATATAAATACATATGGATCCAGAATTTGACATATCTTACTTTTGTTTGTTTTTACTAATTTGTTTATGTAGAGAAAAGTAATCCCCAAAGCATATGAACTGTGCCTTCTGCAGGTCCAAGCACAATGTTCTACAGGTAGCTGGCACTCCTTAATTATTTGTTGGTTGAGATAAGGTGACCAGGACATTTAGCAAAGCTATATCCTATAGAATCAGAATTCTAGGTTTAGAAAGCTTTTTTTTT
>NW_016843021.1:0-1576 GCF_001698545.2 Rhinopithecus bieti | reverse complement strand
GATCGCTTGAACCTGGGAGGCAGAGGTCGCAGTGAGCTGAGATCGTGCCACTGCACTCAGCCTGGGCAATAGAACAGAGCAAGACTCCATCTCAAAAAAAAAAAAATTATTTATAGTATCATTATTTTGTTAATGAGTATACAATCTCCCTTTTTCACTTTTTTTTTTTTTTAAGCACTTTTTTTTTTTTTTGAGACAGGGTCTCACTGTGTCCCCTAGGCTGAAGTACAGTGGCATGATCTAGGCTCACTGCAGCCTCCCCACTCCAGGGCTCAAGCCATCCTCCTACCTCAGCATCCTGAGTGGCTGGGACTACAGGCGCACACCACCACACCTGGCTAATTTTTGTAGAGATGGCATTTGGCCATGTTGCCCAGGCTGCTCTCAAACTCCAGAGCTCAAGTGATTTGCCTTCCTCAGCTCCCCAAAGTACTGGGATTAAAGACTGTGCCCAGCCCCCTCTTTTTAATTCTTGATTTTGGTTATTTGTGTTCCTTTCTTTATTCCTGTCTTCCTTTTCTTGATCAACCTAATCAGAGTATTATCATTTTTATTAATCTTTTCTAAGAAACATACTTTGGCTTCATTGATTTTCCCTACTATACATTTGCTTTATACTTTATTAACTTCTACTCTTTTCATTCTTTCTTTCCTTTTATTTTACTTGTTTTAGAGACAGGGTAGGAAGGGTCTCACTATGTTGCCCAGGCTGGCCTCCAACTCAAGCAATCTTCCCACGGCAGCCTTCCAAGCAGCTTGAACTATAGGCATGCACCACCATGCCTAGCTTCTCGTTATCTTCTTCAGAATTATTTTGCTGTGTTTTCTCTGACTTACAAAATGTGGTCTGACTTACAAGATGGATGCTTGCTCAGTTTTTAGCTTTTCTTCAAGGCCATATACTTTTGAATCTGCAAATTCATCTTTCTGCAGTTCTAGAAAATGATCAGCAATTATCTCCTCAAATATTGCTTCTGCACCATTCTTGTTCCACTCATTTTGAAATTCCAATTAAAAAATAAAATAAATAAAAAAAATAAAAGAAATTCCAATTAAATGTATATTAAAGCTAGGTGCAGTCCCACCTACATACCTGAGGTGGGAGGATCACTTGAGGCCAGGAGTTTGAGGCCACAGTGTGCCATGATCTCACCTGGGAATAGCCACTGCACTCCAGCCTGGGCAATGTAGCAAGAAAAAACTTGGAAAAAAAAAATTCTTAAAATGTATATTAGAACTTGTCACTGGGTCCTTTTAATTCTCTAACCATCTTTTCTATATTTTACATTTTTAAAATCTCTTGATGGTTTATTCTGGAGAATTTTCTTCTATTCTATCTTCTAGTTCACTATTTCTCTCTTGCTAGGTAATCTGCTTTAAATTCATCCACTGCATTCTTGTTTTTGATTATTATATGTTTTGGTTCTAGAATGTCTATTTGGGTTTTTTCAAATCTGTTGTCATTTTTTTTTTTTTTTTTTTTGAGACAGAGTCTCGTCTGTCACCCAAGCTGGAGTGCAGTGGCGCAATCCTGGCTCACTGCAGGCTGCGCCTCCCGGGTTCACGCCATTCTCCT
>NW_016843020.1:0-955 GCF_001698545.2 Rhinopithecus bieti | reverse complement strand
GGCGGACTTTGTCACAGGCTATCACCTATTCTTCTTCCCCCCAAATCAAAATCATTTACTCTCCAAGTTGCCCACATTACCCCTCACTCTCCCATATGAAGACAGTATATAAGCTTCCAACCCAGGTGCGATGGTTCATGCCTGTAATCCCAGCGTTTTGGGAGGGTGAGGCAGGAGGATCACTTGAGCCCAGGAGTTCAAGACCAGCCTAGGCAACATAATGAGACCCCCATGACTACAGAAAATTTTAAAAATTATCCAAGTGTGGTGGTATGTGCCTGTGGTCCCAGCTACTCAGGAGGCTGAGGAGGGAGGATTGCTGCCTGGGACATCAAGGCTTCAGTGAGCCATGATTGCACCACTGCACTCTAGCCATGGCTACAGAGTGAGATCCTGTCTCAAAAAATAATAAAATAAATAAATAAATAAATAAGAGATGAAGTCCCTGCTTAAAAAAAAAAGAGAGAGAGAGAGAGAGCAAGTAAATAAGCTTCTAGATCTCACTGGGTTTGGGAGGTATTCACTTTTCTTTCATGTGATACCCTGTCCACATAATAAATTTGTATATCTTTTTTCCTGCTAATCTGTCCACTGTCAGTTTATTTCATAGCCTCAATTATGGAACATTCAGGGGATAGAGGAAAAGTTTTCTTCTCCCCTACAGTGTCCTCATGTGAGAGACAATCAGCAGAGTTTGCCTGGGCATCCACTGGCAGCTGCCCAGCTCCAGTGGTAGCAGCCCCCAAAGCCTCTCCCATGAGGCAGCGGGGCTGATGTTGACGGCTTAGTGGTTGGGCTTCCTCCTGAGCAAGAAGAGAGGATACCAAGTGGCCAAGGAAGGGAGAGGCACAAAGGCCACCACACCAGCAGGACAAAGCCGACTCCCTCCAGTAGAGGGAAAGTTTGTCTCTAGATAAAACAGGATTGTTAGGTTTCTATTTTTTATTTTATTATA
>NW_016843019.1:0-1576 GCF_001698545.2 Rhinopithecus bieti | reverse complement strand
TACATGTTAAGAATTTAAAATACAATCATTATCTTTACAAGAACCTTATGATATAAAAGGTACCTGTGTTTTACTGATAAAGAAAATGAAGCTCAGTGAGGTAAGTGATTTGCCTAATGTCACATAACTAAAAAGTGGGTAGGCTAGATTCTGTAGTAATGGTCCCCCAAAGAAGCACATCTCCTTATATTAAGGATACCAAGTTTTTTCTATTTTTTTTCTTTTGTTGCTTATGCTTTTGATGTCATATCTAAGAAATCATTGCCTAATCTAAAGTCACAAAGATTTTATATATTTTAATTCTAATCGTTTTACAGTTTCAGCTCTTCCATTTAGGTCTATGATCCATATTGAGTTAATTTTTGTATATTGCGTGCTTTAACATTTCAACTTCATTCCTTTGCGTATGGATATCCCGTATCAGCTTTTGATACATGATGAAAATTTAGTGGCTTAAAACAATAAGCGTTTTTTTTTTTTTCCTCACAAGTCTGTGAGGCTTCCGGACAGTTCTGATCCTAGCTGTCTTGCTAGATTTTTGCAATTAGCTGGAGGCTTTGTTGAAGCTGAATGTCCTAGGATGGCCTCACACATGTGTCTGGTGGTTGTCAGGCTAGTTCATCTAGTGCACCTCAGCTGCGATGGCTCATCTCTGCAACAGACTTTTCCATGTGGTGATTCATCTTTCAATATACTAGTCTAGACTTCTTCACATGGTAGTCTCAGGTTCCAAGAACAGCAGAAGACAAGCTCAAATAAAAATGCACCTTTCAAACCTCTGCTTGTGTTCTGTTTGTTAATATCCCATTGAAAAGGCAAGTCATATAGGCAAGCCCATAGTCAATGTGTGCTAGTACACTTTTGCTACAATACTGACGCCTCAATTCTTGGTATTACATAGTCATACCAAAAATTCTGGTGTTGCCAGTGTATATCTCCACAACTACCATAGTTATTCTTTAGCATCCAATGCAAAAGAATGTATTGGAGTGTAATTCCTCGTATCAGTGCCACCTGCTAGTGTTAGTCTAATTCTCAGGTGTATCCCTAGAACTTAGACTAGTGCTTGGCACATAGTAAGCAGTAAATGGATAACTAAGTGAATGGATTTGCAGAAAATTGGAGAACAAAAGGGGTCTAGTTTCATCCATTAAAGAATGATCTAGTTTAAGCCTATGCCCCATACTTATGTCAAATGCACATTGTTCCTATTTACTTCATGAGTTAAAGACTGAAAAGAAATGGTTGGTAATCCAGTATACCTGACATATTTTTGTACCCTTCCATTTTGTGCTGGTAATATTTTCTTAGTTTTATTATAATTACCTTAATGATAAGATTTTAATTATTCACATTTTGGCTGCATTTTATCAAATAATAGAAGCTGATTTAGGAAACAGTTCCCCAAAACCATACAGAGGCTTCTTTTCTCTGTTTTTGTTACTTCAAAGGTTTATCTTAACACTCTGGTGACATTAAGCTTCAATGTAAGGAAGGGAAATGTTAAAATATTCATATTTCAGATTTTTTAAAATATGCATGCTTGCTGCTAGAATTGGAGAATTATAAAGAAGTA
>NW_016843018.1:0-842 GCF_001698545.2 Rhinopithecus bieti | reverse complement strand
GTGGACTTCTTCAGGGAATACAGGGTCTGGGCATAACATTATTTTAACATGAATTAATAAATGTGGTAAAATTCTTAATTTTAGTTTTAATATGGTAAAAGTCAATAAATGTAATTCACATAAACTATTTAGAACCACTGGTCTAGAACCTCGGTCTTTAGTCTTAAATTTTTGTGTTCAGAGAAAGGTGAGTGTTTTCTTTTGCTTTTACTGTGCTTTTGCTTTTAACGAATTTTGCTGATGAAAACGGAAATAATCTTCAAGCCTCACCGTTAAAAATCCTTGTTCTCTTTCCAGTGGCCTCACACTGCCCTGCACACTATCTCATGTGTGCCTGATTAGGGAGTATCTAGGAAAACAGAGAATTACAAAATCCAGGTTTTAAAATTTGTCCCTATCCGCAAATTAAAACAGGAGCTAGAGGTTATCAGTTCTGGTAAGCTGATGATGGTGAAGACACTCAAGTGAGTTGAATCAGCATACTCTGGTCACAGTCACAGTGGGCTGTGACAGTTGACATCTACTTTTGGGACCAAGGCTATGAGTTAATCATTTATCATGTTAAATATGGAAAACCCTTGGGGATACGTAGAAGGATTTATGTTTAATTTCTTTCTTTTTTTTTTTTTTTTTTTTAATTTTGAGACACAGTTTCACTCTTGTCGCCCAGGCTGAAGTGCAGTGGCGCGATCTCAGCTCCCTGCAGTCTCCACCTCCTGGGTTCAAGGGATTCTCCTGCCTCAGCCTCCCAAGTAGCTGGGATTACAGGTGCTCACCAACATGCCCAGCTAATTTTGTATTTTCAGTAGAGACAGAGTTTCACCGTGTTGGCCAGACTGGTC
>NW_016843017.1:0-954 GCF_001698545.2 Rhinopithecus bieti | reverse complement strand
TATCCAGGGAGGGGAGGCCCGTGAACTTAGGCTCTCTGCAGTGCCAAGCGTCAATGGAACATTCCAGGCCGACTTCGCTCTGGGCCCTGCCACCCACGGAGGAACCTACAGATGCTTCGGTTCTTTCCGTATCGCACCCTACGAGTGGTCAGACCCGAGTGACCCACTGCCTGTTTCTGTCACGGGTGAGGAAACCCCATGCCTGTCCCATGTCTTATGATCCCACAGCCATAGCTGAGGAACTTGCTGCTGATGAGGGAGAGAAGCATGGACAGGTTCAGAGAGAAGACCAAGCCTCGGTGTGAGGGTGGGATCAGGATGCAGGATGGCAGAGAGGGCCCCTCCAAACCCTCCTGCATGGCCTGCGTGGTGGTCCGCGGTCAGCACTCCAGGCACCCAGGCAGATGGAGAAACTGGTCAGGACAGACTCAGAGGACGGGAGACTGGGCTCAGTTTGGGGAGATCAGAGGTTCCCTCAGCCCCTCATCCTTACCCATTCACCAGACGCCCATCCTGACCTCTCGCCCACACAGAGATATCATCACCAGCAACCCTTACACCCTTTTCTTTTCATTTGAAAAAATATTTGTTAAGGTTAAAATACCTACAAAATTTACCACCATTACCATTTTAAGTGTCAAGTCTAGTGGTCATAAGCACATTTATATTCTGTTTTGTTCTGTTTTTTGTTTTGTTTTGTGTTTACCCTCCACCGTTTCCTTCCCGGCCTCTGGTAGCCACCATTCTACTCTCTACCTTCTTGAGATCCACTTTAGAGCTCCTGCATAAGGGTGAGAAATGGGAGTCTTTGTAATGAGCTCCAGTTCCATCCATGTGGCTGCAAATGTCGGATGTTATTGTCTCTATGGATGAGTAGTCTCCACTGTGTGTATGTACCACATTCTCTCTATCCATTCATCCACTGAGGGGCAGGTACGTTGACTCCACATCTTG
>NW_016843016.1:0-846 GCF_001698545.2 Rhinopithecus bieti | reverse complement strand
CTTCCTTCCTTCCTTCTTTCCTTCCTTCCTTCCTGTTTCCTACATTATTTCTTACCTTATTTCCTTTATTCTTCTTTCCTTTCTTTCTTCTTTCCTTCCTCAAGCATGTTCTGAGCAACTCTCATAAAAGGGGGAATACAGTAATGTATAAGAACCAGTTCCTGAAAACAAGAGGCTTAAATCCTTTGGAAAATATAGAAATGTAAACAGATATTTACAAAATGTATTCCCATAAAGATTTGAAGGTAAGAGTGCCTAAATCAGAATGGAAGAGCAGTGGAAGATTTTTCAGGATTGACATTTGAGCTGGCACTAGTGAGACAGTAGGAGTTTACTAGAAATGTAAGGTGGGAAAGGATATTTTAGGCAGAAAGCATAGCATGTGCAACGCCGTGGCATGCTTGGAGAAGGCTGCATAGTAAAGTATGACTGGGACATACCATAGTCAAATGTGGGGAAGCTTTTAAGGGATAGAAAATGAGAGAGCCACATTATTATGGACCTTTAATAACAGACTAACAAACATAAAATTTATCCTGAAGGTCAACAGAAGGTATTTTAAAATAGGGGATTGATGTAGTCAGTTTTGTGATATACACCAATCGTTACGCAGGAGTATAGGCATCTCTTACCTCTGTCACCAGATACCCTTGACCCCACTTTATGTAATCTGCCACAGTGACAGATCCTTAGGGTACCCTGAGCTTAGTAGGCATTGAGTCCAAGATACTCACTCCACTTTTAAAGACTTCACTCTCCACCCAGAAACTTATCTCCTCTATGCTCTCCTCCTCTGATTGTTTCTTCCACTCTTCTCAGACTCAAAGGCTTGGTGTAGTGAAACAT
>NW_016843015.1:0-955 GCF_001698545.2 Rhinopithecus bieti | reverse complement strand
GGTTTGAAACCCAGCTAAATGGTTTTCTAAACCCCTTAAAACAATATTAGCTTGTAGGATTTATGTCCCAAGACCATTTTTGTGGAATCCTCTGAGGATCCACAGTGGCTGTCACTGCAGTTATTATGTGTTTTAGCATTTTGCATTTGAATAAAAGCAAAGCTTAATAGACAGACTGGATTCAATTCTAGGCAAAACAGTCTACTGTATTTATTCACTAATCCTTTGTTATAACTGCCAACGGGAGAATTACAAACACTGAAATTATATCCTTTAAAATTAGTTAAAGCATAATTATTAATCATACAATATTTTTTCATCCAGACCTCCTTTTCTTTGTCATGCATGCATATTAATTGAGTATGGAGACTATGCTTGTTCAGGCCAGCCAACATAGGACAGTTTGCTTCAAGAGAGGAGACATGGGTTGAATGCTGGTATGTTTTAACTGCAGCACAAACAGTTGCAACAAGTGTGGTGAACTAATCACCAGATGGCCCTTTGCTGCCTTATTTGTCATTGTGTAGCTTGCAGGATTTGATTATGCCTTTGTTTTGTGGTGATAATACTTTCAACTATTTCTAAAATATTGTTTCAGTCTTATCTGTTTGAGGTCAACTGCTGAGGATTTCATACAAATTAATGAAGTTTATGAATCTAAAGTTCTACACAAAGGGGGAAATATTTGCAAATCATTTATCTGGTAAGAGACTAAACTTTAGAATATATTTTAAACCTCCCAAAATCTACAACAGCAAGCTAACAAAATAAAATCAGACAACTCTTCAAAAATGGGTAAAAGACTTGAATATATATTTCCCTAAAGAAGATACACCCATGGATAGTAGCACAGGAAAAGCTGCTTAGGATCATTAGTCATTAGGGAAATGCAAATGAAAAACACAAGTAGACACCAATATACACCTACTAGAATGCTTTAAAGGAAAATAAGTGT
>NW_016843014.1:0-842 GCF_001698545.2 Rhinopithecus bieti | reverse complement strand
TAGGATATTTCGGAGCTGATTGAAGCCTATGGTGACAAAGGAAGCATAATCAGATGAAAACTGAAAAGAAGCCTATTGAGAAACTGCTTTGTGTTGTGTCAATTCATCTAACAGAGTTACACTGTTCTTTTCATTGAGCAGTTTGCAAACACTGTTTTCTTGGAATCTGCAATGGGATATTTCAGAGCACATTGAAACTTATGGTGACAATGGAAATATCTTCACTAAAAAACTAGTAAGAAGCTTTCTGAGAAACTGCTTTGTGATGTGTTAATTCATCTCACTGACATACACGACTCCTTTCATGCATCTGTTTGGTAGCAATGTTTTTGGGTAAACTGAGAAGGGATATTTTGGATCATAATGAAAATATGGTGACAAAGGAAATATCCTCAGACAAAACAAGAAATAATTTTGTGATAAACTGCTTTGTGATTTGTGAATTCATCTAAGAGTTACACGATTTTTTCATGTAGCCATTTGGTAGCATTCTTTTTGGGGAATCTGAGGAGGGATATTTTGCATCACATTGAAGCCTATGGTGACAAAGTAATTATCCTCAGATAAACACTGGAAAGAAGCTCTCTGAGAAAGTTCTTTGTGATGTGTGAATTCACCTCACAGACTTACACCATTCTTTCCATGGAGCATTTTCCTAACACAATTTTTGTGGAATCTGCAAAGAGATATTTGGGGAGCGCATTGAGGTCTACAGTGAAAAGGAAACGTCCTCATAGAAAACCAAAAAGAAGCTTTCTGAGAAACCACTTTTGATGCGTGAATTCAACTCACAGGGTTACACTGTTCTTTTCATTGAGCAGGTTTCTAACACTGTTTCCTTG
>NW_016843013.1:0-843 GCF_001698545.2 Rhinopithecus bieti | reverse complement strand
TAGAATTGACACCCTATCATCACACTGAAAGAACTAGAGAAGCAGGAGCAAACAAATTCAAAAGCTAGCAGAAGTCAAGAAATAACTAATATTAGAGCAGAACTGAAGGAGATAGAGACACGAAAAACCCTTCAAAAAAATCAATGAATCCAGGAGCTGTTTTTTAATTTTTTTGAAAAGATCAACAAAATAGATAGACTGCTAGTCGGACTAATAAAGAAGAAAAGAAAGAAGAATCAAATGGGTGCAAAAAAAAAAAAATGATAAAGGGGATATCACCACTGATCCCAAAGAAATACAAACTACCATCAGAGAATGCTATAAACACCTCTATGCAAATAAATTGAAAATCCAGAAGAAATGGATGCATTCGTGGACACATACACCCAAGACTAAACCAGGAAGAAGTCGAATCCCTGAATAGACCAATAACAAGTTCTGAAATTGAGGCAGCAATTAATAGCCTACCAACCAAAAAAGTCCAGGACCAGACAGATTCACAGTTGAATTCTACCAGAGGTACAAATAGGAGCTGGTACCATTCCTTCTGAAACTATTCCAAACAATAGAAAAAGAGGGAATCCTCCTTAACTCATGAGACCAGCATCATCCTGATACCAAAACTTGGCAGAGACACAACAAAAAAACAAAATTTTAGGCCAATATCGCTGATGAACATTGATGCAAAATCCCCAATACAACACTGGCAAACCGAATACAGTAGCATGTCAAAAGCTTATCCACCACGATCAAATCAGTTTCATCGCGGGGATGCAAGGCTGGCTAAATATACGCAAATCAGTAAACGTAATCCATTACATAAACAGAACCAATGATAAAACC
>NW_016843012.1:0-1608 GCF_001698545.2 Rhinopithecus bieti | reverse complement strand
TTAAAGAAAAATACTTATTTTCTCATCATAAGCATGCAGTATATGTTAACAGCTACTTACTACTATTCTGCCATTTCATACGTTGACTTACTACTCATTAAGTGTATTTTAGTCCACATTTCAACAACTGAGAATCTTCACAAATTATCCAACATTCTCAGCTTTAAAGTTATATAATTCTATGTTGATCAAGAAAATAGACAAATTAATTAATCTGTAGGCAATATATAGAACTTTTGAGCAATGAAGATATTTGCCAAAATAAATCAAGTTTTAAGGCTTCTTTCGTAGTATAGTCTCTACTTCAACTCATAGGGCAATTGTAAAAAATCTAGTATGAACAAAAGACATTATACCTAATTATTAACTTTATTTTTTGAATAGCCTCAACTAATACAATGCATAAATCTTAAGTGTTCAGTATAATGACTTCTGATAATTTTTTGATCCTCTGTAACTCCCATCACAAGGAAGATACAGAGCAGTTCCATTATCCTGAGAAGTTTCCTCCTGCCTCCACCGTGCTGATTTAACAGCCACCTTTTGGAGGTAATCATTGACTGGCTTATTTCAACAAAGATTACTTTTGACTGTCTTGCATTTGATATAAATGGAATCATGCAGTCATGATGGTTTCTAGCTTCTTCCATACAAGATTGGGCTTTTGAGATGCATCTATATTGTTGCATTCATCTCTCTTTCATTTCTTTTGATGGCTCAGGAGTATTTCATTGGAATACTCAATATTATTACTCATGATTCTGTTGATGAGCCTGTAGGTGGCTTTTAATTTGGGGCTATCATAGACAGGACTGTTATGAATAAATAGTCTTTTAATTGTCATTTGTATACATTAGTTTTCATGTATTTTCAAATCAATACCTAGAAATGCAATTGGAAGATAATATGGTTTCGATGTGTGACCCCTCTAAACCTCATGTTGAAATTAGATCCCTAATGTTGGAGAAGGTGCATAGTGGGAGGTATCTGGGTCATGAGGACAGATCCCTCATGAATGGCTTGGTGCCATTCTCATGGTACTGAGTGAGTTCTTGCTTCATTAGGTCCCATGAGAGATGGTCGTGAAAAGAGCCTGGCACCTCTCCTCTCTCTCTCTCTTGCTTCCTCTTTTGCTGTGTGATCTCTGCACACACGAGCTCCTCTTCCTGTTCCACCATGAGTGGAAGCAACCTGATGCACTCACCAGACGCAGATGCCCAATCTTGAACTTTTCAGCCATCAGAATTCTGAGACAAATAAACATTTTTTCTTTGTAAATTACCCAGCCTCGGCTATTTCTTTATAGCAATACAAAATGGACTAAGACAGTTGGTTATAGATAAATTATGTTTAACTTCATAAGCAACTGCCAAATTGTTTTCCAAAGTAGGTGTATCATTTTACACTCCTACTGGCAATGCATATCTTTTCAAAATCTGGTACAGTCAAATGGTTTTATTAGAGCCGACTTATTGAATGTGAAATTTTATCACATTAGGGTTTTGTTTTGCATTTCTCTGATGACTAGTGATATTGAGCACCTTGTCAAGTGCTTTTTAGCCATATATTTATATATATATAGACATACACATATACAGACATGAAATA
>NW_016843011.1:0-1000 GCF_001698545.2 Rhinopithecus bieti | reverse complement strand
TGTATGTTCTCTCTCTCTCTCTCTCTCTCTCTCTCTATATATATATATATATATATAGATAGATAGATAGATAGATAGATAGATAGATAGATAGATATCTTTTTTTTTTTTTTTTTGAGACAGAGTCTCACTCACTCTGTTGCCCAGGCTGGAGTGCAGTGGCTTGATCTCGACTAACTGCAACCTCCGCCTCTCAGGTTCAAGTGATTCTCCTGCCTCAGCCTCCCGAGTAGCTGGGATTGCAGATGCATGCCACCACACCCAGCTAATTTTTGTACTCACCATGTTGGCCAGGCTAGTCTTGAACTCCTGACCTCAGGTGATCTGCCCACCTCAGCCTCCCAAAGTGCTGGGATTAGAGGCATGAGCCACCGTGCGTGGCCTCTTTCTATATTTTTTATTGTAGTAAAACACACATAACATAAAATGTACTATTTCAGTCATTCGAAGTACATAGTTCTGTGGCATTAAGTACATGCATGTTGTGCAACCATCACCACCTTCCCTCTCCAGAGCTTTCTCTTCATCCCAAACTGAAAGTCTGCACCCATTAAACTGTAACTCCCCATCCCCCCGCCCTCAGCCCCTGGCACCCGCAATTCTACCTTCTGTCTCTATGGATTTGACTAGGTATCTCATTAAAGTAGAATCACAGGCCAGGCGCGGTGGCTCACGCCTGTAATCCCAGCACTTTGGGAGGCCGAGGAGGGTGGATCATGAGATCAAGAGATCAAGACCATCCTGGCCAACATGGTGAAACCCCGTCTCTACTAAAATACAAAATTAGCTGGGCGTGGTGGTGCATGCCTGTAGTCCCAGCTACTCAGGAGGCTGAGGCAGGAGAATCGCTTGAACCCAGGAGGCAGAGGTTACAGTGAGCCGAGATCCCGCAACTGCACTCCAGCCTGGGTGACAGGGCGAGACTCTGTCAAAAAAAAAAAAGAAAAGAAAAGAAAGAGAAAGAAAGAAGAAAGAAAAGAAGGAAGGAAGGAAGGAAGGA
>NW_016843010.1:0-404 GCF_001698545.2 Rhinopithecus bieti | reverse complement strand
GAAGATTTCTGAGAGATTGCTTTGTGATTTGTGAATTCATCAGAAAGACATTCACCTTTCCCTTCTTGTAACAGTTTGCTAACAGTGTTTTTGTGGAATCTGCAAAGTGATAGTTGGGAGCGCCTTGAGGCCTATGGTGAAAATGGAAATATCCTCAGATAATAACTAGAAAGAAGCTTTCTCAGAAGTTGCTTTCTGGTGTGTGAATACATAACACAGAGATTCACTTTTGCCTTCTTGCAGCAGTTTCCTAACACTGTTGTCATGGATTCTGCCAAGTGATATTTGGGAGCCCAGTGAGGGTTATGGTGAAAAGGAAATCTCAGATAAAACTGGAAGAAAGCGTTCTGAGAAACTGCATTGTGACCTTTGAATACAACTCACTGAGTTACACCTTCCTTTTC
>NW_016843009.1:0-214 GCF_001698545.2 Rhinopithecus bieti | reverse complement strand
CTAGTTTTATGTGAGGATATTTCCTTTGTCACCATATGCTCCAATGGCATCCAAAGTATCCCTTCTCAGATTCAACAAAAACAGTGCTACCATGTAAAGAATGGTGTAACTCTGTGGGATGAATTCAGTCCTCATAAAGTTGCTTCTCTGAAAGCTTCTTTCTAGTTTTATCTGAAAGCATTACCTTTTCACTGTATTCCTCAAAGCCCTCCAG
>NW_016843008.1:0-217 GCF_001698545.2 Rhinopithecus bieti | reverse complement strand
CTTCCTGAGAACTAAGCTGTAACCCTGTGAGAGGAATTCACAGAACACAAAGAAGTTTCTCAGAAAGCTTCTTTCACGTTTTGAACAGATGATATTTGATTTATCAGGGTAGGCCTCAATGCGATACAAAGATGTCTTTCTCAGGTTCCTCAAAAACAGTGATAATCCACTGTTGCAGGAAACATAACTGTAACTCTGTGAGATGAATTCACAGATC
>NW_016843007.1:0-405 GCF_001698545.2 Rhinopithecus bieti | reverse complement strand
GACAGAGCAAGACTCCATCTCAAAAACAAACAAACAAACAAAAAATTTTGTTTCACGCACAAAATTAAGAACAGTGCATAAGACCAGGCGCAGTGGCTCATGCCTGTAATCCCAGCACTTTGGGAGGCCAAGGCTAGTGGATCAACTGAGGTCAGAGTTTGAAACCAGAGTGGCCAACATGGCAAAACCCCGTCTCTACTAAAAATACAAAATTAGCTGAGCATGGTGGTGCGTGCCTGTAATCCCAGTTACTTGGGAGGCTGAGACAGAAGAATCACTTGAACCTGGGAAGTGGAAGTTACAGTGAGCTGATATTGCACCACTGCACTCCAGCCTGGACGACAGAGCAAGACTCCATCTCAAAACAAACAAACAAACAAAAAATTTTGTTTCACGCACAAAATT
>NW_016843006.1:0-756 GCF_001698545.2 Rhinopithecus bieti | reverse complement strand
TTCAATTAAAAATGTCTTGTCTGTACACATTTTAATCATAAACTCTTCTTACTCTTAAGCTCATGAAGAATATATGTTATATATTATATATTATAAATTCAAAATATTGAGCATTTTAATTAATTTCTTTTAAAGTCAAACATGAATATTCATTCTCATTATGAAATCCCTCAATGATAAAATAAATATAGCAAAAGTTTTAAGTCCTCTGCACACTGCCTACCCCAATGATTTCTCATCTCTCTTCAGAGTTAATTTATTATATGCTCTTTCTGGTATTTTTCTATTTATGTGTATGTGTATA
Organism: Rhinopithecus bieti; assembly: GCF_001698545.2. NCBI lineage: Eukaryota > Metazoa > Chordata > Mammalia > Primates > Cercopithecidae > Rhinopithecus > Rhinopithecus bieti. Next base: position 452 of record NW_016843006.1, on the reverse strand, counting down.
TACACATTGTGTTTGCATTTACATGTTGTTATAGACATATATATAAATGAATGTTCTATACTTGATTTTAACCAAAAGGCCGAGAAGTGATTAGATAGATGAATGTTCTAAATACAAGTTTATATACAGAGATAAAAATGAATATAGATAGAATGTGTGAATCTATGAAATGGGTCATAAAATTTTCCTGTGGAGAAACAATGCTGTCTTTACTTTTTTTATACTTGAACTCTGCATGAATCTCCATTTTTCCCAATAATGAAAATTTTGTGGGTTTTCATGATTAATTGTGGGCATAGGCAAATTTCTTAACATTTGAACAAAGAACTGGGCACTCTTTCTTTTAAAAATAGGCTTTAAGTGAAGTAAATGAAGATTAGAAATAATATATATAACTTCTAGAAAACAAATGACTATGTATATAAATATAACTGACAGTGTCAGCTTTTAAT
>NW_016843005.1:0-1159 GCF_001698545.2 Rhinopithecus bieti | reverse complement strand
TTTTTTGAGGCGGAGTCTCGCTCTGTCGCCCGGACTGGAGTGCAGTGACCAGATCTCAGCTCACTGCAAGCTCCACCTCCCGGGTTTACGCCATTCTCCTGCTTCAGCCTCCCGAGTAGCTGGGACTACAGGCGCCCGCCACCTCGCCTGGCTAGTTTTGTATTTTAGTAGAGACGGGGTTTCACCGTGTTAGCCAGGATGGTCTCGATCTCCTGACCACGTGATCCGCCCGTCTCGGCCTCCCAAAGTGCTGGGATTACAGGCTTGAGCCACCGCGCCCGGCCCACTTTGCTGCTTCTTAATGAAAGTGTGGAAATGTCTCCTTTTCCACTTACTTCAAACCAGAGTTGGTTAAAAGAATTTTCTTGTGAACAAAACTAAGAGGCAAATAGAAGATACCTGGGGCCTGGAAGTGAAGGATTTCATAGGAGAAAGTAAAGCTTGTTCAAGTCCAACTTCAGATGCAATGGGCTGTCACAGTCTGTGGGACACTCATGACTTCTCCTTCTGTTCTCTGGCCTCTTTGCTGTTCACAGGATCCTGCTCTTATGTCTCCTCTGAACATGACTGATGTTCCCAGGGGCCATATTCTGTAGCCGTTGTTTTTCTCCATGAATTGGGAGTCATAGGCTTGAGTTCCTGCTTTCGTCCCCACCACTTGCGTGACCTTGGTCACACAGAGTCCCCTCCCAGGGGAGTGGCTTGCCTGGACCTCTCAAAGGCACCTTTTAGCTCTAAAATATTTGCTGTTCTCTCTTATTCAAGATTTTCCCCATCCATGCCTTATTCCTTCCACTTAATAGTCTGGGTCACACAATTGAAGCAGAAAAAAGTTTGAATTTTGATGAAGAGATTGTCGCAGTTTATCCCAAATCTGTTCTCAGGGGACATCCTTGTCTTTTTTTTATTGGCAAAACTTGGCCAGGGAATTTTTGCTTAAGTGAACCTACCACTTCCAGTTTTGAATCAGGTTTGTGCTTGCTATCATTATTAATAAGAGTATTAATTTCTATCGCTGATAAAGCACCCTGGTGTGGCTGGAAAGTGGTTCTGTGCCTTTTCCCCACTGAAGTGAAGAAGGACATGAATGGTTGTATGGTATGGAAAGTGCCTTAGCGATTAAATAAAAGGCTGGTTCATATAAAGGGGCTTGTTTCTA
>NW_016843004.1:0-252 GCF_001698545.2 Rhinopithecus bieti | reverse complement strand
GGGGGCAGCAGCAACGCAGCCAGGAGGCCCCGGGCGGGGCGCTGGGCACCAACGAGCGCCACGGTAACCTCCAGGCGGCGCCACACCAGCCTCCAGGCGGCGCCGCCGCAGCAACCTCCAGGCAGCGCCCTCACCAGCCTCCAGGCGGTGCCGCCGCAGCAACCTCCAGGCAGCGCCCACACCAGCCTACAGGGGGTGCTGTTCGCACTGCACCTGCCGCCGCCGCCCGGGGTGTGACTGCGATGTCCGCCG
>NW_016843003.1:0-762 GCF_001698545.2 Rhinopithecus bieti | reverse complement strand
TCCAGTTGAACATAACTGTGTAGAGGTGTTGGACTCAGTTTATTCCAGCAGGCCCTACCTCCGAGACAACCCTTAAACATCAGTAGACTGTAAGCGGTACATGGACGGGAGTGCTTCGCCAACCCCTGCAAAGTGACTCTGAAGACGATGACAAGCCCTGCTTGACAAGCCCTGCTCCAGTCACACCCGGAAGCTGACTGGTCCACGCACGGCTGAAGCATGAGGAAACTCATCGCGGGACTCATTTTCCTTAAAATTTGGACTTGTAAAGACTTCAACTGACCTTCCTCAGACTGAGGGCTGTTCCCAGTGTACACATCAAGTCACTGAGGGAGGACAAAAGGTGGCTACGGTCCTATTATTTTATGGCTATTGTAAGTGTACTGGAACGCTAAAAAGAACCTGTTTGTATAATGTTATTCTATACAAGTTACATAGCCCAGGAAATGACCAACCTGATGTGTGTTATGACCCATCTGAGCCTCCCATGACCACAGTTCTTAAAATAAGATTAAGGACTAAGGACTGGTGGGAGCTCATAAATGATATGCGTAAAGTGTTAGCCAAAACAGAAAAAAAAAGGGTGCCCAAACAAGTCACCTTAAAACGTGATGCCTGTGCTGTTATTAATAGTAAGAAGTTAGGAATAAGGTGTGGTTCTCTTAATTAGAAAAGAGGCTATATGGCAGAAAATAAGTACATCTGCCATAAATTAGGACTGTGTGGAAATAAATGTAAATACTGGTCTTGTGTCATTTAGGC
>NW_016843002.1:0-750 GCF_001698545.2 Rhinopithecus bieti | reverse complement strand
CCACCGCGCCCGGCCAAGGTGCCATACATTTTAAACAACCACATCCTGCAAGAACTCACTCACTATTCTGAGGACAGCACCAAGCCATTCATGAGAGATCTGCCCCCGCGACCCAAACCCCTCCAGGCAGGCCCCACCTCCAACACTGGGGATTACATTTCAAAAGTGATTTGGGGGGCAAATATCCAAACCATATGAGACCCTTAGCTATCTTGTTTGCTTTTCAGACACTCTCTATTTTGTCACTATCCCTCTGGACAATCTGGAGCTCAGAAAGGAACACACTATTCCAGATGTGCTGTGCCGATGCAGAGAACTGAAGGTCTTCGCCTCTCTCGTGAAATTCAACTCAGACTCACATAGTATTTGTTTTAAACAGCCTCATTACACTGTTTAACTATATGAAATTTGTCTGCCAACTCTTCCCTCCCTACACCCGCCCCACCACAACAGGTATGTCTTTTATGTATAAAGCACTATTTAACCAGTTTTCCTCAATTCTATATTTGGCAGTTTGTTTTTCTTTTATTTTTTTTTTTTTTTTTGAGATGGAGTCTTGTTCTGTCACCCAGGCTGGAGTGCAGTGGTGTGATCTTGACTCACTGCAACCTCCACTGCCCAGGTTCAAATGATTCTCCTCTCTCAGCTTCCAGAGTAGCTGGGATTACAGGCAACCACCACCACGCCCAGCTAAATTTTTTTGTATTTTCAGTAGAGATTGGGTTTCTCCATGTTGGCCAGGCTGGTCTC
>NW_016843001.1:0-1615 GCF_001698545.2 Rhinopithecus bieti | reverse complement strand
TTTGTGAAACTGCTTCGTGTTAGATATATCTATTCATCTCGCATAGTTCAATCCTTTCTTATATTATGCAGTTTGGAAACTCCGTCATGCACAAAGCTGCGATGGGATATTTGGGAGCACATTCAGGCCTACGGTGAAAAAGGAGATATCTTCAGATAAAAAGTGGATAGAAGCTTTCTGTGAAACTACTTGTGATGTATGCATTCCACTCAGGGAGTTATACCTCTTATCTCACAAGGCAGTGTTTAAACACTGTTTCTGTGTAACCAAAAATGTGATATTTCGGAGCCCATTGAGGACTATGGCAAACGGTGAAATTTACTGAAATAAAACCGAGAAAGAAGCATTCCAGGAATCTGCTGTCTGATATGTGCATTCAATTCACCGAATTAATGCTTACTCTATGTTGCCCAGCTTCGAAATTCTGTCTTTGAAGAGTCTGTGAAGGGATATTTAGTGACGCCAGGAGGTTTGTGGTGAGCAAGGAAACATCTTCCAGTGAAATCTGCAGAGTAATTTTCTGAGCATCTGCTTTGCGATGTGCGATCCTTAGAACATGGAGAAAGAAATATCCTCAGGGATAATCCAGAAGGAAGCTTTCTGTGAAACTACTCTGTGTTGTCTTTATTCCTCTCCCTTATTTAAGCGTCGCCTTACGTTGAGTAGTTTTATAACACTGTGTATGTTTAGCGTGTGATGGGACATTCGGGAGCACTTTGAGGCTTACAGGGAAAGAGGAAATATGTTCAGACCGAAACTGGAGAGAAGCTTTCCAAGGAACGGCTTTGTGATGTGTGCTTTCCACTCACGTCAATATACCTTTCTTCTCCTAGAGGATTCCGGAATCCCTTTTAGAGAAAAAACTACTGAGAGACATTCGGGAGTATAGGGACGGCTATGGTGAAAAAGGAAATATCCTCAGACAAACCTGGAGAGAAGATCTCTGTGAAACTGCTTCATGTTAGATATATCTATTGATATCACATAGTTGAAAACTTTCTTATATTACGCAGTTTGGAAACTCCGTCATGCACGAATCCATGAAGGGACATTTGGGAACACATTCAAGCCTACGGTGAAAGAGGAGATATCTTCAGATTAAAACTGGATAGAAGCTTTCTGAGAAACTACTTCTGATGTACGCATTCCACTCAGGGAGTTATACCTGTTTTCTCACAAGGCAGTGTTTAAACACAATTCCTGTGTAACCACAAAAGTGATATTTCGGAGCACATTGAGGACTATAGCAAATAGGGAAATATACTGCAATAAAACCGAGAAAGAAGCATTCCAAGAATCTGCTCTCTGATATCTGCATTCACTTTACAGAATTTATGCTTTCTCTATGTTGTCCAGTTTGGAAATTCTCTCTTTGAAGAATCTGTGAAGGGATATTTAGTGACGCCCGGAGGCTTGTGGTGAGCAAGGAAACATATTACGATGAAATCTGCAGAGAAACTTTCCGAGCAACTGCTTTGCGATGTGTGTATTCGTCTCATAGATTTAAACCGTTCTTTAGATTGAGCAGATTGAAATCACTGTTTTTGAGGAATCTGAGTAAGAACATTTGGGAATGATCCTTAGAACATCGAGAAAGAAATATCCTCAGGTAAAA
>NW_016843000.1:0-762 GCF_001698545.2 Rhinopithecus bieti | reverse complement strand
AAAACTCTCTGCCTTGTAATTTAATTCACATGATCTGCATTAAGTATGCCACATTCAAAATTTCATTGATAAATTCTACCCAGTAGTCAATATCGAATTGTAAACTGATGTAGTGTGCTTTAAAATATGAAGATTTAATCTTTAAAATATGAAGATTTGATTGAGTAATTACTACCTCTAAAATTATGTTTACTTATTAGAATTATCACATAGGAATTGTTTTATAATGTATATGTTAATTGAATGTGACATCTTGATACTCAGGATATCTGTAAGCATATATAAACAAATTGGAAATAAAGTTCTGATATACTGTTCCATGAAAGTTTCAAATCTTTATATTAAAGATTACCATGAGTCAGAGGCAGTGATAGGATTTTCTGTACTTTATCCACATGTTCATTTATATATATATATATATGTATGTATGTTTTCATATAATCTTTCATAAGGATAGAAAAGAAGTATGAATGTTTCTCCATCAAGCGTCTTTCAAATACGATATAATAATAACTTCCTTAAGTATTTTATTTAGGCAAAAACTATAAAATGATGGAATGAAAAAAGAATTCTCGATCAAACCAAAGCAATTATATTTTATTCTGAATTTTTAAAGATTAGTCCATTAATTTATATTTAGAGGTTAGAAAATACATTCTGAGAGATAGAAAATTATATTTTTTCTAACTTCCTGGAGAATATTGTGCTTTGTCAAATTTTACATTTATAAGAAGTTTTATATTAAAGCTGTAAAATCTATCA
>NW_016842999.1:0-1155 GCF_001698545.2 Rhinopithecus bieti | reverse complement strand
TTTTCTTTTATATTTTATATTTTATTTTATTTTACTTATATATTATTTATTTTATTATTATTTTTGAGACAGGGTGTCACTCTGTTACCCAGGCTGGAGTGGAGTGACATGATTGTAGCTCAATGTAACCCCAAACTCCTAGGCTCAAGCAATCCTTCTGCCTCAGTCTCTCCAGTTACAGATGTATACCACCATGCCCAGCTGACCTTTTATTTTTATTTTTTGTAGGGAGGGGTTCTTGTTACGTTGCCAAGGCTGGTTGTACTCATGGCCTCAAGCAATACACCTACCTCAGCCTTCCAAAGCACTAGGATTATACGCATGGGATTACAGGCATGAACCATCATGCCTAGCCCAGAATTCATGTTTTAGTGTTTAAAATGATAAGCAGGCACAGTATGCAATCAACAAAAGCGTCTTCCTTCTACATCTTGAGGCAAAGCTTAGCTGTGTAACAGTCTTACAGAATAAAATTGAAAGCACAACAAAGTTTAAAATACATATACTTTTTGGATCCCACAATTCCATTTTCAAGAATTTTCCTGTACCCCAAAATCCATATAATTATTATATCGATTTTTTTAAAAAAGTATTTGTAAAATGAATGTTTCCTACAGCTGTACTTAAAGATACATGTGTGTAAGAATGTAAGCAGAATTATTATATTTAGTAAACTTCACTTTTATGAGTTTCAGATTTACAGTAAAACCGCAAAGATAGAGCAATATCTTACATCAGTATAGTGCATTTGCTAAAATTAATGGACCAATATTGATACACTGCTATGAACTAAAGTCCTTATTTCATTCAGACTTTCTTAGCTTTTACTTGATGACCTTTTCTGTTTTAGGATCCCATCTGGGATACCACATTACATTTAGCTATTATATATACTGCAAAAAAAAAAAAACAATATGTCTCCTTAAAATATGAAGGACTGGGGAGAACTGAAGATAATTAGGATACAGGGGAGCTCTCTACCTTTCCTCTGTTTGCCTAAAAGCAGAACAGAGAATTACAAAACAAAAGGTCTTTCTATCCTCCCCTTGTTCCTGCCTAAAACAGGATGTAAATTCTCCTTTACAACCGTATCAGCTCAGAGATGGCACCAGAGGAATCTGCGAGCAGACTTTGCCCCATTAGCTTCGCCATACC
>NW_016842998.1:0-1157 GCF_001698545.2 Rhinopithecus bieti | reverse complement strand
GGCCTCTTAGCATCTCTTAAAGCTTCCCCTTTATTATTATCTGGAGTGTAGTTAAATACATTATCTTACTTTTATATGAATATTTCATATGAAAATTCATGAAAAGTAAAAGAGGAGGCTAGGAAAATTTTGCTTAATTCCCCTTGAAAATTGGTACAAGACAAGGGTGCCCTCTTTCACCACTCCTATCCAATATACTATTGGACGTTCTGGCCAGGACAATCAGGGACGAGACAGAAATAAAGTGTATTCAAATAGGAACTGAGGAAGTCAAACTGTCTCTGTTTGTAGATGATATGATCCTATATCTAGAAAACCCCATCATCTCAGCCCAAAAACTTCTTAAGTCGATAAACAACCTCAGCAGTCTCAGGATACAAAATCAATGTGCAAAAATCACACGCATTCCTATATACTAACATTAGACAAGCAGAGAGACAAATCATGAATGAACTTCCATTCACAATTGCTACAAAGAGCATAAAATACTTAGGAATACATGTAACAAGGGAAGTGAAAGATCTCTTCAAGGAGAACGAACCACTGCTCATGGAAATAAGAGAAAACAAACAAATGGAAAAGTACTTCATGCTCATGGATAGGAAGAATCAATATTGTGAAAATGGCCATACTGCCCAAAATAATTTGTAGATTCAATGCTATTCCCATTAAACATTCTTGTTAAATGTTAAATGTTTAACATTCTGTTAAAATTCATATGGAATCAAAAAAGAGCTTGTAAAGCAAAGACAATTCTAAACAAAAAGAACAAAGCTGGAGGCATCATACTATCTGATTTCACACTTTACCACAAGGCTACAGCAACCAAAACAGCATGGTACTGGTACAAAAACAGACACACAAACCAATGGAACAGAATAGAGATCTCAGAAATAAGACCACACATTTACAAGCACATGATCTTTGATAAACATGGCAAAAACAAGCAATGGGGAAAGGATTCCTATTTAATAAATGATGGAGGGAAAACTGGCTAGCCATATCCAAAAAATTGAAACTGGACCCCTTCCTTACACCTTATACAAAAATTAACTCAAGATAGATTGAATATTTAAATGTAAAACCTAAAACCTAAAATATTTAAATGTAAAATCTAAAACTTAAAATAATAACCCTAGAAGAAAACCTAGGCAATA
>NW_016842997.1:0-756 GCF_001698545.2 Rhinopithecus bieti | reverse complement strand
TATGTGTTCTCATTGTTCAACTCCCACTTATGAGTGAGAACGTGGTGGTGTTGGGTTTTCTGTTCCCGTGTTAGTTTGCTGAGCATGATGGTTTCCAGCTTCGTCCATGTCCCTGCAAAGGACATGAACTCATCCTTTTTAATGGCTGCATAGTATTCTATGGTGTATATGTGCCACATTTTCTTTATCCAGTCTATCATTGATGGACATTTGGGTTGGTTCCAAGTTTTACTTTTAAATTAAGGTTTGACTAAAGGTTAGGTACAGCTTTGTCTTTTTTTTTTTTTTTTCCCCATAGATGTTGGACATTTATATGTGACACATTCTGGGCTTATAGGGTTTCTTTTTTTTTTTTTCTTTTTGAGACGGAGTCTGGCTCTGCCGCCCAGGCTGGAGTGCAGTGGCTGGATCTCAGCTCACTGCAAGCCCCGCATCCTGGGTTTACGCCATTCTCCTGCCTCACCCTCCCAAGTAGCTGGGACTACAGGCACCCGCCTCGTCGCCTGGCTAGTTTTTTGTAGTTTTTAGTAGAGACGGGGTTTCACTGTATTAACCAGGATGGTCTTGATCTCCTGACCTCGTGATCCGCCCGTCTTGGCCTCCCAAAGTGCTGGGATTACAGGCTTGAGCCACCGCGCCCGGCCAGGGTTTCATATTTGTGTTCCTATCTCATTTGCTGATGCTCTTAGTAAAGACGTGTTAAGGAGGCAATGTCAAGTTATTTGAAACTGACGACTGTCATGCTACATTTTTTTT
>NW_016842996.1:0-761 GCF_001698545.2 Rhinopithecus bieti | reverse complement strand
GTTCTTGAGGAACCTGAGAAGGACTTCTTGGGAACGCATTGAGGCCTACGTTGATAACGGAAATGTCATCCGTTGAAAACGTGAAAGAAGCTTTCTGAGAAACTTCTTTCTGATCTGTGAATTCATCCCACAGAATTCCAGCTTACTCCTCAGGAAGCAGTTTGCTAACACTCTTTACGTGTAATCAGCAAAGTGATATCTGGGAGCACATAGGGGCCCATGGTGAAAAAGGAAATATCCTCACATAATAATTAAAGAGAAGGTTTCTGAGAGATTGCTTTGTGATGTGTGAGTTCATCACACAGAGTTCCACCCTTCTCTTCTTGGAACAGATTGCTAACACTCTTGTCTTGGATTCTGCAAAATGATATTTGGGAGCTCATTGAGGGCTATGGTGAATAAGGAAATATCCTCACATGAAAACTAGAAAGAAGCCTCCTGAATACTGCATTGCCATGTGTGAATGCAACTCACAGAGTTACACGTTTCTCTTCAGTGATCAGTTTGCTAACACAGTTTTCTGGAAATCTGAAATGGAATACTTCTTAGCCTAACGAACCTTACGGTGACATAGGAAATATCCTCTGATGAAAAGTAAAAAGAAGCTTTCTTAGAAATTTCCTGCTGATGTGTGAATTCAACTCACAGAGTTATACTTATGTTTCTTGGAGCAGCCCATTAACACTGTCTTTGAGGAAACTGAGAAGAGGTTCTTCGGATCGCATTGAGGACTCCCTTGATAAAGGAAATATCATCAGTTG
>NW_016842995.1:0-1161 GCF_001698545.2 Rhinopithecus bieti | reverse complement strand
AAAAGAAAAGAAAAGTCCCAAATCTTGACTTAATTTTTAAATTAAAAAATGTCATCACCCCATGCAGGCCAAATAAATCATATTTTGAGCTAGGTTAGTTCCATGGGTTCTGTCAGTTTGCAGACTCAGTTCTAAAGTGCTTTTTAAAAATGTAAATAGAAAACCAAAAGACATGATCAACAAACTATTTCAAGAGATGCTTCAGAAGGGAGCTCTAGATGCAAAGAGAGGAACACTGGACTCAAAGGCAGGAAACCATGTTGAATCTAGACTGTATGTGTGACTTGTAAGCTGAAGGACTCCGAGCAAGTTACAGAACTAAGATACGGATTACTAATAAAATGGACACAGTCACACCTGCCATTCTTACTATGCAGGGCTGTTACAAAGAACAAATCGAACTATTCAGGACATTTTCTCATAAACTCTAAACAATAAAGCAAACTAAAAAATTTACAATGTTAAATGTGAAGCCAGAGAATAAGCCATATTTAGTCCATAATGCCTGTGTTTATCTGCACACAGAGGCAGTCAATAAATATTTAATTGACTTAACATGCCTTCCTGCTATAAACCAAATCTAGAGAATTGAATGACCTACAAAATAGTTTGGGTGATTACTAAGCATAGTAATTCCATAATGACTAATTAGTGCTAAAACTATTGATCAAAATTCCCAGACTTAGTGAAATTACGTGTTAGTGTAAATTTTTGTTTGGTAGAGATGTAAATAATTTCTGTCTAGTGGAAAAGATATTTACAAAGGTTATCATTTACTGTTCTGTAGGTAATTAATCAATTTTGTATCAACTCAAAGTTCTTATCCGAATATTTCTTAAATTGCTTATTACCTAGTTCCTCAAATGCTCTTTAAATGAGTCTTAACATCTTATTGGTTCCCTCTTTTAGTACTGAGTTCATTTTATATTTGGATAAGAATAACTTCACCCCTTTGAAAATTACACTTTAACATTAGCCTGGTCAAATTAAGATCTTAGCAGATTTTCTCCACTTCTACTAATGTTTTCCAGTTTGTGTCAATGGTGTCAAGTTTAAACCAGGCATGATGTGAGAAAATCATTATGTCATCAACCCTCTTTCCTCATAAAAGCAAATAGTACATTTCAATTTATTTCTCTCCTTATTAATTCACTCCATTTT
>NW_016842994.1:0-1161 GCF_001698545.2 Rhinopithecus bieti | reverse complement strand
TAAGGTGTAGTCTTGCTCTGTCACCCAGGCTGGAGTACAGTGGTGCTATCTTGGCTCACTGCAGCCTCCACCTCCTGGCTTCTAGTGATTCTCCTGCCTCAGCCTCCCGGGTAGCTGGGATTACAGGCACGTGCCACCACGCCTAGCTAATTTTGGTATTTTTAGTAGAGACGGGGATTCACCATGTTGGCGACGCTGGTCTTGAACTCCTGACCTCAGGTGATCCACCTGCCTTGGCCTCCCAAAGTGCTAGGATTACAGGTGTGAGCCACCACGACTGGCCTCATCTCACTTTTTTAAAAAGAAAACATTGATGTTTAAATACATATATATATAGATGATAGGCACATTATAAACATGTGCACATACACACACATACATGCATTTTATATGCATGTTTTAAAGCATGTGCTCCTGCATGATGCCTTGCTTAGAAACTATTCCTCCCTGCTTGTTTTGCCACAACTTATAAAATTTAGTTTTAGCTGAAGTTCAATAATTAAATAATATAAAAGCTTGCCACCATGAAAAAATGAAAGAAATTGAAGTTGCCCAAGTGCATAATATTTGAAAACTATTCATGTTTATATTAACACAGCTAATATCATTTTCTCACCTTCTTTGTGAATAAGGAAGGCCTGGTATTTTCAGTTCAACTAATAGTTATCAAATACTTACTATATGCCATATACTATGCTAGGTGCCGAATACTTAAAGATTAATTAGCCATGTCTCTACCATCAAAGGGTTATTACAGATGAAAGACTTGCAATAAAGTACATATGCAGTATAGAAATTTGAGCTGAAAACCCTCAACAGCTCCAATAAATGTTACATATTAACATGTCACTTTTCTATTAACCTTTTCCATTTGATGCTCAGAAATAAAGTAGTACCTCTTCCTTGAAAAGAAAGGTGATTATCCTAGCTACTGTTCTACAGTCCATTTTAGTTTCCCAAATTTCTGAAATTAATGCTCACCTGCTTTATGTGCTCACTCCTTAAGACATCAGCACATTGGTTTCTGCCCTCACTAACTTGAAACGTCACTAAAAATGTCACTAATCACCTCTTAAATGCCAAGGCTACTGGTAGTTTCTGCAGCCAGCTTTTGATACTGATCGACATCCACTTTAAAAAAACTCTTTTCCTATTTCTCCA
>NW_016842993.1:0-757 GCF_001698545.2 Rhinopithecus bieti | reverse complement strand
ATTTGGTATTTTTATGGCGGACATACTATGCATCCTCTAAAGTCTGCCAATATTTACTGAGAAAACTCCTAGGCTATACCAAAGTGTAAAAGTAGCAATGTTTTCTGAACTAAAATGGAAAAGCATCTCTTTTTTTTTCTCTTGCATAAAATAATGCATGCCGCAATGGGGGCTGTGAGATAAAATAAATATTTACTGCCATTGAGTGAATGAAATCAAATAAATAATGTTTTAAAATCAGTTGGTAAAGATGGTACAAATTGAATTATAATTTAACTGAAACATTGTGAACACTTAAAATAACTCAAGTTTATTGAGAGCGCACAAGTTGTCAGGTATTTTGCACAGATCACAATTTGTCCTCACAATGAATTGTGAGTTTAGCACTATTATTTTTCCCATATTCTACATGAGAATACTGAGGGTTAGAATGATTAGGTACTATATCCAAATTTACAAAGCTATTAATTTTTAGTGTCTGAATTTGAACCCAAGCAGTCTAACTTTACAACTTTTACTTTCAACTCTCCTCTATTTCAAGATGAATGCAGACTCTATTATAACAATATCAAGTATTTTTCAAAATATCCGACTGTGTAGCAGTAGAAATGCTCTAAGACAATTTTGTCTCATTTTGGTTTAGGCTATATAAATATTTTATTAATTAAAGAAGCCAGAGATATAGAATTTAGCAGCTGGCTAATAAAACTCTGTAAAATAACCAAATCAATTTTAATTTTTTTATTTTTTAAAATAA
>NW_016842992.1:0-996 GCF_001698545.2 Rhinopithecus bieti | reverse complement strand
TATATATATAGTGCATTATTAAAATACCAGAAAAGAGGGAATTTTAAAATTAAGAGATTACTTCTCAGGGGTAGGATACTAGATCAAAGAAAAAGGGGCCAAGTGCAGTGGCTCACGCCTGTAATCCCAACACTTTGGGAGGACAAGGTGGCCAGTTCACTTGAGGTCAGGAGTTTGAGACCAGGTTGGCCAACATGGCAAATCCCATCTCTGCTAAAAATACAAAAATTAGCCAGGTGTGGTGGCACGCACCTGTAGTCCCAGCTACTCAGGAGGCTGAGGCACAAGAACTGCTTAAACCCAGTAGGGGGCTGAGATCGCGCCACTGCACTCCAGCCTGGGCAACAGAGCGAGACTCTGTCTTAAAAAAAGGGGGGTTGGGGGGAACTTTCAACTTTCTCTGTATTATTTGTGCACATATTATTTATTTATTTTTTAAAACTATTATTTTCATTAAGGATACACAAAAAATTTGATATCTAGCTACTATATGAAGAGAGGAAAATATTTGATTCCCTTTGGAATTATTTTAATTATATGCCTTAAGCAATCATTATTTTTACAGTAAAAGACTACTTTAGATAGTAAAATATCATTGGAGATTTCTTATCAGCCTCCACTTAGCCAACTCACTTTACCAATTGATTTTCCCCACTCTGAGTAAAGCATACATTGCTCCCACTCATTTGTTCCCAAACCTGTGCCAGCTGAACTTATTACTGGATTATATAACATAACCAAACATTGTGTAAATAAATGGTAAAATCTGAGGGTAAAAAGAAAGAATGTCTGTTTCTCTGGAAACAAAATTAAATGCTTTTAAAAGACTCAGTAATACAAAGTCACTAAAAAACACTGTAATTGTACAATTAGGCATACCATGAAACAACTAAGAATGAAAAACTAAGGAATACGACAAAAATTAGAAGTAGTCTCTGCTCATGTTCTTTTGCAAGGTTCTTTAAGTTTCACTCTACTTAAAAAAAAAAAAAAGGC
>NW_016842991.1:0-761 GCF_001698545.2 Rhinopithecus bieti | reverse complement strand
AAAAGAGAGATCCTATGTGTCTCTTTATTCAATTCCCCATAATAATAGTATGTTGCAAAGCTATAGTACACTATAGCAACTAGGATATTGACACTGACACAGTAAAAATACATTTCCATCAACAAAAGGATCTCTATGTTGCCCTTTTGCAACCACACCCACTTTCCTCTACCTGTCCTCTCTTCCCAACCTCTATTAACAGCTAATCTGTTTTTCGTTTCTGAAATTTTGTCATTTTGAGAATACCATATAGCCAGGCATGTTGGCTCACATCTGTAATCCCAGTATTTTGGGAGGCCAAGGCAGAAGGATTGCTCGAGACCAGGAGTTTCAGACCAGTCTGGGCAACATAGTGAGACCTCATCTTTACAAACATTTGTATTTTAATTATCTGGGTGTGATGACACATGCCTGTGGTCCCAGCTACTCAGGAGGCTGAGGTAGGAGGATTGCTTGAGCTGGGAATTTGAGGTTGCAATGAGTTGTGATCCTGCCACTGCATTCTAGTCTGGGCAAGACAGCAAGACCCTGTCTCAAAAAATTATAATAAAAAAGTAAGAACATCATATAAATGGAGAAATACTTTATATAAACTTTTGGGATTGACTTTTTTCACTCAGCACAATTCTCTGGAAATTAACCCAAGTTGTTTTATGTATCAATTGTTACTTTTGTTTTATATTCTCAAATGGGTTTCTGTTTTCAATTTCACTGATTTCTCTTCTATCTTTATTATTTCCTTGGATCTGCTTGCTTTTTTT
>NW_016842990.1:0-1735 GCF_001698545.2 Rhinopithecus bieti | reverse complement strand
TTTTCTTTTCTTTTTTTTTGTTGAGACAGAGTCTCACTCAGTCGCCCAGGTGCAGTGCAGTGGCGTGATCTCAGCTCACTGCAAGCTCCACCTCCCGGGTTCATGCCATTCTCCTGCCTCAGCCTCCCAAGTAGCTGGGACTACAGGCGCCCGTTGCCACGCCGGCTAATTTTTTGCCTTTTTAGTAGAGACAGGGTTTCACCATGTTAGCCAGGATGGTCTCGATCTCCTGACCTCATGATCCACCCACCTCGGCCTCCCAAAGTGCTGGGATTACAAGCGTGAGCCACCGCGCCCGGCCTTTTTTTTCTTTTTTTGAGGTAGTGTCTTTGTCGCCCAGGCTGGAGTGCAGTGGCGCAATCTCGGCTCACTGCAACCTCCGCCTCCCTGGTTCAAGCGATTCTCCTGCCTCAGCCTTCCAAGTAGCTGGGATTACAGGCACATGTCACCACACCCTATTTTTTTTGTTGTTGTTTGTTTGTTTGTATTTTTTTAGTAGAGACGGGGTTTTACCATGTTGGTCAGGCTGGTCTCAAACCAGCCCGCCTCGGCCTCCCAAAGTGCTGGGATTAGAGGCATGAGCCACTGCGCACAGCCGGACCTGGGGTCTTGACTCTTTTCTGGAAAGCAGGGAGAACCCAGGACTAGTTTCCCAGGGACCCTGTCCCTGCCAGAGGAACATCATAGCCCAGCTGTCTCTCTGTCCTCCCAGGTATGGGAGTGTGTCAGCTCCCAGGGGAGTCCCACTACGTGAGCTTTGATGGTAGCAACCATTCTATCCCGGACGCCTGCCCTCACGTCCTGGTGAAAGTGTGCCACCCCGCCATGGCCTTGCCGTTCTTCAAGATCAGTGCCAAGCATGAGAAGGAGGAAGGTGGAACTGAGGCTTTCCGCCTTCATGAGGTCTACATTGACATCTATGATGCCCAGGTCACCCTGCAGAAGGGCCGCCGTGTGCTGGTGAGCGGGGTGTGGTGGCTGGGCCTGGGAGGGAGTGTTGGGGAGGGGACTCCGGTCCCTGCTCCTACTCACCATCACTGTCCTCCTGTTTAGATCAACAGCAAAAAGGTCACCCTCCCCGCAATCTCCCAGATCCCCGGGGTCAGTGTCAAGTCCAGCAGCATCTACACCATTGTTAACATCAAGATCGGGGTGCAAGTCAAGTTTGACGGGAATCGTCTCTTAGAGATTGAACTCCCCACAACCTACTATGGAAAGGTGAGGAAAACATCTGGCTCTGCTAGCTGGGGAGGCAGCCCCAGGGAGATTGATGGCTGGCAGGGATATGGGGGCAGTGTTCACATCGTGCCTGCCCAAAGAGGCCACTCCTCAGGATGGAGCAGGGCAGTGGTGGTGAGCGCCTTTCTGTGTAGGATGGACAAGAGTGTTTCCAGGAAAAACCATTCTGGCTGGGCGTGGTGGCTCACGCCTGTAATCTCAGCACTTTGGGAGGCCAAGGCAGGTGGGTCACCTGAGGTCAGGAGGTCGGGATCAGCCTGGCCAACATGGTGAAACTCTGTCTCTATTAAAAATAAAGATTAAAAAAATTAGCTAGGGGTGATGGTGCGCACCTGTAATCCCACCTACTGGGGAGGTTGAGGCAGGAGAGTCTCTTGAACCTGGGAGGCGAATAGTGAAGTGAGCCGAGATCATGCCACTGTACTCCAGGCTGGGTGACAAGACCCGAAACTCAAAAGAAGGGAGGGAGGGAGGGAGGGAAGGAAGAAAGGAAGGG
>NW_016842989.1:0-761 GCF_001698545.2 Rhinopithecus bieti | reverse complement strand
CATGTACCCTAGAACTTAAGGTATAATAATAATAAAAAAAAAAGTTGGTAATTGATGGCACAAAAGATGATAAGAAAATAGAAAACACAAATTACCCATATCAGGAATGACCCTACAGTCATTAAAAGATCAATAAGGGACTATCATAAATCACTTTATAACAATAAATTTGACAGCGTAGGGGAAATGGACAAATTCCTTAAGAAATATACATTACCAAAAACAAAAACAAATTTAATGCGTGAGTGAGAATGCGTGTAGAATGAAGGAAGCAATATATAAATAGCCCTATATATGCTAAGGAAGTTGAATTATCAACCCTTCCAACTAAGAATTCCTGTTCCAGAAGAGTTTACTGATGAATTCTGTGAAACATTTTTGCAAGTAACAGTGTCAGTCTTGCATAAACTTATTCAAAAAACAGAGGGATATTGAATGCCCTCCAGTTAATTTTGTGAAGCAAGCATGGCCCTGATACCAAAACGAAACGACGACAAAATTACAGAAACAGAAAACCACAGATCAGTATCCCTCGTGAGCATAGATACAGAAATTCTTAAAATTTTAGCAGATCAGACCCAACAACATATAAAGTGGATGACAGGTTGTGACCAAGTGGCATTTATGCCAGGAATCCATGTTTGGTTTAACATTTGAAAATCAAAAATTGTGATTCACTACATTAAGACCAAAACAAAATTTAGAGCGTAAATATATAAACCCCCTATAATTATCTTAATAGATAAAAAGAATGCATTTAA
>NW_016842988.1:0-998 GCF_001698545.2 Rhinopithecus bieti | reverse complement strand
CTTGATCAATATTATGGAGACTTCACAGATACTGCTAACTTACATTTGGCATTTAGAGAATGATTACATATATGTATTTTATTGACAAATCATAGTTATATGCATTTATGGGGTACCATATGATGTTTTGATATATGTATACAATAAAATATAATTAAATCAAGCTAATTAATATATCCATCTCCATGCTTACCTATCATTTTTTATGGTTACACATTTGAAATTTACTCATTTTAATTATATATAATACATTGTTATTGACTATTGTCTCCTTACTGTTCAATAGACATCAAAACGTATTCTATCAGTCTATATAAAACTTCGTAGCCTTTGATTGATAGCTCTCCAGTCCCTCTACCCCACCCCAGTCTCTGGTAACCATCGTTCTCCTTTTCACTTCTGTGAGTGCAACTTCATTAGATTCCTGACATAAGAGAGATCATGCCATATTTGTCTTTATGAGCCTGGCTTATTTCACTTAGCATAATGTCTTACAGATTAATCCATGGTGTCACAAATAACAGGATCCTACCCCTTTTAAAAGTAAAAGCTGTTTAGTATTTCATTATGTATATATACCACATTTCCACATTTTCTTTTCTTTTTTTTTTTTTTAGATAGAGTCTCATACTGTTGCCTGAGCTGGTGTGCAGTGGTGCAATCTCGGTTCACTGCAACCTCTGCCTCGCAGGTTCAAATGATTCTGCTGCCTCAGCCTTCCAAGTAGCTAGGATTATAGGCTACTTGGCTAAATTTTTTTATTTTTTTATTTTTTTTATTTTTATTATACTTCAAGTTCTAGGGTACATGTGCATAACGTGCAGGTTTGTTACATATGTATACTTGTGCCATGTTGGTGTGCTGCACCCATCAACTCATCAGCACCCATCAATTCATCATTTATATCATGTATAACTCCCCAATGCAATCCCTCCCCCCTCCCCCCCATAATAGGCCCCAGTGTGTGATGTTCCCCTTCTCGAGTCCAAGTGATCTCA
>NW_016842987.1:0-226 GCF_001698545.2 Rhinopithecus bieti | reverse complement strand
GAAAATGATATTTGGGAGCCCATAGGGGCCCATGGTGAAAAAGGAAATAGAAGCTTTCTGAGAGATTGCTTTCTGATGTGTGACTTCATCACACAGAGTTCCACCCTTCCCTTCTTGGAACAGTTTTCTAACCCTCTTGTCGTGGATTCTGCAGAGGTATATTTGGGAGCTCTCTGAGGGCTATGGTGAAAAAGGAAATAACCTCACGTACTAACTATAGAGAAGC
>NW_016842986.1:0-761 GCF_001698545.2 Rhinopithecus bieti | reverse complement strand
AAGGATGAGTTCTTGTCCTTTGCAGGGACATAGATGCAGCTGGAAACCATCATTCTGAACAAACGATCACAAGGACAGAAAACCAAACACCGCATGTTCTCACTCATAGGTAGGAAGTGAACAATGAGATCACTTGGACACAGGATGGGGAACATCACACATGAGGGCCCGTTGGGGGTTGGGGGGCTTGGGGAGGGATAGCATTAGGAGAAATACCTAACGTAAATGATGAGTTGATGGGTACAGCAAACCAACATGACACATGCATACCTATGTAACAAACCTGAATGTTGTGCACATCTATCCTATAACTTAAAGTACTAGGAGCAAAAATTCAGTGGACTATTAAGAGAAAAGAAAGATAAGAAGAGAGAAGAAAGAACAAATCCATCTGATGAATTTCTCATCCATGTAATACCTGCATTTAGCTCGCAAATAGACATGCCAAGATTGCTCCTGGAGCCTATACTAATTGACCCGAATTTTAAAGGATTTCTCTTCCTTGAAACCAAATGATTTCTGAACAAGAAAGTTATTTAATTTTAACTAATTTTAAATAGAATATATGTTAATTCTAAATTATCTTGAATATTTTCTAAATTAACATAAGTATGAGAAAGTACAAAACATAGCATAAGTTGATCACATGGTCTTCTACATCATCTTCAATCTTGTTTTTGATGTGTTTGCACAGTGACTCTTTGAACTTTTTCAGTTATTATGGGGTATTTTGTTTAATAAACTTCTTGAAAGAAGATGCT
>NW_016842985.1:0-759 GCF_001698545.2 Rhinopithecus bieti | reverse complement strand
AAAGTGCTGAGATTACAGGCGTGAGCCACCGCGCCCGGCCAGCAAAACCCCATTTCTACTAAAAATACAAAAATTAGCCGGGTGTGGTGGTGCATGTCTGTAGTCTAGCTACTTGGGAGGCTGGGACAGAAGAATCACTTGAACCCGGGAGGCAGAGCTTGCAGTAGGCCGAGATTGTGCCACTGAACTCCAGCCAGGGTAACCGGGCAAGACTCTGCCTCAAAAAAAAAGAAAAAAAAAAAAAAGTAGGGAAAGCTCAGAGAGCAAGCCCTTTGTCCTACTTTACATTCTGGGAAGGCACATTTTCCTGATGACCTGTCTTTCTTGGGTGGAGGAGTGATCTACTGGATTAATACTACTGGAGAGAATAACTGGGAAAGCTTGGCTCAGCTTTGCTCTTCTTCCTGTTGGGAGCAAGCTGCCAGAAGGGTACACACTTTCCACTGCCTGTCTCAGAACACTGGCCGGATCAAAGGGGCCAGTCTGGATGCAGCACTGTTGAGACTGGGGTGGGTCTGCTAATCCAGGAATGGGTCAGGCACTGTGGCTCACACCTATAATCCCAGCACTTAGGGAAGCAAAGGCAGGAACACTGCTTGAGCATGGGAGTTTGAGACCTGCCTGGGCAACACAGTGAGACCCCATTCTACACAAAAAGAAAAAAAAAAAAAAAAAAGGAACTCCCCTAATTCAGGAATGCAGCCAGCTGGCCCATCTAGCTCTCACACCAAGCTCTGGCTTCCAATTCAGCTTTTTTTT
>NW_016842984.1:0-1012 GCF_001698545.2 Rhinopithecus bieti | reverse complement strand
TTTCTGAGATGGAGTCTCGCTCTCCCAGGCTGGAGTGCAGTGGTGTGATCTCTGCTCACTGCAACTTCTGCCTCCCGGGTTCAAGCAATTCTCCTGCCTCAGCCTCCCAGGGAGCTGGGATTACAAGTGCCTGCCATCATGCCCAGATAATTTCTGTATTTTTATTAGAGGAAGGGTTTCACCATGTTAGCCAGGCTGGTCTCGAACTCCTGACCGCAAGTCGTCTGCCCCCCTGGGCCTCCCAAATTGCTGGGATTACAGGCATGAGCCACTGAGCCTGGCCTGACAAATGTTCTTTCAAGAGTGAGTCAGAGGGAGACTTGACACACAGAAGAGGAGGCAATGTGACCAGGGAGCAGGGATTGGAGTGGTGCATCCATGAGTAAAGGAATGCTGGTAGCCTCCAGAAGCTGGAAGATCCACAGAATGGATTCACTCTAGGGGCCTCAGAGCGAGTGTGGCCCCACTGTATTTAGGACTTCTAGTCTCTAGAACTGTTTTAGAATACATTGCTGTTGTTGAAGTCATTTAGTTTGTGTCAATTTGTTGTGATGGCCTCGGGAGCTAATATAATGAAGGATGGAGAAAGAGAGAGAGGGAGGGAGAGAGAGAGAGAGAGAGAGAGAGGATAAAAGGTGGAAATCATGTGCCAAAACTAAAGAAAAGACATGCTGATGTTTGTGATTAAATAGAAACAATAATTGCAGTATTTAAGATTAATCACTTGAGCCTAGGAGATGGAGGCTGTAGTGAGCCATCATGGTGCCACTGCATTCCAGTCTGTGTGACAGAGAGAGACTCTGTTTTAGGGGAAAAAAAAAAAAAAAAAAAGATTAAGGTGGTCCAGAATGCACCCAAGGATAAAATACAAAGATACAAAGATTATCTTGCTCTGTATATATTTTAGCATACCACTTAGGTACTATTTATTTTTTAATTATCTTCTTTTTACATTTTAACAATTTTACCCCAGTAGTCAAACCTTGTATTAGAAAAAAAACAGAAAGAAGGT
>NW_016842983.1:0-761 GCF_001698545.2 Rhinopithecus bieti | reverse complement strand
TTTAAGTTCTGGGGTACTTGTACAGAACGTGTAGTTTTGTTACATAGGTATACACGTGCCACGGTGGTTTGCTGCACCCATCAACCCGTCACCGACATTAGGTATTTCTCCTAATGCTATCGCTCCCCTACCCCCCAACCCCCTGACAGGGCCTGGTGTGTGATGTTCCGCTCCCTGTGTCTGTGTGTTCTCATTGTTCAGCTCCCACTTATGAGTGAGAACATGAGGTGTTTGGTTTTCTGTTCTTGTGTTAGTTTGCTGAGAATGATGGTTTCCAGCTTCATCCATGTCCCTGCAAAGGATATGAACTCATGTTTTTTTATGGCTGCATAGTATTTCATGGTGTATATGTGCCACATTTTCTATCTATTCTATCATTGATGGACATTTGGGTTGGTTCTAAGTCTTTACTATTGTGAATAGTGCTGCAGTAAACATGTGTGCATGTGTCTTTATAGTAGAATGATTTATAATTTTTTGGGTATATGCTCAGTAATGGGATTGCTGGGTCAAATGGTATTTCTAGTTCTGTATCCTTGAGGAATTGCCACACTGTCTTCCACAATGGTTGAACTAATTTACACTCCCACCAGTAGTGTAAAAGCGTTCCTGTTT
Organism: Rhinopithecus bieti; assembly: GCF_001698545.2. Lineage (NCBI taxonomy): Eukaryota > Metazoa > Chordata > Mammalia > Primates > Cercopithecidae > Rhinopithecus > Rhinopithecus bieti. Next base: position 146 of record NW_016842983.1, on the reverse strand, counting down.
CTCCCATCCTCTCCAGAATCTGTTGTTCCTGACTTTTTAATGATCGCCATTCTAACTGGTATGAGGTGGCATCTCGTGGTTTTGATTCGCATTTCTCTAATGACCAGTGATGATGAGCTTTTTTTCATATGTTCATTGGCCACATA
>NW_016842982.1:0-1014 GCF_001698545.2 Rhinopithecus bieti | reverse complement strand
GTTCTTCATGATATGAGAAATCATATCACACAGCTACAATTTTCTTTTCATGGAGCAGTTGGCTAACACTGTTTTCATGGAATCTGCAATGGGATACTTGGGAGCACATTGAGGCTTATGCTGAAAAAGGGAATATTCTCAGTTAAAACTAGAAAATCTTTCTGAGAAACTGCATTGTGATGTGTGAATTCATCTCTTAGAGTTACATGGTTGTTTTCATTGAGCAATTTGTTCACACTGTTTTCTTGGAATATGCAATGGGATATTTCGAAGTGCATTAAAGCCTATGGTCACAAAGGAAATATAATCAGATGAAAACCAAAAAGAAGCCTATTGAGAAACTGCTTTGTGCTGTCTCAATTCCTCTCACAGGGTTACACTGTTCTTTTCACTGAGCAGTTTGCAAGCACTGTTTTTCTGTTACACTGTTCTTTTCACTGAGCAGTTTGCAAGCACTGTTTTTCTGTAATCTGCAATAGTATATTTCAGAGTGCATTGAAGCTTATGGTGACAAAGGTAATAGCCTCAGACAAAACAAGAAAGAATCTTTCTGATAAGCTGCTTTGTGATTTGTGAATTCATCACAGAGTTACATGATGTTTCTCATGTCACTGTTGGTAGCACTCTTTTCGGGGAATCTGAGAAGGGATATTTTGCATTGCATTGAAGCCTATGGTGACAAAGGAATTATACACAGATAAAAACTGGAAAGAAGCTTTCTGAGAAAGTTCTTTGTGATGTGTGAATTCCCCTAACAGACTTACACCATTCTTTTCATGAAGAAGTTTCCTATCACTGTTTTCGTGGAATATGCAAAGGGATATTTGGAAGTGCATTGAGACCTCTCGTGAAAAAGTATATATCCTCAGATAAAAACTATAAAGAACTCTCTGAGAAACTATTTTGTGATGGGTGAATTTATCTAACAGTGTTTATACTGTTCTTTTCATTGACAAGTTTGCTAACAATGCTTTCTTGTAATCTGCAATGGGATATTTCAGAGCACATTGAAGC
>NW_016842981.1:0-761 GCF_001698545.2 Rhinopithecus bieti | reverse complement strand
TCGTGAGATGACCCCGGTACCTCAGTTGAAAATGCAGAAATCACTGGTCTTCCGTGTCGTTCACACTGGGAGTTGGAGACTGGAGCTGTTCTTATTCGGCCATCTTGCTCCTTTTTTTTTTTTTAGTAGAGATGGGGCTGCACCATGTTGGCCAGGCTGGTCTCGAACTCCTGGCCTCAAGTGATCCACCCTCTTTGGCCTCCCAAAGTGCTGGGATTACACGTATGAGCCACTGCACCTGGCCCCCCTAGCAAAATCTCAATCTCCCCTCACTCTACCACACCCACTTCCACCTCCTAGCAAATAGGTGCCTTGGGCTAATCAGAGCAAAGTCACATCTTTGAGAAGGCACAGGAGAGATGCACTGTAAAATTGCAGGGAAAAAATTTGTCCTCGTGGCCTAACAATGAGGCAGCTGAGTGTTATACATTTAGGTTGCTTTGCCCAAGGTTATGTCTCAGGGTTCCCATTCCCCAGCACCTGTGAGTGTTGGCTGATAGCTCATAGCTGCTCCCGTCTCTGCAGGCTGTGCCCCACCCCTACTCATTCACAGCTCCCAGACTAACAAATGACTGACTGGCATGGGGGTATAAAAGCCTTGCCCTGAGGTTTCAGTAACTTCATCGTGCTTTTATGCTTCCCATGGGCTGCTGTGGGATCAGGCTGAAGCAAGTCTCCAGTAGAGACCACATCCTTTTCTTTCTTTTTTTTCTTTCTTTCTTTTCCCTCCCTCCCGCCCTCCCTCCCTTCCTTCCTTCCTT
>NW_016842980.1:0-1231 GCF_001698545.2 Rhinopithecus bieti | reverse complement strand
TTGTTTTCAACAATTGCTGAACTTAAACAGAACAAAATGTATTGGCATTATCCTCTGCAAAATTGATAGTTCTTTCAGCTCTTTCAGGTTCACTATAAGAACTGTTTGGGTGCAATGACTATTTTTGCATCTTTTAAGAATTTGGGAGATTTGAAGGACACCCCAGATTTAGTCATTGAAAGATGATTTCACACAGCCATCACTGAGTTCAAGACCCTGGCAGATGACATAGTAGACTCTGGCCAGAGATGGAGAGCCAGGGGTACTTAATCAGTAAATATTTTTCAAAACTTTTTTTTCTGAATAGACACAGAATATAAGCTTGTCTTATAACATTTAAATAACAGAGATGTATAAAGTAAATACATAATTTCCTCATCTCAAGATAACCACTCTTAACAGCTTCATGTATATCATTACAGGCTCTTTTCCGTTCATATTCAAATACATTCTTATTTTGCAGAAATGGAACAGTACTACACATACTGTTTTATGGCTAGTTTTTTCACTTAACAATATATCATGGACACTCTTCAGGAGCAGTAAATACACATTTATCTCTATCTTTTTAACGATTTTTTGGCATTCCATAATATGATTGGACCATAATTTATTTAACCATTCTCCTACTGAAATATGTTTAAATAGCCTTCAATTATTTGGTTTTACAAATAAAGTTTCTGAGAATATCTTGGTCCACGTATCTTTAGATGCTAATGAGAGTATTTCTGCAGGATAAACTCCTATAAGTGGAATTAAAATTTTTACACGTATTAGCAAACTGATAGATTGATGTGTGTTAGAAAATTGTTTTAAAATTTTTCAGCTCTTTCTGGTTTTACCAATAATATATGAAAGTGCTGTTTACCCACACTGCAGTATGAATATCAGCTAAATATCAGCCATTTCATTTAAGTTTAAGCTGTTCCTTCAATATTTGTTAGAGGCTGAGATGAAATTAACTGTTTTAATTTGTTATTTCTTGGATTAATAATAAGATTGGTCATCTTTTCGTGTAGTTATATATATTCTTTTTAAATTCTTTTTTTATTTCCTTTTCGTATTTTCAATTGGAGATTTTACCCCTTCCTTACTAAGCCATACATGCTTTTTATATATTGTTTATGCTAGAAGCTGAAAATAATTTTCTAAAATTTTTTTACTCTGTGATATATGGTATCATACAGAAATTCTATATATTTTGGTAAAATCTATTAATCTTATCCTTTGT
>NW_016842979.1:0-760 GCF_001698545.2 Rhinopithecus bieti | reverse complement strand
TTTTATCAAAAGCCTTTTATCAAAAGATGTATTTTACCCTATGGTTAGTAGAAAATGCCAGCAGATTCAGAGACATTGTGGTGAGGAAAGAGAATTCTGGTGTTGCCCAGAAATTACTATCAACTAGGTTGACAGAGAATGACTCACTATATACAGAAGTAATGAAAGAAATTGAGAATGCCCTGAATAGGGCGGCTGTGGATGACAGTAAATTTGTGCTCCCTGTTCAGTGCAGCTGGTAATGTCCTTTGCTGTGGTCTTGATTTTGCATGCATTTGAGAAATGACAGCAAGAGAGAAAGCATTGAAATAGTGGAGACCACAAAGACCTTGTGGAAAGTTTCATTCAGTTTAAGAAACTTATTGTTACATCAGGCAATAGCCCAACAATTTGACTAGGTGCATCTTTGTGATTTGCTTTGGGACTAACAGAAACAGTTGGTTGGAAACCTCTTATACGACTTTTGGACAGAGTCCAGGTGGTTTTTCTATCATTACATTCCCAAAATGATGGGTGAATAGATGAATATATGAAATAAGACTGAAGAAAAACAAAACTAAAGGACTTACACATCTGAATATGAATACTTACACGAAGGCTAGTGTAATAGAAGTGTGACTTTGATTATTTAGTAGACAAGTAGGTAAGTGGAACCGAATAGATAACCCCCAAACAGAGCCAAATCAAGTAATTTTGTCAAAGACGCAGACTATTCTTTATTTTTTTATTTGTTATTTTTTCAATTAAAAGCAATTTTTTA
>NW_016842978.1:0-1156 GCF_001698545.2 Rhinopithecus bieti | reverse complement strand
TGGTAAAATAACCACTTTCTCCAATTGTGTCCTGTTGCAAAAGAAAATGGATTTTATTGCACTGATGCAAACAAGTATATTGCCATAAGAATACTCACAGATAGGTTCTAAATTCTGGAGGAACCAGGCAGAGAGAAACAAACATGCTCCAAATTTTGATCACAGGAGTATACCTTGCTTACTCCTTAATTATTAAAGGCCATAAATAGCTCAAAATAAGTTTCCGTGACTCTGAAAACAAAATAAGGATCAACAATATTCCAAGCAAAAGTCAAAAAGGTTGCTTCAGCTTTCTGAGTTCAGTCCATTTAGTTCTTGCTTCACTTGATATTTATGAACATTTCAGCTGTTCATGAGTTCTGTACATTTTTTTATTCCAGTGTCACATTCTCCAAAGTTATCAGAAACCTGTGTTTGAGAGCATCTATTAAAGTTCTATCGCTCATTATAAACCATCTTTGAAAAGGATTAAAACAGGACAGTTGTCTGTGGATAGCAAAATATCCAGGGTAGTTACAGCTAGAAATATGATTGACAAAGAAGTTTGGTTTTCTCCATGGTTTTCAATAACTTAATGTAACAACCTTAATTATGATTGATAGCATAAACTTAGACATTAGAACTTTAGAAATTTTATACAATTTTGGAACATATATTAGCATTATTCACCAAGATATAACCTAAAGAAACTTGAGCATCATTTTGGCAATCCGACATACCTAAACCTGTCAAACAATCCTGTTTACCTTTCTGTTCTGGACACTTCAGGGGCCCTCTGAAGTATTCAAAAAGCCAGGTGCCAGTGAAGATAATTTTGATACTGAAGTTTGATTTTGGGAAGCCTTTTAAATATGTGTAAAGCACTTGATATTATTAAATAGAATTCCATATTGCCATAAACTATTTATTTTGCCAAAGTGATGACTCAGAAATTTTAAAGAAGCACAAACCTTTTATATCCCTTTACAAATTTTACCAAAGAGCAGATTAATGCCTTAGGAAAACCTTGTTATGCTTTTATTTCAGTGATCAATTTACAGGAAAACTGTATAATACCCTTTTGGAATTTAGTCAATATGTTCACATAGAGAACCTTTTCTGCAAGATTACTTTCCACAATTATTGTACCACTTCGTTGAACCTTCAGCTTTTCCTA
>NW_016842977.1:0-1432 GCF_001698545.2 Rhinopithecus bieti | reverse complement strand
ATATATATATACTAGTTGACTACTGACCACCCTTTGACAAGATAAGGTAAAGGTGAAAATGGAAAGGGTGAATACAATTTGGAGTGCACAGCTCAGTGGCCTCGGGCATATTCGCACATAAGTGCAACCATCAGCACAATGTGTTTAGAACATTTTCATCACCTCAGAAAGAAACTTCATGCCCTTTAGCTATCATTCTATTCTTCTCTCCCCTCTCCACTTTTCTCATTCCCATCCCTATCTCCCAACCCTAAACTAGCACTAGATTAATTTCTGTTCTAGAGATTTGTCTATTCTGGATTTTCGTATAAATAGGATTATATAATATGTGACCTTTAAAAACTGGCTTCTTTCACTTAGCATAATATTTTCAAGGTACATCCGTATTGTAACATGTATCAGTACTACATTTTTAATAGCTAAATAATATTTCATTGTATATCACGTTTTGTTTGTCCATTCAGTAGTTGATAGACATTTGAATTGTTTCCACTTTTAAGCTAGTATGAATAATGCTACTATAAACATTTATGTAAAAATGTTTGTGTGGACATATTTGCTTTCATTTCTTTTAGGTACATACCTAGGAGCAGAATTTCTGGGTCATATTCTTGCTTAATTGAGGAATTGCCAGACTGTTTTCTAAAGTGGCTGTACCATTTTACATTCCCACTAGCAATGCACGAGGATTTCAATTTCTCTACATCCTTGTCGACACTTGCTATTATCTGACTTTTTAATTCTAGCCATCCTAGTGGATGTAAATTGATATCTCATTGTGGCTTTGATTTAAATTTCCCTGATAACTAATTATGTCAAGCATCTGTTTATGTGTTTATTTGCCATTTGTGTATCTACTCAGCAGAAATGCTTTGCCCATTTTTCAATTGGGTTATTTGTCTTATGATTGAATTGTAAGAGTTCTTTATGTATTCTGGATACAAGCCCTTTATCAGATATATGATGTGCAAATACTTTCTTTCATTCTGTGGGTTGTCTTCTTTTCATTTTTTTTTTTTTTTTTTTTTTCTGGAGACAGAGTCTTGCTCTGTGGCCCAGGCTGGAGTATAGTGGCATGATCTTGGCTCACTGCAACCTCTGCCTCCTGGGTTCAAGCAATTCTCTTGCCTCAGCCTCCCAAGTAGCTGAGATTACAGTCACGGGCCACCACGCCCAGCTAATTTTTTGTATTTTTAGTAGAGGCAGGGTTTCACCATGTTGGCCAGGGCTGGTCTCGAACTCCTGACCTCAGATGATCCACCCATCTCAGCTTCCCAAAATGCTGGGATTACAGGCATGAGCCACTGCACCTGGCTTGTCTTTTCTTAATTGTATCTTTTGAAGCACAGAAGTTGTTAATTTTGATGAAGTCAAATTTTTTATTTTATCACTTGCATTTTTGGTGTCCTATCTAAGAAACTATTGCTTAACC
>NW_016842976.1:5021-7593 GCF_001698545.2 Rhinopithecus bieti | reverse complement strand
GAGACTCCGTCTCAAAAAAAAAAAAAAAAAAAAGAAAATGCAAAGCAAAGCCCAGAAGAGAAGGGCCATAGAGGTAGTTAGTTTGTAGGAAAAAGTGAGTAGAAGGAAAATTGGGCAGGCTCCTGCCTGGGCAGCGCATATTCAGACGGGCACAGGCATGTAGGGGAAGGGAGGCTGGAGGCCTGAGGCCTGGGCATGTGGAGAAGGGCATGTGAAGAAAACTGATACATTGGGGCTGAAAGAGGGAAACAATCACGTGGGAAAATGAGACAGGAAAAGAAAAAGAAGTCAACATGGGAAGATGCCAAATATCTACTTTGCCCAGCCTGCAGCTAACTCAACAGAGAGGACCAGGGTAGAGAAGTCTCAACATAAACAAGTAAGAAAATGATCTGGGATTTCTGTACAAATGATTCTCTCCTCCAAAGACAGGCAGGAATAAGAGTCTGTGTCACCCAGATATCTAAGAATCCACTGTGGAGGTCCTAGTCTTAGTTCTGGTCTGCATTGTCTACCCTTTCTGGATCCCACAAGACTTAAGAGTATTTATCACACTTCGCCTATGAGAGTGCAGCTGCCTCCCTGTCTGGAGTATACACTTGTTCTTGGCAAGAGCAACATCTTGCAATGAGTTTCCAGCCATCACAACACCTAGAAGGGTGCGAGCACAGTGTAGACACTTGCTGATGGGACTGCAATCAGAGGTGAAGAGCAGAAAAGTAGTGCAAACTTTCCAATCAGCCTTGCAGGAGAGAGCACTAATTTTGCCACCCTAAAAACCTTTCTTCAAGCTGAAACACCTAGTCCAAAGGATATATCTGTCCAAAGGATATATCTGTCCACTAAATATTCTCACAGGGCTGCTCAGATGAGACAGTCAACGAAGTGCCCTTTCTTTCTTTCTTTTTTTTTTTTTTTTTTGAGATGGAGTCTCGCTCTGTCGCCCAGGCTGGAGTGCAGTGGCTGGATCTCAGCTCACTGCAAGCTCCGCCTCCTGGGTTTACGCCATTCTCCTGCCTCAGTCTCCTGAGTAGCTGGGACTACAGGCGCCGCCACCTCGCCCGGCTAGTTTTTTGCATTTTTTAATAGAGACGGGGTTTCACCGTGTTAGCCAGGATGGTCTTGATCTCCTGACCTCGTGATCCGCCCGTCTTGGCCTCCCAAAGTGCTGAGATTGCAGGCTTGAGCCACCGCGCCTGGCCCGAAGTGCCCTTTCAAACTAATCTAACAGCTATTCTGAGTGCTCACGATATGTCAGGCACTTTGATGGCACTTACTGGAGCTACAGTGAGAAGACACACAGTCCCTTTCGCACGTGTCCGTGTGAAGAGACCACCAAACACGGTTTATGTGAGCAAACCTGAATAGGCCTGTGAGTCTGGAAGGAGATATTGTCCTTGGTCCAAGGACCATTTGCCTTGTGTGGGAAGAGATTGAAAGGTGGAAACTTCAGTAGGAGAGTAAATAGGAGTGACCAATGTGAAGGAGAAAAACTGGCCATGAGGGACAGAAGTTGGAACTCTAGCTGCTTTTTTAGCTACCTTATCAGCACAAGCATTGCCCTGAGCAATGGGATCTGATGCCTTTTGATGGCCCTTGAAGTGAATGACTTCAGCTTCCTTTGGAAGTAAAGCGACCTTGAGAAGAGTTTTTATTAAAGAGGCATTAATGATGGAGGACCCTTGCATAGTGAGGAAACCTTTCAGCTCATAAAACAGCATGGTGGTGCAGGATATGGGATCAGTATAAATATTGACGTGTAGTCCTTTTACAAGAGTGAGGGCCTGAATTAAGGCAATGAGTTCGGCTTGCTGAGAGGTAGTGGGGGGGCAGAGCAGTAGCCTCGATGATAGATGTGGAAGATACTATAGCATAGCCTGCCTTTGCTGCTGTGTGGCGATTAGGCCTGGTGGAACGGCCATCAATTAATAAACCAAGTGTGAAAAGGGTGAGGAACAGGAAAAAAGGAAATATGGGGAAATGGAGTGAATGTCAGGTGGATCAGAGAGATATAGTCATGGGGGTCAGGTGTGGTATCAGGAGTAATGTGGGAGGCCGAATTGAAGGCCGAGCCAGGAACAATGGTAACTGTGGGAGACTCAACAAAGAGTGAGTATAGCCCAAGGAGCCGGGGAGTAGAAAGTATATGTGTCAGGTGTGAGGAATAAAATAGATTTTGGAAGTTATGAGAACTGTAGAGAGTGAGTTGAGCGTAGTTTGTGATTTTGAGGTCCTCTAAAAGTATTAGGGCGGCAGCAGCCACCACACGCAGACATGAGGGCTAGGCTAAAACAGTAAGGTCAAGTTGTTTGGACAGAGAGGCTACAGGGCACGGTCCTGGCTCTTGTGTAAGAACTCCGACCACACAGCCCTGCACTTTGGCTGTGTGTAATGAAAAGGGTTGGGATGAGTTAGGGAGAGTTAGTGTGGGAGCAGTTTCTAGGGCTGTTTTTTTTTTTTTTTATTATACTTTAAGTTCTAGGGTACATGTGCATAACGTGCAGGTTTGTTACATATGTATACTTGTGCCATGTTGGTGTGCTGCACCCATCAACTCGTCAGCACCCATCAA
>NW_016842976.1:0-1821 GCF_001698545.2 Rhinopithecus bieti | reverse complement strand
TATATATATATATATATTACATTAAATATGTCACATGTAAAGAAGCCAAGGCTATATCACAAAAGTTTAAAATCTTTAAATTTTGTACTTCAACAGGTACAGGTTTTAGATTCTAGAAAAATATACTATTTGCAATATATCATTCCCTGAGAAGGCTAGGAAGTTAGGAAAGGAGAATGTTACCATATATAAGAACTGGCTCTTAATGCCTGACTTATTGTGCATCTTTCCTGAGTCACTATTAAGGTGGTGATTGCCACAAATAGGGAAAAAGTCTTATGTGTGCAATATTGGTGGTGATTACATAATACGGAAATCTCACAAGTATTCTGAATGTTGTATACAGAAACTCCTCTGAAGAGCTAATGTTAGGGCCTGGGGGATTCTGGTCCCGGCAACCTGTCAATTAAAAACCAGCAGCTACTCCCCAGGTATCAAAGGCTGCGATCCCCTCGAGGGGTTGCTGGCAGCCCAGCAGCTGAAAGAGCTACCCAAACCAGCACTGATCACTAGACAATGACATTTAAAGGGCACTGAATGCTGGGATAACTCTGTCAGGGCGCCATTTGTTAGATCCAAATGCTTGCATTTTCAAATGGCAAACCCTTTTCAGGAGCAGATGTATGGCAATGCAGGCCTAGCTGTGCTGAGAGCCATGGAAACTGTTTTGCAAGCTGCTATCATTAAGCAAGTAATAACACTCCGAAACCAGGCTTCAGTGCATAATTAAGACAGGTTTTAACTCATCAGCCACCACACCCATCGTCTGAAAGTATCTCTAAAAGGAAAGTACGCATGTAATAAAATGAACTAGGGCAAAGTTAACAGCTTCCAGATAAGTGTTATTGCCAGAAAACTGGGCCTTCTGGAAGCAGCAGGACAGAAACCCAATCCTCAGCGCCCCCTGCCTCTATTCTTCTGAATAAGTGGGTCACATGGCATAACAGGAGACTTGCTGTATCTTCCAAGTACAAGAGGGGAGAGGGACCTGGGTATGCAGTGAGTCAGCGCCAGACAAAGTCTTTCCTTTTCTGAGCTTTGTTGTCCTCTAGGCTGCTGGGAACCAGAAACATTGCAGGTTTCTACACGAAAAAAGGGTGAGTTCAGTTTCAGATGGTATTTCAGTCAAAGGCAGAGGTTAGGAAAGAAAGGGCACTGTGCTGTACTCACCACAACCAGCCTAAGTATACCTTGAGGTTAGTGTTGGTACCAGTGCTCAACACCAAGGGCTCTGCAGCCACCTTTTCTGCTAGGAACCACCTTCTCCGGGCAGATTCCACTGATTTGCCCTCAGATGTCTGAGACAGGTGGCCAGGAGCCAGTGGAGTTTTGTGGAAGGGAATGGCTTTGGAGCCAGGTGAGCCTGGCTTACAATCTGGCTCTACCACTTATTAGCTAGAGCTTGCCAACGGCCCCAGCTCATCTCCCACAGCACATGCTCTGACACCATCCTCTGTCAATCCCTCCTCTCTTAGTTGTGTTTCGTTCCCATGGGAGTGAGCAGGAGCACAAAAAGACTAAATCCCACAGCACACCTTCCTCCATATGGCCTTCTGAACTCAACCAACAGTGACCCTCCCTGCCCCATGGGGAACTGTGTCCACTCCAAACATCTGTCTATCCCTCAAATCCTGGCTCTTGCATCACCATCGTCAGTTCTGGGGAAAGGTGTGTTACCTTTCTTCTCAGTAGGCTAATTCAGATGAGATTCGCTGAGCCTGGGTCAAGAACAGGCAGAGTGCTCCTGCTTGTTGTGTAAAAGGGACCAGCTTTGGCCGGGCGCGGTGGCTCAAGCCTGTAATCCCAGCACTTTGGGAGGCC
>NW_016842975.1:0-1081 GCF_001698545.2 Rhinopithecus bieti | reverse complement strand
TCGCCTTCTGTGGGCTGTGCCCACTGTCCAACCAGTCCCAGTGAGATGAACCAGGTACCTCAGTTGGAAATGTAGAAATCATCCATCTTCTGCATCAATCTCTTTGGGAGCTGCAGAGTGGAGCTGTTCCTATTTGGCCATCTTGGAAGCGACCCTGAGTTTTGGCTTTTCTAGGTACAGATGGAATCATGCATACATAGACTTTTGTGTTTGGGTTCCATTGCACATAGTTTTTTGTTTGTTTGGCTGTTTTTTTTTTTTTTTTTTTTTGAGATAGAGTCTCACTTTGTTGCTCAAGCTGGAGTGCAATGGCATGATCTTGGCTCACTGCAACCTCATCCTCCTGGGTTTAAAGGATTCTCGTGCCTCAGCCTCCCAAGTAGCTGGGAATATAGGTGAGTGCCACCATGCCCAGCTTCTGCACACAGCTTTTGAGTCATTGATGTCATTATGTGTATTTATGTTTTGTTCCTTTTAATTGCTGAGTAGTATGCCATCACATTAATATACCACAATTTGTTTTTCCATTCATGAGTTCATGAACATTCAAGTTGTTTTCATTTTTTTGCTCTGAATATTCACATACATGGCTTTTGTATGGACATGCTTTCATTTCTTTGGGATAAACAGCTAGAAGTGGGATTGGTGGGTCATACGTTAAGTGTCTGTTTAATCTTATAGTAAACTGCTAATGTTTTCCAAAGTGGCTGTACCATTTCACATTTGCATATATCTCATAACTATTTTTAAAAAGGAAAAACTGGCCGGGCACGGTGGATCACGCCTGTAATCCCAGCACTTTGGGAGGCTGAGGTGGGCAGATCACAAGGTCAGGAGATCAAGAGCATCTTGGCTAATATGGTGAAACCCCATCTCCACTAAAAAATAGAAAAAAAAAAAAATTAGCCGGGCGTGGTGGCAGGCACCTATAGTCCCAGCTACTCGGGAGGCTGAGGCAGGAGAATGGTGTGAACCCAGGAGGTGGAGCTTGTAGTGAGCTGAGATCGCGCCACTGCACTCCAGCCTGGGCGACTGAGTGAGACTCCATCTCAAAAAATAAATAAATAAATAAATAAATAAA
>NW_016842974.1:0-319 GCF_001698545.2 Rhinopithecus bieti | reverse complement strand
AGTGGGTTCCCAAATATCACTTTGGAGATTCCACGAAAAGACTGTTAGCAAACGGCTCCATGAGGACTAAGTTGTAACTATGTGAGATGAATTCACAAAGCACAAAGAAGTTTCTCAGAAAAATTCTTTCACGTTTTCACCTGATGGTATTTCCTTTAGCAGCGTAGGACTCAATGCGATGGAAAGTAGCTCTTCTCAGGTTCCTCAAAGACAGTGATAATGGTCTTTTCCAGGAAATTTAAGTGTAAATCTGTGAGATGAATTCACACATCTCCGAGAAGTTTCCAAGAAAGCTTCTTTCTAGTTTCCATCTCAGGAT
>NW_016842973.1:0-3085 GCF_001698545.2 Rhinopithecus bieti | reverse complement strand
GGAGCCCCCGCGGTGCCCCTGAGGCCCTCCCCGCCAGGCGGAGCCCCGCGGTGCCCCTGAGGCCCTCCCCGCCAGGCGGAGCGCCCGTGGTGCCCCTGAGGCCCTGCCCACCCCACATGCCCTGTGCTGCACTCCCAGGCTGCAGACCCTGAGCGGCATGTCGGCATCGGACGAGCTGGACGACTCACAGGTGCGTCAGATGCTGTTCGACCTAGAGTCAGCCTACAACGCCTTCAACCGCTTCCTGCATGCCTGAGCCTGTGGCGCCAGCCCCTGCACGGAAGGGCAGAGTCTGAGGCGATGACTCCTGTTGCCCTATCCGCCACACAGGCCCTGGTCATCCACACAACTCACTGTCTGCAGCTGCCCATCTTGTGTCTGTCTTTGGTGTCAGGACTTTGGGGGCCGGGCCCCTCCCCACAATAAAGATACTCTCCGACCTCCTGCCTAGGTGGCTCCCCAGGCCTGCCCTGTGTGGTCTCTCCACCCTCCTGGGACTCTGAGCATACATCCCCTCTCACCTGCCCTCCCCGACCCGTGTGGTGGCCTGGCCCTGGCTCTGTCCCTGCCACTGTGTCTCTCATGGCCTGTGTCACTCGCTGACAGCTGCTTCCCTGGTGGGCTCTGCCTGGGCATGCAGTGGGAGGCAGGGCTGCTTCCACAGCCCCAAGGCCTGGGAAACAGGTCCACCACCTGGCCAGGCATGGCTCAACTCTGGCCACAGGGGAGGCTGAGGCTGCCTGCCACCCCTCCCCACTCCTCACTGAAGCCCAGGGCAGCACCAGGTCTTCTGAGTGCAGTCAGGTCCCAGCGCACCTGGCCAGGCTGGTCTCAGAGGCGGTGTGCTTCATGCTGTCAGCTGCTCCACACCCACCTCTCCACTCTGGTGACTACACCCTGGCCCAGGACCCCTGACTTACTGCAGCTCCAGCCAGTGACTCATCGGGTGGGAGTTTGTCAAGCCCACCACCAGGGCCTCTCCCCAAGCGCCTCAGCAGAGCCCAAGAGTCAAGGCCGGGCCTGGTGGGGAGGCAGTGGGTGGTAGACACCGTCCGTTCAAAGCATGTGCTGTACACCAGCTGCTGCCCCAGGGAAAGCAGCAGACCACACACGACACTTCTGGGTTCCAAGAGCCACGCTTCACATCTTAGCAACTCTGTTGTCAGGACAAGGGATGTGCCAGGGTGTCACTATAGCATTTTCTTTCTCAGCGGCTGAGAACACAGCACCTCTTACTATCTGTGGCATTTAGAGCCGATGGAATGAGGTGTGTAGAGAAAGGAAGATGGTGAAAATCAAGTCGCATGGTATTCCGCGGGGCTTGGGACGTCGAGCAGGAGGGCATGGAGGAGGCAGGTGGGCTCTGCATGGCTGTGTGGGGCTGCCTCTCAGTCGGCCAAGGGGGGCCATCAAGCAGGATGACAACTTCAGTGGCTGGAGAGGGAGGCTGAATCCCACCAAGAAGCCGGAGGACTGGCCAGGGGCACTGCTCTGGGAAGTGGGAAGAGACTGACCAAGGAGCCAGAGAAGAGCCCCAGGACAGCAGGGTCCAGGGCACCCGGAGGGAGCTGAGGAAGGGTACTGTTGAGTCGGGCCATGGAGACCTCAGTGTCCTTGACAGGCACACGTGGGTGCAGGGTGTTTCGAGGGAGGACCAGCACCCAGAAACGTGTGTGTCAAGCCGAGCAGATGGCCTGGGTCATTTTGATCTTTTTTTTTTGAGGAGTCACTTTCTGTTGCCCAGGCTGGAGTGTAGTGGCACCATCTCGGCTCACTGCGATCTCCACCTCCCGGGTTCAAGCAATTCTCCTGCCTCAGCCTCCTGAGTAGCTGGGATTACAGGGGTGTGCCACCACGCCCAGCTATTTGTGTACTTTCGGTAAAGACAGTTTCTCCATGTTGGTCAGACTGGTCTCCAACTCCTGGCCTCAGGTGATCGCCTGCCTCAGCCTCCCAAAGTACTAGGATTACAGGCACAAGCCACCACACCCGGCCTGCAATTTTTTTTATTTTACTTTTAGTTTTCTTTATTTTACTTTTTTTGAGACAGAATCTTACTCTGTCACCCAGGCTAGAGTGCAATGGCATGATCTCAGCTCACTGCAACCTCCACCTCCCAGGTTAAAGAAATTCTCTTGTCTCAGCCTCCCGAGTACTACAGGCACGAGCCACTATGCCTGGCTAGTTTTGTATTTTAGTAGAGATGGGGTTTCACCGTGTTGGCCAGGCTGGTCTCCAACTCCTGACCTCAGCTGTTCTGCCCGCCTCGGCCTCCCAAAGTGCTGGGATTATAGGCATGAGCCACCGTGCCTGGCCTATTTTATTTTTTTTTTACTATGATAAAATACAACAAACTTTGCCTTTTATCTGATTTTAAGTACACAGGTCAGTGGCATTAAGTGTATTTACATTATTGTGCAACCTCATCGTCCACCTCCAGAACTTTTCCATCCAAACAAAGTGAAGCTCCATCCCTGTAAAGCACCCACGCGCATTCTCCCCTCCCCAGCCCTGGCAGTCACCCTTCTTGCTTTTCTTTTCGTTCTTTTTTTTTTTTTTTTTTTTTTTGAGGCAGTTTGACTCTGTCGTCCAGGATGGAGTACAGTTGCGCAATCTCGGCTCACTGCAGCCTCCATCTCCCAGGTTCAAGCGATTCTCCTGCCTCAGCCTCCCGAGTAGCTGGGACTACAGGCGCCCGCCACCTCGCCCCGTTAATTTTTTGGATTTTTGGTAGAGACGGGGTTTCACTGTGTTAGCCAGGATGGTCACGATCTCCTGACCTTGTGATCCACCCACCTCGGCCTCCCAAAGTGCTGGGATTACAGGCAGGAGAATCTCTTGAACCTGGGAGGTGGAAGTTGCAGTGAGCCGAGATCGCACCATTGCACTCTAGAAGTGGCGTGATCTCGGCTCACTGCAACCTCCACCATGCCCAGCTAATTGTGGACTTTTAGTAAAAACGGGGTTTCTCCATGTTGGTCAGGCTGGTCTCTAACTCCTGACCTCAGGTGATCCACCCGCCTCAGCCTCCCAAACTACTGGGATTACAGGTGTGAGGCACTGCACCCAGCCTGTTTTGTTTTGT
>NW_016842972.1:0-922 GCF_001698545.2 Rhinopithecus bieti | reverse complement strand
TAGGACGCCTCTTTTCCTGTTCTGTCTGTTAAGCTGTCTGCCTCTGTTGGTCATACCCAGCTGTTAATGTTCACTAATTTCCAGCTGATTTCTTTCTTGTGCATGACAGTATCTGGGGTCATAAATTCCCCATAGTTTAATCCAATTAAATTTGGGTTCCTTTTCAGGGGTAGATTTTGAAGCCAGTCTTTCAAGTTTGTTCTGACTCCAGGGTGAGTCTTTGTGGCTGGCTTTTTCCCTGGTCTTCCTAAGGAGGGGCCTATAGTTTGGCTTATTGTCATGGAGCTACAAGCTTCCTCTTAATTGCTTACCAACAAAATCTCTATTGTTTTCAAGAATTCCCTTAGAGTGGAACTCCCCTAACTCTGTTTTAAATGAAGTCAGAACCTTTGGGAAGAGCATCAGAGCTCTCTGTTTTATAACCTCTCCCCAGGAAAAAAATCTCTTCACCACTTCTCTAGAGGTGGGGCTGGAGACAGTGGCCCATTTTCTCAAAGTGACACTGCTGTTTTGTGGGTGGAAGGTGCTGGTGAGGGCAGTAGTCTCTGAACTTATCAGCTTACCTCTCTGGTCTGGAATCTTTCCCCTTGAGCCAGCTGGGGTGAAGGTACCAAGGTCTCAGCATTCTCACCCTGCCATGCATGAAATGGAGCCTTTGAGTGGGGGATAGAGGAGCCTCTGAGTGGAGGATAGAAGGAAGCTCCTGACTTCTTGGCTGCACTCACCTGGAATTCAGCCTCTGTGCTCAGGAGTTGGGAGAATAAGCTATGCTGGTGGCCTTAGCCTCCAAAGGAGCTATCATAGCTCTTGACAGAAAGCTGAGGATAGAGAGAACTCCATCTTCGTGGCCATACCTATCCAGAGTAGAGATTGTGTTACACTGAGCAGTGGAGAGGGAGTAGAGAGAGGGAGTAGGTCTGGA
>NW_016842970.1:0-1012 GCF_001698545.2 Rhinopithecus bieti | reverse complement strand
TTGACTTCAGAGGGACAGCTTGACAGCATAGCTTCAGAGAGGAGTCTGGCCTGGGATGGCTGGACTTCAGTGGAGGAATACCTTCCCGCTCTGTCCCCTTTTCAGCTTCCCTTCCCGCTGAGAGCCGCTTTCATTGGCAATAAAAGTCTCCCACGTTTACCATCTTTAATTCATTTGTGCGACTTCATTCCTTCTGGATGCCAGGCAAGAACTCAGGGTCCACGAGTGCAGGTATAAAGGCTGTCCCACTGAGCCTCCCCTGAGCTGTTAATACTTAAGTCGTCCATGGATGGCAAAGCTAAAAGGGCACTGTAACACTCCTTCTGGGGCATCAGGGGTTGCGGGCACCCTCCTGTAGATGCTGCCATGGGGGTGGTATGGAGTTTGCACTTGCTGATGCCCAATAGCACTAACCCCAGCTCCGGCACCCAGTCTCCTGCGTGCTCCCCCTCCCATGAGGGGTGGAGCAAGGCAGTCCAAGTGAGTGGAGTTTCCTTCTGCCAGTGCCTCCATGCACTCCAGTTCCTGCCTGTGAAGGGGGCCTGCTTCAATTACTTTGAGTAGGAGAAACTTCTTAGTTCTAAAGGGCCCCAGTTTTAGGGTGACCCTAACACTTTAATATGTTTTACTTGTAGGAACTCCAACAGGGCTCAGGGTAGAGATTTAAGAATGACCCCTCATGGCTATAGTTGGGAAGGAGAAGAGGAATCACTATAAAATACACCTAGAAACTTCTCCAAAAAAAGCATACTTGGCCAGGCATGGTGGCTCACGCCTGTAATCCCAGCACTTTGGGGGGCCGAGGCAGGTGGATCACGAGGTCAGGAGATGGGAGACCATCCTGGCTAATACAGTGAAACCCCATCTCTACTAAAAATATTAAAAATTAGCCGGGCGTGGTGGCGGGCACCTGTAGTCCCAGCTACTTGGGAGGCTGAGGCAGGAGAATGGCGTGAACCTGGGAGGTAGATTGCAGTGAGCCGAGATTGCAGCACTGCACTCCAGCCTGGGT
>NW_016842969.1:0-406 GCF_001698545.2 Rhinopithecus bieti | reverse complement strand
CAGACACACCACACATACAGAGACACACACACACCACACACACACCACACACACACACAACACACAGACACACACATACCACACACCACACACACACCACACACCACACACACCATACACCACACACACCATACACACAACCCACAGACACACAGACACACCACATATAGAGACACACACCACACACTACACATACCATACACACACACACAACGCACAGACACACAGACACACCACACACACAGACGCACACATGCCACACACAAATACACACACCACACACACAGACACACACCACACACACACAGGCACACACATACAACACAGACACACACAGACACACATTGACACATGCCACACACACATACACAGATACACACCACACACACACAGATACACCACACAC
>NW_016842968.1:0-762 GCF_001698545.2 Rhinopithecus bieti | reverse complement strand
AAAAAAAGAACTTCAACTGTCTACAGATTCCATGTTTTAATGGCTATGTTATACTGCTGCATGTAACCATATGTTTAATAATTTTTTCTACAATTTTGACATGGACTGCTTTTATACTTATTGATTTCTATTTTCCAGACTCCATTGCATTTCTCTTTTTGATAAAAGGAGCAGTGCTTGTTCACTTCCAGTCTCCTGGTTATTCTCCAACGTTCTATAGCTTCTCAAGGGTGAAACTGGTGAACTGTTCAGACCTCCATGTCTGGTTCCTTTATGCGCTGCTTTAACAGAATACCTGAGAATAATTTGTAAAACACACATTTATTTTTTATCATTCTGGAGGCTGGGAGGTCCACATCTGGTAAGGGCATTTTTGCTGCATCTTTGCATGGCAGAAGGTGAAAGGACAAGAAAGCATGCACGTGCATGAAGAGAGAGAGAAGACAAGGGAAGGGAAGGGGACCAAACTCATTCTCATTATCAGGAACTCACCTCCACAATAACAAACCCACTTGCAAAATATAAAGGCATTAATCCATTCATGAGGAAAGAACCCTCAGGACCTAATCACCCCTTAAAGGTTCTACTTACCAACACCATTGCATCGGGGACTAAGTTTCCAACATAGGCACTTCAGGGGATGCCTTCAAACCATAGCACTCTATAACGTATCTGTAGAGCGTATAATGTATGTATACTGTATAACGTATCTATATAGTGTATCTGTATAATGTAGAGTCCTTAAATATTTTAAAGAGTTTT
>NW_016842967.1:0-226 GCF_001698545.2 Rhinopithecus bieti | reverse complement strand
GCAGTGAATTCTTAGAAATGTCTTAGCTTCTTAGTGATTACAAGGACCTTTAAATACCCTGACCCTCTTTAGATTTGTAATTTCTTTCTTTCTTTCTTTCTTTCTCTCTCTCTCTCTCTCTCTCTCTCTCTCTCTTTCTTCTTTTCTTTTCTTTTCTCTTCTTTTCTTTTCTTTTCTTTTCTTTTCTTTTCTTTTCTTTTCTTTTTTGAGACGTATCAAAAAAGAT
>NW_016842966.1:0-1615 GCF_001698545.2 Rhinopithecus bieti | reverse complement strand
GGTTTACATAGCCAGTTTATTGTTATTATTATTATACCAACTTCTCTTTCTTTTCTTGGATTTTGAAACTAAGCCTTAGTCCATTAAATCTTGATTTCACTTTACCCCAGCGTAGACCAACTGAAAAGAATGGGTTACAGGTGTGCAAGCTACTATTGGCCTTAGCCCTCAAGGTGACTGTGGGGACCCAGGGCAGCTGGAGCCATTGAGACAATCACCTTGGGCTGGAGGCGACTTGTCCGTTTACACTGGTGTTTGCCATGCAGTCTTTACCGTGTGTGCATTCTCTGCCCATACATGCAAGTTTGGGAAGTACTGCCCTTTCCTTTGTGTGATCATTTTAGATCACTCTGATTCTCTGAAACATACTAAGAGAAGTCAAGGGTCATATATGTCATGCTTCACTTTATTGACTATTTCCCACAATAGGCTTTCTTCTACCAAAACTTCCCCTTTTATCTGCCCACACATAAAAATACATATGTCTACTTCTGAGTTCTGAGCATTTCTAATGATAATAAATCCTCAATTTGACTTTATTTCAACGGCTTTTCTTTAGCCAAAATGACTTGCATACCTGTTTAGAGTGTATTAGGAAAATAAAATGTGGGGCAGAAAATGTTGAGATCTAGCTAGACTTCTTGCTATTGGGTCAATTATCTAGCCTCATCTGTAAGAAAGAAGTTGATGATCTCCAATGTTTTTTTAAGCATACCAATGTATGGAGATGCTCAATTTAGTCATGCTACCATCTGGTTATTACTGTTACTGTAAGTGATTAATGGTCTTATAACATATGAAAACACTAATTAAATATTTTTAATGTAGAAAATGTATGTGTTCATATATTCAACACTGGGTATATACTTCACATGATGCACTGTGCTAGTGCTGGGGATTCAAAGTGCCTAATTCATAGCCCTTGCCTCTAAGAAGTTTATCTTCTAGTGGTGAAAGATAATGAACAGAAAGTTATGCTTCATACAGTAAGGTTGATGATAGAGGTGATGTCTACACTCAAGCTTCCTTGTCAAGGGAGGGGTAGATGCAACTTCCCAGGAGGTGCCTTCAGTTTAAAAATGGTGTGAGGAAGACACAGAGATCTGGGGGCTACTTGTCTTCAGCTCAGCTGGTTGTACATGTACACCCTTTTGCTGCTGTAGTTGAAGCCCTGCCTTTGCCTCAGTGATTAGAATGGACCTGCAGCACTGTTATGTAGTACTGTGGTGGCATCCTTCATTATGTAGTTATGAAATATCCCCTTCTGGGTATGAAAGATGGGTTAAGTTATCAATTTTTATTTATGAAAGTGTACATTGTATAAGATACTAAGGTATAGAGGTCATTTTTGCCTCTGTCTTAGTCTGTTTTGTGCTGCTATTACAGAATACCTAAGACTGGCTAGTTTACGTAAAATGGAGATTGTTTTTATAGCTCTGGAGGCTGAGAATTCCAGGTAGAGGAACCAACATCTGGTGAGGGCCTTCTTGCTGTGTCATCATGTGGCAGAAGGCAGAAGGGCAAGAGAGCACATGAGAGAGCAAGAGATTGAACTTGCAGCCTCAAGCCCTTTTATAATCAGCATTAATTCACTGAGGATGGTAACCCTCAGGAT
>NW_016842964.1:0-761 GCF_001698545.2 Rhinopithecus bieti | reverse complement strand
TTACCACTTATAACAATGGAGTAAAGTAAAGCTAACTGCTGTGTGTAGTCTTTGAACTTATTAATGTAGACTACTAGACTCATTTGTTTCCTAACCAATTAGGCCCACTTTGCATTTATGCATTTGCAAAATGAACCTTTCTAAACACCAGTTTCCTTATTCGTAAGATGGGGATAATAATGGTACTTACACTGAAGAGTATTAACAGAACTAAATGAGATAATCTAGTACCTGGCCCATATTAATCTTCTGATAGATGTGAAGAGCATGCACACAAATCAATAAACAAGCCTTAAGCAAAAAGCTGTTTCTACTTACAACGGATAGTCACAATTTAGCATGACAGGTCAAAGTTCTCAGTGTATGGTCATACATATGGGTTCACATCTTTGTTTTGCCACTTAAGAGCTATGTTTTTCTCATTTTAATTTCCCCTTGTGAACATAAAAATAATATTAAAGACCTACCTAACAGGGTAGTTACAAAGGCTTTAGTAATGAGACAATAATGTAAAATGACCAGAATGGCACCCGATAGAGAGAAAAAGCTTAACATTTTAAATATTAGATATTGTGAGAGTCAAATTCTAAAGATTTTAACATCATGATCATATGACACTTTTCAAAGTCTAGACAGCCTCATTATGGTACTATGACATTTTTTAGTCACTTTTAGGACAATGAGATTAGATGCAAACAGATGTTTATAGAAGTATTTTCAGATTAGCCTATTGAAACAAAGACTTAAAAAGATCAGCCAGA
>NW_016842963.1:0-1012 GCF_001698545.2 Rhinopithecus bieti | reverse complement strand
CTGACTTCAGAGGGACAGCTTAACAGCATAGCTTCAGAGAGGAGTCTGGTCTGGGATGGCTGGACTTCAGTGGAGGAATACCTTCCCGCTCTGTCCCCTTTTCAGCTCCCCTTCTGCTGACAGCCACTTTCATTGGCAATAAAAGTCCCCCACGTTTACCATCTTTAATTCATTTGTACGACTTCATTCCTCCTGGATGCCAGGCAAGAACTCAGGGTCCACGAGTGCAGGTATAAAGGCTGTCCCACTGAGCCTCCACTGAGCTGTTAATACTTAAGTCGTCCATGGATGGCAAAGCTAAAAGGGCACTGTAACACTCCTTCTGGGGCATCAGGGGTTGCGGGCACCCTCCTACAGATGCTGCCATGGGGGTGGTATGGAGTTTGCACTTGCTGGTGCCCAATAGCACTATCCCCAGCTCCGGCACCCAGTCTCCTGCATGCTCCCCCTTCCATGATGGGTGGAGCAAGGCGGTCCAAGTGAGTGGAGTTTCCTTCTGCCAGTGCCTCCGTGCACTCCAGTTCCTGCCTGTGAAGGGGGCCTGCTTCAATTACTTTGAGTAGGAGAAACTTCTTAGTTCTAAAGGGCCCCAGTTTTAGGGTGGCCCTAACACTTTAATATGTTTTACTTGTAGGAACTCCAACAGGGCTCAGGGTGGAGATTTAAGAACGAACCCCATGGCTATAGTTGGGAAGGGGAAGAGGAATCACTATAAAATACACCTAGAAACTTCTCCAAAAAAAGCATACTTGGCCGGGCATGGTGGTTCACGCCTGTAATCCCAGCACTTTGGGAGGCCAAGGCAGGTGGATCACGAGGTCAGGAGATGGGAGACCATCCTGGCTAATACAGTGAAACCCCATCTCTACTAAAAATATAAAAAATTAGCCGGGCGTGGTGGTGGGCACCTGTAGTCCCAGCTACTCGGGAGGCTGAGGCAGGAGAATGGCGTGAACCTGGGAGGTGGAGATTGCAGTGAGCCGAGATTGCAGCACTGTACTCCAGCCTGGGC
>NW_016842962.1:0-1612 GCF_001698545.2 Rhinopithecus bieti | reverse complement strand
CCCATCTTGGCCTCCCAAAGTGCTGGGATTACAGGCGTGAGCCACCACGCCCGGCCTGAATGCCTGTTTTTCAATTCTTGTGGGTTTGGAGTGGGTTTACTAGACCTTATGGTAATTCTATGTTTAAATTATTGAGGAATCACCAAACTTTTTCAGTATGGCTGTACCATTTTACATTCCTATCAGTAATGTATGAGGCTTCTATTTTCTCCACATCCTTGCCAACTATTGTTATTTTTTGTTGTAGTCATGCCAGTAGGTAGGAAGTAATATCTTATAGCTTCATTTGCATTTACCTAATGACTAGTGGTGTTAAACATAATTTTCATGTCTTGTTGGCCATTGTATATCTTTTCTGGAAAAATGCCTAATTACGTTTTTTGACTTTTTTTTTTTTTTTTTTTTTTGAGACAGGGTCTTGCTCCACCACCCAGGCTGGAGTGCAGTGGCATGATTGTGGCTCACTGTAACCTCAACCTTCTGGGCTAAAGTGATCCTTCTGCCTCAGCCTCCTGAGTAGCTGGGACCACAGCTGTGCACCACTGCACCTAGCTAATTTTTTTATTTTTTGTAGATCTGAGGTCTCACTGTGTTGCCCAGGCTGTTCTGGAACTCCTGGGCTCAAGTGATCCTCCCACCTCTGCATCCCAAAATGCTGGGATTACAGGCATGAGCAACCACAGCCGGCCTTTGCCCATTTTTAAATTGGGTTATTTGTCTTTTGGTTGTCGAGTTGTAAGACATCTTTATATATTCCAAATATAAGACACTTCTCAGATATATGATTTGCAAATAGCAGGTTATCTGTATACTTTATTCATAGCGCCCTTTAATGCACAAAATATTTAGATTTTGAAGTCCAACTAATTTTTTTGTTGACTGTTTGTACTTTAGGTGTAATGTCTGAAAAACTGTTGCCTAGTCCAGGGTCATGAAGATTTACATCATTGTTTTCTTCTGAGAATTTTCTAGTTTTAGCTCTTATATTTAGGTATTTTATCCATGTTAAGTTAATGGTTTTTTTTTTTGTTTTAGAGAGAGGGTCTTGCTCTGCTGCCCAAACTGGAGTGCAGTGATGTGATCATGGCTCACTGCAGCCTTGCCCTCCTGGGCTTAAGCAATCCTCCCACCACATCTCCCCAAGTAGCTTGCCCTATGGGGGTATGCCACCACACATGGCTAATTTTATTTTTTTGTAGAGATGGGATCAAGCTAATTTTAATATGGTATGAGGTGGTCTAAATTTGTTTCTTTTTCATGGTGATATCAGTTTGTTGCAACACAATTTGTTGAAAAGGCTATTCTTACCTTCTATTGAATTTTCTTAGGATCTTTGTCAAAAATCAATTGACTATAGAAGTATGAAGCTATTTTTTTTCTGGACTTTGAATTCTACTGCAGTGATCTATATGTCTCTTCTTCGGTCAGTACCACAGTGTCTTTGTTGTTGTACCTTTGTGATAAATTTTGAAATAGGGAAGAATGAGACTTTCAAACTTTATTCTTCTTCAATATTGCTTTTGACGTTTCTGGGTACCTTACATTTCCATATGAAGTTTAGGATTAGCTTGTCAATTTCTGCAAAGGAAGGCAGTTGGAATTTTGATAGGAA
>NW_016842961.1:0-319 GCF_001698545.2 Rhinopithecus bieti | reverse complement strand
TCAAACTGCTGCATGAAAAGAATCGTGTAAGTCTCTGAGATGAATTCACAAATTAGAAAGTAGTTTGTCAGAAATCTACCATGGGATATTTTCGAGTACATTGAAACTTATGGTGACTAAGGAAATATCTTCATGTAAAAAATAGAAAAAAGCTTTCTGAGAAACCACTTTGTGATGTGTTAGTTTATCTCACAGAGTTACACTATTCTTTTCATGGAACAGTTTGGTAGTATTGTTTTTGTGGAATCCTGGAAAGGATAATTTCGATCGCTTTGAAGCATTGTTTTAATCAGAGGGTATTTCCTTTCTCATTGTAGGG
>NW_016842960.1:0-1291 GCF_001698545.2 Rhinopithecus bieti | reverse complement strand
AGATGGAGTCTTGCTCTGTCAACCAAGCTGGAGTACAGTGGCACGATCGTGACTCACTGCAGTCTCCATCTCCTGGGTTCAAGCAATTCTTTAAGTCTTTGATCCATCTGGAGGTTATTTTACTTTGTTTTATTTTATTTTATATTTTTTGAGATGGAGTCTTGCTCTGTCAACCAAGCTGGAGTACAGTGGCACGATCGTGACTCACTGCAGTCTCCACCTCCTGGGTTCAAGCAATTCTCCTTCCTCTGCTTCCCATGCTGCTGGAACTACTGGCACCTGCCACCACACCTGGCTAATATTTGTATTTTTAGTAGAGACGGAGTTTCATCATGTTGGCCAGGCTGGTCTCGCACTGCTGACCTCAAGTGATCTGCCCACCTTGCCCTTCCAGAGTGCTAGGATTACACTGTGTGCCTAGCCTTGTGGTGATTTTTTTAATTCAGTAAGGAAAAGGGTCTAGTTTCATTCTATTTCATATGGGTCTACAATTTCCCCACCACCATTTACTAAAGATAGTGTCCTTTTCAAATGTATTTTCTTTTCATCTAGTTTAAAAAAAAAAAAGTCACTAGACTGTAAATACCTAGATTTATTCCTGGGTTATCCAATTTGCTTCCAGTGATCTATGTCTCTTTCAATAGTATGCTTTTATGGCTATTGTAGCCCTGTAATATATTTTTATATCAGGTAGTATGATGTCTCTTTTTGCTATGGATTGCTTTGGCTATGTAGCCAGTTTTGTTACTAGTTCCACATGAATTTTAGGATTATTTTATCTGTGTCTGTGAAAAATGACATTGGTATTTCAATGGGGATTGGATTGAATCTGTAGATTGCTTTGAGCAGAATGTTCAATTTAATGATGTTAATTCCTTGGATCCGTGATCATGGGATGCAATACATCAGGGATAATAGTGTGTAGTTTTGTTTTTTGTTGTGTGTTTTCTGCTTTGGGGAAGGCAGTGTGTTCAATTTAATGATATTAATTCCTCTAAGCCAAGAGCAGGGGATTCATTTGTCAAGGATAATGGTATATAGATTTTTGTTGTGTGTTTTCTGGTGTTGGTATCAGACAAAGCTGGTCTCATAGACTGCGTTAAGGATAATTCCTTCCTATTCAATGTTTTGAAATAGGAAGATTGCTATTATTTGTTACATGTTTTGTAGAATTCAGCAGTGAATCCATTTGGTCTTGAGCTTTTCTTTGTTGGGATACTTGTTAATACTGAATCAATATTACTACTTTTATTCTTCAGGGTTATTTTTTATTCTTGATTTTTTATTTCTT
>NW_016842959.1:0-317 GCF_001698545.2 Rhinopithecus bieti | reverse complement strand
ACCACACACACCCATTCACACACCACCCAACACACTACACACACCCATCCACACACCACACAACACACCACACACACCTATCCACACACCACACAACACACCACACACACCCATCCACACATCACACACACAACACAACACACAACACACCACATGCACCAATCCACACACCACACACACCATACACCACACAGCACACCATACACACGACACAACACACAACCCACCACACACACCCATCCACACACCACACAACACACCACACACACCCATCCACACATCACACACACAACACACAACACACCACACACACCAAT
>NW_016842958.1:0-319 GCF_001698545.2 Rhinopithecus bieti | reverse complement strand
AAAATCTCTGCAGCACTGTGACATGTTCATGATGGCCATAACACCCATGCTGGAACGTTGTGGTTTTACGGAAATGAGGGCAAGAAACACCCCACCCAGGGCAGAAAACTGCTTAAAGGCATTCTTAAACCACAAATAATAGCATGAGCAATCTGTGCCTTAAGGACATGCTCCTGCTGCAGATAACTAGCCAAACCCATCCCTTTATTTCGGCCCATCCCTTTGTTTCGGCCCATCCCTTTGTTTCCCATAAGGGATACTTTTTGTTAATCTAATATCTACAGAAACAATGCTAATGACTGGCTTGCTGTTAATAAAT
>NW_016842957.1:0-761 GCF_001698545.2 Rhinopithecus bieti | reverse complement strand
TAAACACCTTTACACAAAACTAGAAAATCTAGAAGAAATGGATAAATTCCTGGACACATACACCCTGCCAACATTAAACCACCAAGAAATCGAATCCCTGAATAGATCAATAATACGTTCCGAAATTGAGGCAGTAATTAACAGCCTACCAACCAAAAAAAAAAAAAAAAGGCCCAGGACCAAACAAATGCACAGCTGAAATCTACCAGAGGTACAAAGAGAAGCTGGTTCCATTTCTTCTGAAACTATTACAAACAATGGAAAAAGAGGGATTCCTCCCTAACTCATTTTATGAGGCCAGCATCATCCTGATACCAAAACCTGGATGAGACACAACACAAAAAGAAAATTGCAGGCCAATATCCCTGATGAATATCAATGTGAAATTCCTCAATAAAATACTGGCAAACCGAATCCAGCAGCACATCAAAAAGCTTATCCACCATGATCAAGTCAGCTTCATCCCTGGGATGCAAGCATGGTTCAACATAAGCAAATCAGTAAGCATAATTCATCACATAAACAGGACCAATGACAAAACCACATGATTATCTCAATAGATACAGAAAAGACCTTCGATAAAAATTCAACACTGCTTCATGCTAAAAAACTCCCAATAAGCTAGATATCAATGGAATGTATATCAAAATAGTAAGAGCTATTTATGACAAACCCACACCCAATATCACACTGAACAGGCAAAACCTGGAAGCATACCCCTTGAGAACTGGCACAAGACAGGGATGCCCTCTCTTACCACT
>NW_016842956.1:0-1425 GCF_001698545.2 Rhinopithecus bieti | reverse complement strand
GTTCTATCGCATATGTATATCCAGTTGTCCCAGCACCATTTGTTGATGAAACTACTCTTTCCCTCATTCAATAGTCTTGGCACACTTGCTGAAAATCAATTGGCCATAAGTGTATGCATATAGCTTTGGAGCCTCAATTCTATTCCATTAATCTATATATCTGTCCTTAGAATTATGTTGTTTTGATTACTATAGCTTTGAGGAGGGTTTTAAAACCAAAAAGTGTTAGCTTACTTTTCTTCTTCTATTTTAAAATTGTTTAGGCTGTTCAGTATTCCTTGAGATTTTTTAAATCAATTTTAGGATGCATTTTTCATTTTCAGTAAGAAAAAAAAGGTCACTGTGATTGTGATAGGGATTATGTTGTGTCTGTTGATCACTTTGAATAGTATTTTCATTGTTTTAATCCATTTTTTGTTACTATGACAGAATACCTGGGATGGAGCAATTATTTTTTAAAAAGAATTTTATTTTGTCTCATGGTTCTGAAGGGTAGGAAGTGTGACGTCAAGTGACCATATCTGGTTGGCTTTTGGTGAGGGCATCCTACTGCATCATAACATGACAGAGCACTGAAAGGGGAAATGGGTGCTGCAAAAGAAACAAAACACAAGAGACAGCCTCACTTTGTAACAACCTGCTCTTGCTGTAACTAATCCAATCCTGTGAGAGCAGGAATTCACTGATTCCTGTGAGAATTAAACCAGACCCACGAGAGCAACGTTACTCCCTCTTTACAAACTAATCACCCCTTAAAGGCTCAACCTTCCAACATCATCACACTGGGGACCAAATTTCCAACACATGAATTCTAGGGGACACACACAAACCATAGCAGTCATCTTTAAATATTGTTTTCCAATCCATGAACACAGGATGTCTTTCCATGTATTTAAAAGTTTTCTTTAATTTTAAACAGTTTTGTAGTTCTCACTATATAAATCTTGTACTTCCTTAGCACAAGACTTTATAAATTACCCAGTTTATTACATCCTTTATAAATTACCCAGTTAAATTTACTTCAAAGTACTTTATTCTTTTGTTGTATTGCAAATAGAAAGTTTCCTTAATTTATTTTCATAGTGTTCGATGAAAGCATATAGAAATACAGCAAATTTTATGTGTTGAGCTTGCATGTGTTAATCTTAGTTTGTTTATTAGCTCTAATAGCTTTTAGCAGATTTTAATATTTCCTTTTATATTTTCTGTATACGAGATTACATTTTCTGTAACTAGAGATAGTTTTACATTTTCCTTTCAAATTTGGGTGCTTTTATGAAGAAATATTTTGAAAGTCACCAGAGAAAATGACAGTTTACATACAGTTGAGCAACAATTCAAATGTTCATGGACTTCTAATCAGAAGCCATGGAGAGCAGAAGACAGTTGAATGAATGACATCTTAAAGAACTAAAACACAGAAGC
>NW_016842955.1:0-412 GCF_001698545.2 Rhinopithecus bieti | reverse complement strand
GGTTTCACCATGTTGGTCAGGTTGGTCTCGAATTCCTGACCTTCGGTGATCTGCCTGCCTTGGCCTCCCAAAGTGCTGGGATTACAGGTGTGAGCCACGGCACCTGGCCAAAACTTTTTTTTTTTTTTTTTTTTGAGACGGAGTCTCGCTCTGTCGCCCAGGCTGGAGTGCAGTGGCTGGATCTCAGCTCACTGCAAGCTCCGCCTCCTGGGTTTACGCCATTCTCCTGCCTCAGCCTCCCGAGTAGCTGGGACTACAGGCGCCTGGCACCTCACCTGGCTAGTTTTTTGTATTTTTTAGTAGAGACGGGGTTTCACGGTGTTAGCCAGGATGGTCTCGATCTTCTGACCTCGTGATCCGCCCGTCTCGGCCTCCCAAAGTGCTGGGATTACAGGCTTGAGCCACTGCGCCC
>NW_016842954.1:0-1430 GCF_001698545.2 Rhinopithecus bieti | reverse complement strand
AAATGTGTGCCATTTTCAAAAGCCAGTAGTTACTCTAAATTTTAAAATGTGTTTTAAAAATATTTTTTTCTACAGTAGTCTCTTAAGTCATTTCTTGTAATTTGTAAGTAGGCTCTAACAGGTGTGTAGTGTTTTTTACAAAACAAAAAATTTAAAAAAAGAAAGATAATTTCTTAGTAGGTAAATACTGGTGTTCAAAAGTGTGGTTCTAGCAGTTAACAAATTCATGCAATTGACCGACTGTTTTTTGAAAAATGTTTATGCTTATTGACCCTGAACCAGATATGCGTGTACATTTCTGATTCAGCAGAGCTTATCATGATCTTGTTTATAATATTTGTTTATAACACTTACTGTGAACAGTTTCATAAAGAATGGTAATTTTCTTTGCCCTTGTTTCTATATTAATATAGTCACTGCCACAGATATGTGGAATTTGTGAAAAAATTACCTAACTGCTGTGTTCATAGGGTTCCTGTCAGAATCACTCATATTTATTCTTCTTTCAAGGCTATCTGGGAGAGTTGGTGCAGACGAATCCAAGGCCTGAGCTTGTCACTAATTCCCTCCCTGCATTTTTTCTGGTAGTGCAAGAGAGGGAAAGAAAAAAACTTTCAATAAATTCTTGTTACTGATGACAACATAGGCTTTCTGTATTTATTTGTTCATTTTTAAAATTTAATAACTTTATGTCGAGAAAATCAAATATCCATGTAAAATCAGTATCAAGGGAATGATGCAATACATTTCAGTGACATTAGATTAATGGTGTAGATTACAAATGAGGGTGTGGCTCCTAGGCAAGCCTCTAGGTCAAATAACTGACTGACTCAAAGTTAATTGGATACACAAGTCCACAAACAGCATAATTTTCCAGTTGAACTTTCTCATATGTACAATAAACCTGCAGTCATCTGGTAAAATGGAATGTTCTATTATCCTAGATAACAAATTCTTCTGAATATTTCCAAGTTAGCCATTAGAAAGTTTTTGTTGCAAATGGTCATAGTTCTAAAATATATTTTATTTCCATCTGCTTTGGTAAATGGAGTATGTGTGTATATATATTTAATTTTAGTTTCAGGATCAAAAACAGTATATTGAAGGTAATTTAGCTTTTTATTTAAGTTATGGGATTATTACTGTATTCATAGTGGAAATTATCTTAATTTTTTTATATATGGGAACCCCGTTGTATTGCTATAAGTGAGGTTAAAAAAATGTCAGTAAGAAAAGGAAAGACTCAGATTATTGCAGGGATAATAAAATGACAGGTGAGCCTGTGCAGTTGGCTGGCTGGGAGGTTCGGGGGCCTAGGAGATGATTCCTAATTGCATTTTACATGGGATTTTGCATTACTGTGAGGTCGTGCAGTTTTACTCTACCTGCTTGACTGCTGTTGTTGCATTGTTTATTTTTCTTTCTTTTTT
>NW_016842953.1:0-1431 GCF_001698545.2 Rhinopithecus bieti | reverse complement strand
TGAAGAGCCAAATTAATAGTCTTTGCAATTGTTTTTGTTGGAATTTGGAGAGCTGACAAATGAATTAGTAGAAAATGGCAATTCTACATGAATTAGCTTTTAAGTCTCCCTAAGAGGCTGATGCAGAACTTAATAAGAGACTTATTAGGAGAAGTAGGACAACTTAATTCAGATTGATTATAGACTTCGGTGAAGACAGCTGGGGTTCAAATGAAACTGAAAAAGAACTTATATGCACTTCAAAGTATGCTAAGCAGATGTCTGAAACAATTACTCCGCTCTGCCTTTTCAGAAGTTTCAAAGGCGGGATGGGAATAGCATGGTAAACGAAGGTTCTATTTGCCTAAGTTGAGGTAGGGGCTTTTAAAACACACACAGCGCTATCTAAAATCAGACGCTTTGGGAAAAGAAAGTGATTTGACATGGCTGTCCTAAGTAATTTGCTTTTAGCTTTATAAACAAAGCAGGAGATGAGAGGGAATACATGGTAACTAAGTAATAAGCTCTCCTGGCAACACTAACCTACAATTAATTTTACATTGAATAAATCATTTGGTCAGGATTTTTTTTTTATTATTATACTTTAAATTCTGGGATACATGTGCAGAACGTGCAGATTTGTTACATAGGTATACACGTGCCATGGTGGTATGCTGCACCCATCAACCTGTCATCTACATTAGGTATTTCTCCTAATGCTATCCCTCCCCTAACTCCCACCCCTCAACAGGCCCCGGTGTGTGATATTCCCCTCTCTGTGTCCATGTGTTTGCATTGTTCAACTCCCACTCACGAGTGAGAACTTGTGGTGTCTGGTCTTCTGTTCCTGTGTTAGTTTGCTGAGAATGATGGTTTCCAGTTTCACCCATGTTCCTGCAAAGGACATGAACTCATTTTTTTTTTTTTTAAAAAAAGGCTGCAAAGTATTCCATGGTGTATCTGTGCCATGTTTTCTTTATCCAGTCTAACATTGATGAGCATTCGGGTTGGTTCCAAGTCTTTGCTATTGTGAACAGTGCTGCAATAAACATACATGTGCATGTGTATTTATAGTAGAATGATTTATAATCCTTCGGGTATATAACCAGTAATGGGATTGCTGGATCAAATGGTATTTCTGGTTCTAGATCCTTGAGGAATCGCCACACTGTCTTCCACAATGGTTGAACTAATTTACACTCCCACCAACAGTGCAAAAGCATGCCTATTTCTCCACATCCTCTCCAGCATCTGTTGTTCCCTGACTTTTTAATTATCGCCACTGTAACTGGCATGTTTTGATTTGCATTTCTCTAATGACCAGTGATGATGAGCTTTTTTTCATGTTTGTTGGCCACATAAATGTCCCACTTTGAGAAGTGTCTTTTCATATCCTTTGCCCACTTTTTGATGAGGTTGTTTTTTTTCTTGTAAATTTGTTTAAATTCTTTG
>NW_016842952.1:0-213 GCF_001698545.2 Rhinopithecus bieti | reverse complement strand
TATATATACACACACACACATATATACTATATATATACACACACATACACATCTATACTATATATATACACACACATGCACATATATACTATATACATACACACACATACACATATATACTATATATACACACACATACACATATATACTATATATACACACACATACACATATATACTATATATATACACACACACATATACTATATATATA
>NW_016842951.1:0-216 GCF_001698545.2 Rhinopithecus bieti | reverse complement strand
GGTCTCAAAAGTCCTGACTTCAGGTGATCCATCTACCTTGGCCTCCTGAAGTGTTGGTGTGAGCCACTGCTCCAGGCCTGTATTTGTATTTGTATTTCCAGAAATTTTACTTGGTTATTTTTCATATCTGCTAGGTCACTTTTTTTTTTTTTTTTTTTTTTTAAAATTTCCTTTTGCTGCAAATTTTTTTGTTTTTTTTTCATACTTTCCTGGCCC
>NW_016842950.1:0-412 GCF_001698545.2 Rhinopithecus bieti | reverse complement strand
GTAGTCCGTGCTACAAGGCATTGACCATTAGCACTGACCAGTGTCTTCAAGAAGCTTCCATCGACCGGGTGCAGTGGCTCACTCCTGTTATCCCAGCACTTTGAGAGGCCGAGGCGGGCAGATCACGAGGTCAGGAGATCAAGACCATCCTGGCTAACATGGTGTAACCCCGTCTCTACCAAAAACACAAAAAATTAGCTGGGCATGGTGATGGGCGCGTGTAGTCCCAGCTACTCAGGAGGCTGAGGCAGGAGAATGGCATGAACCCGGGAGGTGGAGTTTACAGTGAGCCGAGATCACACCACTGCACTCCAGCCTGGGCAACAGAGCGAGACTCTGTCTCAAAAACAAAACAAAACAAAAAACTTCCATCAGAGGCTGCAAAATGGTACTCACAGGCCAAGCCCAGCTG
>NW_016842949.1:0-1602 GCF_001698545.2 Rhinopithecus bieti | reverse complement strand
TGGTGATGATGATGGTGATGATAATGATGGTGATGAGGTGATGACAATGATGATGATGATGGTGATGGAGGTGGTGATGATGATGGTGATAATGGCAGTGATGGTGATGATAGTGATGTTAGTGACGATGATGGTGATGGTGACAGTGACGACAGTGATGGTGATGATGCATTAGCATCTGTATAAGGTCTTGAGTTAGGACAATATGTTGCCATTTTATTTATAATCTTTTATTAGCATACATTTTCTTTCTAACTAGTTATTTAAGGAAAGAGATCACCTTTAACAAGTATGTTTTATGCTTCCCACTCTATATAGCATGTATCTTGCATATAATATCTGTCATTTGCTTGAGACTTTGGTGTTCCCACTATAATCCTATTTTCCTTGGATCTCCTGTTTTATCAATCCTAATTTGCCAGAATTTCTAAACATAGCTCTAAGCTTGGGCTTTTGGGGATATTTATACATATTGAGTGGCTCCACGTAGGAGGCAGAAAAGAGAGTCCCTTCTAAGAGATTTCAAATGGCCCATATTTGACTGATCATTTTCTGAAGATAACCCCTCCAGCCACATGGTGAAAGCGTTTTGACTCCTTCAGTGCCTGGATCTCCTGGGGCCCTGCAAATGCTGCCTGACTGGGTATTCTTACTGTTGGATGACTGAGGTTCTTTAAAAGCATTCTCTGTTAATGGACGTGAAACTGTCCCATCATGAACATCATGTGGTTACTGGTGGACAGGTGGATCATTCCTCCTTCCTGAGTCCACAGGTACCCCAGGCCATGCAGCTCTTTCCCCTTCTCCCACTCCATATCCCCGTCTCTACCATCTTCTCATTAGCACAGAGCCCAAGAGCAGCTCCACTGCTTAGAGGCAGCCCAGCCACCAGGACATGGTGCTCACATCAGCTACATCTTTGGAAATCTTTTTTTTTTTTTAAAGAAAAATGATTTATCAGTACAGGTTGAGTATCCCTTATCCAAAATACTTGGGACCAGAAGCATTCTGGAGTTTGGATTTTTCCAGAATTTGGAATTTTGCATTATACTTACCAGGTGAGTATCCCTAATCCATAAATCTGAAATCGAAAATGCACCAATGAGCATTTCCTTTGGGCTTCATGTTGGCACTCAAAGGTTTCAAATTACGGATTTTTGGATTTGAAATGCTCAACCTGTAATATCGAAGGAAATGTGAAGAGGAGAAAATCAGTATTAGACAGACTATTTTAATTTTTTTTTTAATTTTCACCTGATTCTAGCTCACCACCCTCACATTGTCTCATGTGGTAGATGACAAACACGACCCATCACCCCAGTGCTTTGCTGCCCCTCGACTGAGAGGTGGGTTCGCTTTACCTTGAAGTTTCTTCCATCGTAGGATGTGGCAAAAGGATGTCATATGTGTCTTGGAGCTGGGGTTGCAGAGCTTTGAGCTTTGTTCTTACCCTCCTGGAACCCTGAGTCTCCTGTGCTGTGAAGAAGCCTGGAAAGAAAGGACTGGGGACAGAGGAGCAGCCTTGTCTACTAGCCCCAGACCCCCGTCCCCTACCCTGCCAGCTCCTAGCCCCACAGGCCCCAGTCCCCAGCCCTGCCAGCC
>NW_016842948.1:0-411 GCF_001698545.2 Rhinopithecus bieti | reverse complement strand
AGAGGCTGCAGTGAGCCGAGATCACGCCACAGAACTCCAGCCTGGACAACACAGCAAGACTCTGTCTCAAAAATAAATAAATAAGGCCGGGCGCGGTGGCTCAAGCCTGTAATCCCAGCACTTTGGGAGGCCGAGATGGGCGGATCACGAGGTCAGGAGATTGAGACCATCCTGGCTAACACTGTGAAACCCCGTCTCTACTAAAAAATACAAAAAACTAGCCGGGCAAGGTGGCGGGCAGGCGCCTGTAGTCCCAGCTACTCGGGAGGCTGAGGCAGGAGAATGGCGTAAACCCGGGAGGCGGAGCTTGCAGTAAGCTGAGATCTGGCCACTGCACTCCAGCCCGAGCGACAGAGCGAGAGTCCATCTCAAAAAAATAAAAAAAAATAAAAAAATAAAATAAAATAAAAT
>NW_016842947.1:0-764 GCF_001698545.2 Rhinopithecus bieti | reverse complement strand
AAAAATTCCAGATAAAATAATAAGGTAAACATAAACTATTCATAGTCCCATAGATCACAGGTGACACAAAGGAGTAAGATATTTGTGATGTCTAAACCGGACCAGAGATTAATATCTGGAATATACCAAGGAGCTTGCTGTCGCATATCAACAACAACAAGATACCCCACCAGAAAAATGGTCATTGTAAAGGAGAGGCAGTTTACAGAAAACACTCTGTGTGAATAAACATATGAAGAGATACTCAAAAGCGTTATTAATAAGAGCAATGCAATTCAGTGATGAAATATCCCTTCATACCCATTAACTTGGTCATAGTCAGAGAGCTGGCTGATGCCTCCTGTCGGAAAGGGTGTGAGATTTGGCACCCTTTTGCCTGCTGGTGAGAGAGTAGACTGGGACAGACATCTGAGAGGTAGTGACACCACTCAGTCCGACTAAGTGGAGCCATTCCACCCTAGGGTGCTCCTTGGGATATTCTCACCATAGGCTCATAAGGGAACATGTGCAAGGGTGTTGGCTGCAAGCTGTCGGTGGCAACAGGTTGTGGAGGCAATCTAATGTCCACCATCAGGTTTGGTAGAAGGTGAGGGGTGAGCAACCATGGAAAACCAAGCCATGGTTAGAAGTAATAGATTCAATTTCCATATAGCAACATGGATCGACCTTAAAATTATAGTGCTGCCTCAAAAGCAGTAAGAAGCAGTTTGAGATATGTATCATATTTCCATTTTATATATATATTTTTTATATAAATATTTTTA
>NW_016842946.1:0-411 GCF_001698545.2 Rhinopithecus bieti | reverse complement strand
CCTTGGCCCAACCCCGTTCCCGCAGCGGCCCAGCCCAGCCCGGGGGACGCCCGACCCTGCGCGAGCTGCGGGGCCTGGACGGGGCTGCACGGCGGGGCGGGGCCGGTGCGGCGCGCTCGCTCCTCTCCCTCCCTCTCTTCCGAGGACTGTTTCCCCCTGTGGCGCCGTATACAAAACACGGAATTGGCCATGCCGGCCGTGTTCAGGGCGCAGGTCGGTGGGACTGAGCACATTGGCGTGGTGCGCTCGGCACCACCGTCTGTCTGCAGAACGTTCGCATCTTTCCATGAACAGCTCTCCACTCCGCCTCCCCCAGCCCGTGACAACCTCCCTTCTACGTTGTGTCTCTCAGTTTGACCTGCTAGGTATTGAGGTCTCCTAGGCACGGAGATCTCCTAGGTACTGAGCCTC
>NW_016842945.1:0-406 GCF_001698545.2 Rhinopithecus bieti | reverse complement strand
ACCTCTATCTATTATATCTATTATGTCTATATTTTATAACGATATCTACTATATCTATTATGTCTATATTTTATATCTATATATGTTATATCAATTATGTCTATATATATTATATCTATTATGTCTATTTTTTATGTCTATATCTATTATATCTATTAGGTCTATATATTATACCTACATCCATTATATATATTATGTCTATATTTTATACCTATATCTATTATGTCTATATTTTATACCCATATGTATTGTATGCATTATGACTATATTGTATACCTATAACTATTATGTCTATCTTTCTACCTATATCAATTATGTGTATATTTTATACCTATATCTTTTATATGTATTGTCTATATTTTATACCTATATCTATTATGTCTATATTTTATAGATATTTCTATTA
>NW_016842944.1:0-902 GCF_001698545.2 Rhinopithecus bieti | reverse complement strand
GGCTGGAGTGCAGTGGCACGATCTCGGCTCACTGCAAGCTCCGCCTCCCAGGTTCACGCCATTCTCCTGCCTCAGCCTCTGAGTAGCTGGGACTACAGGCGCGCACCACCACGCCCGGCTAATTTTTTTTTTTTTTTTTTTTTTTTTTTTTTTTTTGTATTTTAGTAGAGACGGGGTTTCACCGTGTTAGCCAGGATGATCTCGATCTCCTGACCTCGTGATCCGCCCGCCTCAGCCTCCCAAAGTGCTAGGATTACAGGCGTGAGCCACCGCGCCCGGCCTGAGTGTTTTTAAACACAATCAGAATCATTTTGAAAATGTCTTAAAATACATTTTAAATAATTATGACTTTATACACAATTGGAAAATACAAAAGTACAAAGAATAAAATCACCTGAAATCTTACCACTTACGAACAACCAATATTTATTTGTGTATACTTACCTATTATCTTATTTATTCAGGCCTCAGAGTAAACAACTTTTAAACAAAGTTAAGATCAAATTCCATATACAATTTTGTGTCTTAATATTATATTGCATTTCCTTCATGTCATTAATTATTTTTTGAAAACTTGATCTTCAGTGATCAAAAATGTTGAATACTGGAGTTTTTTGCTAATGAATCTGCAGCACCTAGAACAGTGCCTTGCATATTACAGTGCTCATAAGAATTTGTAGAATGAATGAATTATATGAATATATCATAATTTAATTAACTTTTCCACTATTGTTAGACATTTATGTTATTTTTAGTTTGAACTATAAGTGACACTGCAATATTATATGAACATCATTGTACAGAAAACTTTTGTCTACATTTCTGATTATAGCCATAAAATAGATGCCTGAAAAGTAGACTTTTGTGGTTTTTTTGTTTGTTTGTTTGTTTGTTTTGAGACC
>NW_016842943.1:0-319 GCF_001698545.2 Rhinopithecus bieti | reverse complement strand
GTCATACCTTCATGCAAGTATTGGATCAAACATAACAAAAATTTAGTGTAACTTCAACATGATTGAATTTGAAAATATTTAAAGGGAATTGGAATCCTCTCAGTCCATTGATTTTGCATACAGACAGACACACACACAGACACAGACACAATTTTGTCCATTTTGTTTTATCACAAACTGGTCTGTCTTATACCATGGATTGTCAAACTATAGCCTATAAGCCAAATTCAAATTCAACCAATCATGTCTTTATAATAAAGTTTTATGGAAACAGAGCCATGCCCCTTTATTTATCTATTGCCCATTGCTGGGTATTAAT
>NW_016842942.1:0-1817 GCF_001698545.2 Rhinopithecus bieti | reverse complement strand
TAGACGGAGTCTCACTCTGTCGCCTAGGCTGGAGTACAGTGGGGTGATCTCGGCTCACAGCAACTTCTGCCTCCTGGGTTTAAGCGATTCTTGTGCCTCAGCCTTCTGAGTAGCTGGGGCTACAGATGCATCCCACCACGCCCAGCTAATTTTGTATTTTCAGTAGAGATGGGGTTTCACCATGTTGGCCAGACCGGTCTCGAACGCCTGACCTCAAGTGATCCACCCGCTTCGGCCTCCCAAAGTGCTGGGATTATAGGCATGAGCCACTGCTACCAGCCCAACTTTGCATCTTTTATCCTTAGAAAAGCACTACCTTTGTTCCTGCCACAGCCCGCTCTCTGTCTCAGATGGAAGAAGCCACATACTAGCCACTGGCCTGCCCCAAAGTAACTGTAGCCTCTAGGATATCAGGACACATGGCCCTAAGGAGATTTCACCTCCACTTCTGCCCAGCTTCAGCAAGCCTCTCCCAGGGTTACTGCACCCCTCAACTCGGTAAAGGCTAGGGACTCTAGCACCATGATTAAGCCTTTTGAGTCAACCTGGGTTTGATCTCCACCATGCCACTTATTAACCTTGTCTCTTGGGTATGTTGAGCAACTAACGTAGATACTCAAGCCTCGGTTTTGTCAGCTGTAAAATGGGGATAATAATGGCATCAAGCTCACAGGGTGGGTGTGAAGATTCAATGTGATAACATGCGTACAACATAATTAGAGTGTTTGGTATAGAATAAAACTCAATTGAAGAAAATGAAGGGGAAAAAATGGGAATAAACAAGACCAGGCATGGCAGGAACTTGCCAGGGAGTTTGAGGAGGGTGCCAACTAGAAGACTAGAAGGCTGAAGGAAAGCTTCACAAAAAAGATCATGGTTCAGTCACAGGTTGTAAGACAGGTCAAATTACGCCAGTCAAGCTGGAAAGAACATTCCAGGAATAACGGTATGTGCAAATAAAGAGAGGTGTGAAATGGTAGTTACTCACAGTCATTCCAGGAACTGTAAGTAAGTAAGTATGAATTGCATGTTTCTTGTGGGAGAAGTGACAAGAAATACAGACAGATAAGCAGGGACCAGATCACAGAGGACCTCATGTGCCAGGTTAAGGAGACTGGACTTGATCTGGTGGGGCAGTGAAGAGCCATCAGAGTTCTAAGCAAGTAAGTGGATGCATACAACTGATGACCTGGAGGTCCAGCTGCCTTGAAGGAAGACAGAAACTGGAGGCAGGTGAGAGATGAGCTACGCTTAGGCTAGAGAAGTTGTATTCAGGATGGAGATAAAGGGATGAAGTTCATGGATTTTTTTTCAGAGGAAGAAACTGCCAAGAGCTTGCCTGAAAAGAAAGAAGAGCCAGGAACAGAGAAGGAAGTAGTGTCATGATGCAGTTTGTTTTGTTTTTTCTTTTTTTTTTGAGACGGAGTCTCACTCTGTTGCCCAGGCTGGAGTGCAGTGGCACAATTTCAGCTCACTGCAACCTCCACCTCTTGGGTTCAAGCGATTCTCCTGCCTCACCCTCCCGAGTTGTTGGGACTACAGGCGCGTGCCACCACACCCAGCTAATTTTTGTATTTTTAGTAGAGACAAGGTTTCATCATGTTGGTCAGGCTGGTCTTGAACTCCTGACCTCAGGTGATCCACCCGCTTTGGCCTCCCAAAGTGTTGGGATTACAGGCGTGAGCCACCATGCCCAGCCGGTACAGTTTTTGTTGTTGTTGTTGTTTTGTTTTTAATACAGGTGAGACTTGAGACTCTTCTATTCCCCACAGGGCCTGGCACTAAGTAATTGAATGAATGGAGGGAGGGGCACCCAG
>NW_016842941.1:0-1293 GCF_001698545.2 Rhinopithecus bieti | reverse complement strand
AGAAATGCTCTTTTTATTTTTTAATTTTTTTTGAGACAGAGTCTCACTCTGTCATCCAGGCTGTGAGTGCAGTCTTGTGACCTCGCTCCCTGCAACCTCTGTCTCCTGGGTTCAAATGATTCTTGTGCCTCAGCCTTGCAAGTAGCTGAAATTGCAGGTGTATGCCACCACACTTGGCTCATTTTTGTATTTTAATTTTAATTTTATTTTACTTTTGAGTCTCAATCTGTCGCCCAGGCTGGAGTGCAGTGGCACAATCTTGGCTCACTGCAACCTCCACCTCCTGGGTTAAACTGATTCTCCTGCCTCAGCCTCCCGAGTAGCTGGGATTACAGACGCCCACCAAGCCCAGCTACTTTTTGTATTTTTAGTAGAGATGGCGTTTAACCATGTTGGCCGGGCTGGTCTTGAACTCCTAACCTAAAGTACTCCACCTTTCTTGGTCTCCCAGAGTGCTAGGATTACAGGCCAGAGTCACCGTGCCTGCTCCTATTTTTGTATTTTTAGTAGAGACAGGGTTTCACCATGTTGGCCAGGCTGGTCTCGAACTCGTGACCTCAGGTGATGCGTCTGCCTTGGCCTACCAGTGTGCTGTCATTACAAGCGGGCGCCACCGTGCCTGCCCAGAGACGGCTTTCTGCATGGATTATTTTGAGTGTTTTGTGTCTCCGTTCATTGGAGGATACCTGTTTCCCATCTTGGCCACAGGACAACTGCAGCATCTACTCTGAGGTTGTGGTTCAGATGCTGAGGTGTCTTCAGGGAACACTGGGGCAAGTGTGGGGATGGTCCCACATTTCTTCTGGAAATTTCAAATCTAATTGATCTTGAAGGGGTGACCTGCCCCTCCACACCTGTGGGCGTTTCTCGTTAGGTGGAAGGAGAGACTTGAGAAAAGAAATGAGACACAGAGACAAAGTATAGAGAAAGAAAAGTGGGCCCAGGGGACCGGGGCTCAGCATACAGAGGACCCACACCGGCACCGGTCTCTGAGTTCCCTTAGTATTTATTGATCATTATCTTTACCATCTTAAAGATAAGGGAGTGGCAGGACAATAGGATCATTTTAGGGAGAAAATTAGCAGTAAGACATATGGATAAAGATCTCTGTGACATGAATAAATTCAAAAGAAAATGCTGTGCCTTGAGATGCATATGCAAACATCTCCAGAAACCTCTTAGCAGCATTGTTCCAGCAAGTCCCGCCAGCAAGTCTCACCTTATGCCATAAGGTGGTTTTCTCCTATCTCAGTAAACAGAGCATACAATCGGGTCTCACACCGAGATGTTCCA
>NW_016842940.1:0-3003 GCF_001698545.2 Rhinopithecus bieti | reverse complement strand
AAAGAAAGAAAGAAAGAAAGAAAGAAAGAAAGAAAAGAAAAGAAAAGAAAAGAAAGAAAGAAAACTGAAGGACTTGAGAAGAATTTTTTGTAATTATTAAATCAGAAAAAAAATGAAATACGGTAGTATTCAGTACTGGTGAGACACATATCCCCCAAAGAGTGAGAAAGACTTTCTCCTTGATTAAACTTTAGTCAGGCTTCTCTAAACCATCTCTAGACTAAGACTGGATTTGCAACTTCCCAAGCCCCATCGCACCCCTGTGCTTGCCAAACCTGCATTGCCTAGTTTCAGCAAGAATCCTGCTCTCACTCAGAACCCCAAGTAAGCATCTTTGAGGTCTTTCTCTTTACTTCTCCTGACTGGTTGATCAGGACTCCATTGGTGGGGCCATCTCCTAAACCAGTGCTCCAAAGGACAGTCCATTTAAGCACAGTAAGGACAGATTTTGATTCTTAAGATTCTCAGTATGCCCTCTGAAGCCGTATGAGAGTCCCAGGCTTAAAATTACCTGTTTGAGTAATAATATCCTGGATGGAAGTTTTCTCCCCTTCTTGTTTCTAGTGGAGATGAACTTCCAGACTCCTGGCCTGGAATTTTCTCCTGGATCTTCATGAGTCCTTTCCGTTAGAAGCTGAAATAGAGTTCCAAGCAAACAAAACTGAGTTAGAGTCCTTAGCTTCTGTTTGCAAGGTACTATTAGTTAAGAACATGGGAGCTTTTAAGTGAGACTTCTCTCCCTTCTTGAACTCCTGCTAACTATATGCTGTCCGACTATAATACTAGCTCTTTCCTTTCTTATTGGCATGATTTTATTAAGGATAATTTGAAACTTTAGTGATCCCTTTTGGAAATATAAGATCTTTCCAAACTGGCATCTCTAAGACTACTTCCTTCCTGTTATGTCTGTTCCTCTTTCTTCCTTTCACTATTTTTGATTTTCCCTTCAGTTACTTGAATCCTTTAATATGTCTCTCTTCAATCCCCCACTTCCACTATCCCTCTGTCTGTCTCTGCCAGACTTTTCCCTGTCTACATCAGCCCCTCAACTCCCTATAATCACTATAACTTTAGCCCTCTACCCTCATCAGGTGTTTCAAAAGATTCAGGAATACCCAAAAGCGACCACCTGAGGCTGAAAAGGAACAAAAAGTCTGATAGAAAACAGATTGGATATTTTATCCCCTCAGATGGGATGCAGATATATCCACACAGTTATTTAATGTCCGTGAGTCACTTATCTAAAATTCAGTACACAAATCTATAAGATTACATATCAGGGTAAAATGAAAAGTCTTAAAAGTCACCTGCACAAATATTGGTAAAAAGAGTTAGCCTTCATATTGAGTAGGTAAATTTATTTCATCTGCCAGAAACACAATTGAGATTTAAAAAAAATAAAGTGTAGATAAACCTGTGATATGTTTTGAATGCTTTATGCCCTCCATATCTCATGTTAAAATGTGACCTCCAATGTTGGTCGTGGGCCTAATGGGAGGTGTTTGGGTCATGGGGTTGGACCCCTTATGAATGGCTTGGTGTTGTCTTCACAGTAATGAGTAAGTTTTCTATGGGTTCACACAAGAACTGGTTGTTTAAAGGAGCCTGAAACTTCCTTCTTTCTCTCTTTCTCCCTCTCTTGCCATGTGATATGCCAGCTCCCACTTCATTTTCTGCCATTATTGTAACCTTCCTGACTTCCTGAGGCCTCACCAGAAGCAGGTGCTGGTGCCATACTTGTATAGCCTACAGAACTGTGAACCAAAATAAACTTCTCTAGAAATTATCCAGTCTCAGATATTCCTTTATAGCA
Organism: Rhinopithecus bieti; assembly: GCF_001698545.2. NCBI lineage: Eukaryota > Metazoa > Chordata > Mammalia > Primates > Cercopithecidae > Rhinopithecus > Rhinopithecus bieti. The sequence continues at coordinate 1,190 of NW_016842940.1, read as the reverse complement.
ATAGAAATGGACTAACACAGAAAAATGGTACTAAGGAATAGGGCATTACTATAAAAATACCTGAAAATGGGAAAGCAGCTTTGGAACTGGGTAATGGGCAGAAGTTGGAAGAGTTTGGAGGGCTCAGAAGAAGATAGGAAGATAGGGGAAAGTTTGGAACTTCTTAGAGATTTGTTAAATGTTTGTGACCAAAATACTGATGTAAATATGGACAGTGAAGGCCAGGATGACAAAGTCTCAGATGGAAATGAAGAAGTTATTGGGAAATGGACAAAAGATCCTCAGCAGAGAACTTGCCTGCATTGTGTCCATGTCCTGTGGGTCTGTGGAGGTATAAACTTAAGAGTGATGACTCAAGGTATCTGGCAACAAAAATTTCTAAGCAGCAAAGTGTTCAATATGTAGCCTGGGTGCTTCTAACAACCTACGGTCAGATACAGGAGCAAAGTAATGACTTAAAGTCAGAATTTATAAATGAAAAAGAAGTACAGCCTGGCCATGTTGTAGAGAAGGGAAGAGCATTTTCAGGAGAGAAATTGAAGCCGGCTTCTAGTCAACTACTTGCTAGAGAGATTAGTCTGACTAAATGGGAAACAAGTGCTAATAGCCAAGACAATGGGAAAAAGACCTTAAAGGCAATTCAGAGATTTTCAAGGCAGCACCTCCCACCACAGTCCCAGAGGTTTAGGAGGAAAGTATGGTTTCTGGGGCCAGACCTGTCCCATTGCCCTGCTCAGCCTCAGGACACTGCTCCCCACCTTCCAGCTCTTCCACCTATAGCCACAGCTCAAAGGGCCCCAGGTACAGGTCAGGCCACCACTTCAGAGGGTGCAAGCTATAAGCCTTGGTGACTTCCATGTGGTGCTAAGCCTTAGGGTGTACAGAATGCAGGCATGAAGAAGGCTTGGAAGCTTCACCTTAGATTTCAGAAGATATTTGGGAAAGCCCAAGTGTCCAGGCAGAAGCCTTCTGTAGAGGAAGAACCTCTACACTGCCCTCTACTAGGGCAGTACAAAGAGCTCCCTAATGGGACACTGCCCAAGGTATCTGTGGGAAGGTGGCCACCACCTTCCAAACCCCAGAATGGTAGACCCGCCAGCAGCTTGTGCCCTGTGCCTTGAAAAAATGCAAGCACTCAACTCCAACCCATGAGACCTGCTGTGCCTGCTGTGGGGACTGCACCCTGAAAA
>NW_016842939.1:0-1015 GCF_001698545.2 Rhinopithecus bieti | reverse complement strand
AAAGCTCTCCTTTATTTATGTCATTTATATTTAATAATGTGAACCTTTATTAAAATGCAGGTTAGACAATTACGAGGCTTAAAATAGTTTCTGTTTGTTAGAGATAATGTGTACATTGGAACTTTACTGCTGAAGGATCTTAAATAATTTAGACAGAAGTGATAGCAGAATATTTATAGATTTTTTTGAATTCAATAATTTGTGCTTTATTCTTACTTTGACACTTTGTTACATATATCCTTTGAAAATACCAAATGTCTTAAAAGGGTTTAAAATAAGTCCTTGGAAATGTAACTTTTAACCTCAAATGCCCTCGTTAGCAAACAGTGATTAAAAAATGTTCCCCTGATAATAAAATAGGAAACAGCAAAAGAAGAAGTATCACAACATATAACAAGAAAACTTTTAGTCAAGCTGTCAAGAGTTCGTTTTTAGAAGTGTAATTAATAGAACTTTTGGTTAAAATTTGATGACGAATGTTGGCTTCCGTCAGGATCATTTCCAGTCTGATGGGATTTAGCTATGTGTTTTGCATATCAATTTAGGTTAAAACATAAAGATGGGACACTGATTGTAGTTATTAACTTGGCAGTTGTTCTAAGTGCCTTCACTGCAAAGTGGGGAAACTTTAAGCTGTTTTGGTTAGGTGACCAGCAAACAACATTGTATTTCTTGCTTTTTTCAGGAATTATCTCTTTAGATCTCTTAGGTATATCATAAATATTTTGATCAGGTTGCTTTAGTAATCCATAGGTAAGAACTTTTGGAGGTATATAAAAGTTGCCTTCTGGATGGTATAGTTGTTATTGTCAATCTGAAGAATAAAATATAGAACATACATGCTATGGGTTTTAGGATATAATTTGGTATAGATGTGCAAGGAATAGGATTTCATTTAAAGATAACTGGTGAGAAATTACAGGTATGAACTCATCTCTTTCTAAGGATTACTTTTTAACATCCATTTTTTTAATTTAAAATTTAAGAATGTTGAATATTGGCCCCACTGTCTTCT
>NW_016842937.1:0-903 GCF_001698545.2 Rhinopithecus bieti | reverse complement strand
TAAAAGTACATCTTTTGACATTTCTTTTTTATGCTCTATCCATTAGGAAAAGCAGCACCTAAAAGGGATAAATATACACATTATATATTACAGCATTTTGGTGTTTGTGGTAGAGACAAAAACTAGAAGCAACCTGAGTCTATGAATAGAGGAGCCGTTGAATAAATTATTGTATACCCACATTATGGAATCTTCTGTGGCTGTTAAAAAAGAATAAATTAGACTTACATCTTTGTACCTAGAGAGTGTTATAGTTAAGCAAAATAGTACAGATTTCGGAGTGGCATATAAGGTACGATACCACTATTGTTTACAAAAAAAAAATCTTAAACAATTTGAAACACCTTTTACAGGTTTATTATATGTCTGTCTGTGTTTAGAGAAAAGTGTGGGAGGAGCACTGCAGGCTCTTAACTTTGACTTCCTTGTGGGGCATTGGGTTAGGAGTGGGGCTTGAAAAGACCATTTATATATTTTCTTTTATATTTTGAATTTTAAAATTATAGTAAGCATGTATTACATTTGTAATTTTAAAATAGCTAATAAAACTTCATGTTTAAATGCAACTTTTATTCAGATGAAGAATACATCTATTCTAAGTTCTAACTGCTTTTCTATGACCTGACCCACAAAATAAGTTCATGCTTTCTGTGTAAGAAATTTGGACTAAAATAATTTCATGCTTCATGTTTAAGAAATTTGGACTCATTTTACAGGACCTGAAAATTGTTGGTTCTTTCGAGATGTGCTCATAACAAAAGGTCATTCCTTGGTTTTATTTTGTGTTTGTGGTTGTCATTGTCATAAATATGACTAGCTATACTAAGACTAATAAAGATGCCTTCGGCAAATTATAATTTAGCAATGCCTAATACATCAGCACTTTAGGAGGCTGAGCTGCAA
>NW_016842936.1:0-798 GCF_001698545.2 Rhinopithecus bieti | reverse complement strand
TCCCTCTTTTTCTATTGATTGGAATAATTTCAAGAGGAATGCTACCAGCTCTTCCTTATACCTCTGGTAGAATTCGGCTGTGAATCTGGACTTTTTTTGGTTGGTAGGCTATTAATTATTTCCTCAATTTCAGAGCCCGTTATTGGTCTATTCCGGAGTTCAACGTCTTCCTTGTTTAGTCTTGGGAGAGTGTACGTGTCCATCTCCCTCACCACCCTTCTGAGGGAAGCCAGCTACCATATTGCTAATTGCCCTATATAAGTTGTCCCATGCCCATGGGGCAAGGAACTGATGCTTACAACAAACAGCCCTCAAGGAATCCTACCAAGAGCCATATAAGTGAACTTGGAAGAGGATCCTCCTCCAGAAGAGTCTTCAGATGAGACCATAGCTCTGGCTAACACCTAGACAGCAGCCTGTGAGAGACCCTGAGCCAGAAGTTCTCAGCGAAGTCACATCTGGATTCTTAACCCATGGAAAGGCAATAAATATTTCCTATTTTAAGCAACTAAATTTTGGGGTAATTTATTACATAGCAATAGACAACTAATATAGTAACCAGTCAAAAACGCCTTTCAGATTCCCATATTTTTAGAAGGACCTTATCCATTCCTTCCTGGTATCTGTCCATTATGCCATAGACCACTTATTAGCCTTTGTTATTCTTCAACAACCTACTATTTTTTAGGCAATATGCTAGAGAATTAAACTCAGAATTTCATTATTCCAGTGAACACAACTCTTTTCCAAGAAGCTCAGAATTTCATTATTTCAATGAACTCAGCTCTTTTCCAAGAA
>NW_016842935.1:0-512 GCF_001698545.2 Rhinopithecus bieti | reverse complement strand
GGGGCCACCTCCCTTGTGTGGAAGCCCTCCTCAGTCCCACCCCTGAACCCTCACCACTGGCCCAGAGAAGGGGCTGGAGCAAACCAGAGGACCCAGGCTGGGGAGCTCCTGCGTCCTTTCCCCTAGCACCAGAGTTCATTGACCCTGGATGCCTCAGTTCCCTCACTTGTGAAATGGGCAAAGGTAAACCTGGTGAAGCTTCTGGTCAGAGAGAGGAGAGGAAAAAGAGAAATGAAGCAGGCGGAGCTGCGTCCCTGGCCTGAGCAGAGGTAGGCCTGCTTTCTCCTGCACGCCACGCCGCTGGGCCACTCTGGCCTCCAGGAGTTGCCTGCAGCCCTCACTGGTGGGCTGCCCACAATGGGGCTCCTGAGGGTGGGCCCTGCAAGCAGAGAGCCAGTGGGGCAGTGTGCTGAGTGGATTGGCCTAATGCAGCCTCTGCAGAGGGTGTCCTGGTGGCCTGGAGAGGGGGACCTGCCAAATCACAGTGCCCAGCTCCTCCGTGCTGGGAGCAG
>NW_016842934.1:0-2043 GCF_001698545.2 Rhinopithecus bieti | reverse complement strand
CTATATTGGTCCGTTTTCATGTTGCTGATAAAGACATTCCCAAGACCGGGAAGAAAATGGTTTAATGGACTCACAGTTGCATGTACCTGAGAAGGCCTCACAATCATGGCAGAAGGTGAAAGTCACTTCTTACATGGCGGCAGTAAGAGAGAATGAGGCTAAAGTGAAAGCAGAAATCCCTTATAAAACCAACAGATCTCAAGAGACTTATTCACTATCACTAGAACCGTACAGGGGAAACCACCTGCATAATTCAATTATTTCCCACTGGGTCCCTCCCAGAACACATGGGAATTATGAGAATACAATTCAAGATGAGACTTGGGCAAGGACACAGAGCCAAACCATATCAGCATCTATGGTAGGCTGAATAATGGTCTCCCAAAGATCTCCAAGTCCTGTGAAACCTGGGAATATGTTGCCTTATATGACAAAAGGGATTCTGCGGATGTAATTAAGTGAAAGATCTTGAAGTGTAAAAATTTGGCTGGATTATTCAATTGAACCCAAATGCAATCACAAATATCCCTATTAGAAGAAGGCAAAAGAGGCTATTACCAGAAAGACGAGAAGGAAGCAATATGATGATGGAAGCATTGATTGGAATGATATGGACACAAGGAAAGGAATATAAACACCACAAGAGTTGGAAGAGACAAGGAATGGTTTCTTTTCTTGAGCTTCCAGAAGGAATCAGGCATGCTGACACTCTGTTTTTGACCCCGTAAGACTCACTTCAGACTTTTGATTTCCAGAACTATAAAATAATTAATTTGTATTGTTTCGGCCACTAACTTTGCGGTAATTTGTTATAACTGCAATAGGAAACTAATACACCATCTGCTGTGTATAAGACATTGCATTAGATACTTTACACAGATTGTCTCATTTCATCTCCACAATGCCCTATAAAATATTATCATAGTCATTTCGCAAATGAGGAAACTGAGACTCTGAGAGACTATAACCAATTAGTGGCAGAGCCTGATTTGGAACTCAGGTGTCTGACTTCAAAATCTATTTTCTTTCCACTACAACATGTAGTAAAAGTAACTGCGATAATATCTCACACTTATCTGAAGCCTGTGCTAAGAACTTCACATGAATAATTTTATTCCTTCCAAAAAGTTCTAAGAAACTACGACTTAAGTTAAAAACCCATTTAGTAGTTATGTGTCAATGGGAAAATTACTTATTCTCTGTGACTCAGTTTTCTTATCTGTAAAATTGGGCTGAAAAGAATAATACCTACCTCATAAGTGTGTTATAAATATTAAATGATTTAATATTTGTAAAGAGCTGCTAACAGTGTTTGGAACATAGTAAGTACCATATTATCAAAGTAACCATGATGATACATTCTCTCAGGAATCTGGTCCTGCTTTATCTGCTAACTAGCGAAGTGATCTTGACCTCGTTCCTTGACTTGACTAGACTAGACAGCTTTCCAACATTGATATTTTGTGATTTGATGCCTTTCTGGGCCTCAGTATCTCCAAATATAAAATGATAGCTTTGGAAAATAATAAGCTCTGTCATTGCATGAGAACTCTGGTGGTGAGTACGAGCTTCAGGAATTATGCAGCTCTGTGCTTCCCCAAGACTAACACTATTTATTGTATCCATATACAGTGCATTTGAATACACAGATTAATGAAAACTCAAGGCAACCAGATCAATCCATGTCACAAAGCAGTTTATTTGTAGATGAATAACTCTGCCAAGTCCTAATTAAATGTTTTTGCTTCTTAAAATGAGGCAGGCCGGGCTCAGTGACTCACGCCTATAAATCCCAGCACTTTGGGAGGCCAAGGTGGGAGGATCATGAGGTCAGGAGATCAAGACCATCCTGGCCAACATGGTGAAACCGCGTCTCTGCTGAAAATACAAAAATTAGTTGGGCATGGTGGTGCATACTTGTAATCCCAGCTACTTGGGAGGCTGAGGCAGGAGAATCACTTGAACCCGGGAGCCAGAGGATGCAGTGAGCTGAGGTCATGCCACTGCGCTCCAGTCTGGCGACAGAGCAAGACTCCGTCTCAA
>NW_016842933.1:0-762 GCF_001698545.2 Rhinopithecus bieti | reverse complement strand
AAGAAAAGAAACAAACTGGGCTTGACTGCTTGATTCCTTGACTCCTGTAGCCAAATCATTTTTTTAAATCTCAATTTTCTTATCTGAAAATAAAACTTTTCTTGATACTATGCAAGGTTGTTGTGAGGACTGAATGAAGCAATGTCTATGGAAATGCATTGAAAATCATAAAGAGATTATATCAGTAGTTATTTTACCTAGAATTTTACAGTAGGCAACATTACCACATTTAGATTCCCTAGCCACTCTTCTAGATTATCTGCTTTGATGAAATAAGCAAAGAAATTGAGAGTTAAGTACCAGACCAAGTTCTACATTTCTGTTCTTATTTCTGTTCTTGGTTATCCCGTCTTTGCTTTGTGTTGCTATGACAGAATACCACAGACTGAGGTGTTTTACAAAGAAAAATGTATTTCTTACACTCCTGGAGGCTGAAAAGTCCAAGGATAAGGGGCCCACATCTGGTGAGGGTCATCCCATGGCAGAAAGGCAGAAGCCAGAAGTAAGCATGAGAGAGAGAAAGAAAGAGAGAGAGAGAGAGAGAGAAAGAGAGAGAGACAGGCACCAGGGGCCAGGCTCACTTTATGACAACCCACTGTCATGATAATTACCCCATTCTGGCAATAACAACATTGATTCATTCACAAGGGTTCCACCCTTATGGCCTCCTCTTCTTACGTTTCACCCCATCGATGTTGCTTGGGGATCGTTTCTAACACATGAACTTTTGCGGGGGACACCTTCAAATCATAGCACCCTCAC
>NW_016842932.1:0-754 GCF_001698545.2 Rhinopithecus bieti | reverse complement strand
AAGTGTCCCTTCGCAGTTTCTACAAAAAAAAAAAAAAAGAGTGTTTACAATCTGCTGAAACAAAAGAAAGTTTTAACTCTGTGAGATGAATCCAGACATCACCATGCAGTTTCACAGATTGCTTCTTTGTAGTTTGTATCTGAAGATGTGATTTTCTCCATGAGTCTCAATGGGCTAAAAAATGTCCCTTCACAGATTCTACAAAAAGATTGTTTCCAACCCACTGAATCAATACAAAGTTTTAACACTGTGAGGTTAATCCACACATGATCATGCAGTCACAGATAGCTTTTTTCTAGTTTTTATCTGAGAATATTCTCTTTTACCCATAGGCGTCAATGGGTTCCCAAATGTCCACTGGCTATTTTACAAAAAGAGTGTTTCCAAATTGCTGAATCAAAAGAAATATTTATCTCTGTAAGATGATTCTACACTTCACTCAGCAGTTTCACAGATGGCTTCTTTTAGTTTTACCTGGGGATTTTGTTTTTTCCCCTTGAGACCTTAAACAGTTCCCAAATGTTCCTTCGGAGGTGCTACAGAAAGTATGTTTCCAACCTGCTCAAGAAAAAGAAAGGTTTAACTCTGTGAAATGAATTCACACATCCCCAAGCAGATTCACAGATAGCTTATTTCTAGTTTTGTCTGGGATATTCAGTTTTCCTTACAGGCATAAAAGGGGTCCAAAATGTCCCTTCACAAATTGTACAAAATAGTGTTCTAACCTGCTGAGTCAAAGGAAAGATTTCACTTT